>NC_135883.1:277500-580612 GCF_964194155.1 Cetorhinus maximus | reverse complement strand
CTGCGCGTTGATTTAAAATGAACTCTTTCCTCTCTCTCCACGCTCATTTAAAATGAACTCTCGCCTCTCTTTCTGCGCTGATTTAAAATGAGCTCTCGCTTCTCTCCACGCAGTTTTAAAATGAATTCTCGCCTCTCTCTCCGCAATGATTTAAAATGAACTCTCGCCTCTCTCCACGCCCATTTAAAATGAACTCTCGCCTCTCTCTGCGCGTTGATTCAAAATGAACTCTCGCCTCTCTCTCCTCACTTTTTGAAATGAACTTTCGCTTCTTTCTGCGCGTTGATTTAAAATGAACTCTTTCCTCTCTCTCCAGGCTCATTTAAAATGAACTCTCGCCTCTCTCTCCGCGCTGATTTAAAATGAACTCTCGCCTCTCTCTCCGCGCTGATTTAAAATGAACTCTCGCCTCTCTCCACGCCCATTTAAAATTAACTCTCGCCTCTCTCTCCGCGCTGATTTAAAATGAACTCTCGCCTCTCTCTCCGCGCTGATTTAAAATGAACTCTCGCCTCTCTCTCCGCGCTGATTTAAAATTAACTGTCGCCTCTCTCTCCGCGCTGATTTAAAATGAACTCTCGCCTCTCTCTCCGCGCTGATTTAAAATTAGCTCTCGCCTCTCCGTGTTTCTTTAAATTACCTCTCGCCTCTCTCTCCGCGCTGATTTAAAATGAACTCTCGCCTCTCTCTTCGCGCTGTTTTAACATGAACTCTCGCCTCTCCCTCCGCACTGATTAAAAATTAAATCAGGCCTCTCTCTCCGCGATGATTTAAAGTGAACTCTCGCTTCCTTCTCCGCGCTGTTTTAAGATGAAATCTCCCCTCTCTCTCTCCGCTGTTTTATAATTAATTCTCGCCTCTCTGCGCTGATTTAAAATGAACTCTAGACTCTCCGCGTTGTTTGAGATGAACTCTCGCCACTCTCTCCGATCTGTTTTAAAATGAACTCTCGCCTCTCTCTCCGCGCTGATTTAAAATGAACTCATGACTGTCTCTAGACCTTGTTTAAAATGAACTCCCACCTTTCACTCTGCGCTGATTTAAAATGAACTCTTTCCTCTCTCTCCGCAGTGATTTGAAATGAACTCTCGCCTCTCTTTCCCCGCTGATTTAATATTAACTCTCGCCTCTCTCTCCGCGCTGATTTAAAAGGAATTCTCGCCACTCTCTCCGCGCTGATTTAAAATGAACTCTCGCCTCTCTCTCCTCACTCTTTTGAAATGAACTCTCGCCTCTCTCTCCACGCTGATTTAAAATGAACTCTCGCCTCCCTCTCCTCACTCTTTTGAAATGAACTCTCGCCTCTCTCTCCGCGTTGATTTAAAATGTACTCTCTCCTCTCTCTCCGCGCTGATTTAAAATGTACTCTCTCCTCTCTCTCCGTGCTGATTTAAAATGTACTCTCTCCTCTCTCTCCGCGCTGATTTAAAATGTACTCTCTCCTCTCTCTCCGCGCTGATTTAAAATGTACTCTCTCCTCTCTCTCCGCGCTGATTTAAAATGAACTCTCGCCTCTCTCTCCTCACTCTTTTGAAATGAACTCTCGCCTCTCTCTCCGCGCTGATTTAAAATGAACTCTCGCCTCTCTCTCCTCACTCTTTTGAAATGAACTCTCGCCTCTCTCTCCACGCTGATTTAAAATGAACTCTCGCCTCCCTCTCCTCACTCTTTTGAAATGAACTCTCGCCTCTCTCTCCACGCTGATTTAAAATGAACTCTCGCCTCCCTCTCCTCACTCTTTTGAAATGAACTCTCGCCTCTCTCTCCACGCTGATTTAAAATGAACTCTCGCCTCTCCCTCCGTGCTGATTTAAAATGAACTCTCGCCTCTCTCTGCGCGTTGATTCAAAATGAACTCTCGCCTCTCTCTCCTCACTTTTTTGAAATGAACTCTCGCTTCTCTCTGCGCGTTGATTTAAAATGAACTCTTTCCTCTCTCTCCACGCTCATTTAAAATGAACTCTCGCCTCTCTTTCTGCGCTGATTTAAAATGAGCTCTCGCTTCTCTCCACGCAGTTTTAAAATGAATTCTCGCCTCTCTCTCCGCAATGATTTAAAATGAACTCTCGCCTCTCTCCACGCCCATTTAAAATGAACTCTCGCCTCTCTCTGCGCGTTGATTCAAAATGAACTCTCGCCTCTCTCTCCTCACTTTTTTGAAATGAACTTTCGCTTCTTTCTGCGCGTTGATTTAAAATGAACTCTTTCCTCTCTCTCCAGGCTCATTTAAAATGAACTCTCGCCTCTCTCTCCGCGCTGATTTAAAATGAACTCTCGCCTCTCTCTCCGCGCTGATTTAAAATGAACTCTCGCCTCTCTCCACGCCCATTTAAAATTAACTCTCGCCTCTCTCTCCGCGCTGATTTAAAATGAACTCTCGCCTCTCTCTCCGCGCTGATTTAAAATGAACTCTCGCCTCTCTCTCCGCGCTGATTTAAAATTAACTGTCGCCTCTCTCTCCGCGCTGATTTAAAATGAACTCTCGCCTCTCTCTCCGCGCTGATTTAAAATTAGCTCTCGCCTCTCCGTGTTTCTTTAAATTACCTCTCGCCTCTCTCTCCGCGCTGATTTAAAATGAACTCTCGCCTCTCTCTTCGCGCTGTTTTAACATGAACTCTCGCCTCTCCCTCCGCACTGATTAAAAATTAAATCAGGCCTCTCTCTCCGCGATGATTTAAAGTGAACTCTCGCTTCCTTCTCCGCGCTGTTTTAAGATGAAATCTCCCCTCTCTCTCTCCGCTGTTTTATAATTAATTCTCGCCTCTCTGCGCTGATTTAAAATGAACTCTAGACTCTCCGCGTTGTTTGAGATGAACTCTCGCCACTCTCTCCGATCTGTTTTAAAATGAACTCTCGCCTCTCTCTCCGCGCTGATTTAAAATGAACTCATGACTGTCTCTAGACCTTGTTTTAAAATGAACTCCCACCTTTCACTCTGCGCTGATTTAAAATGAACTCTTTCCTCTCTCTCCGCAGTGATTTGAAATGAACTCTCGCCTCTCTTTCCCCGCTGATTTAATATTAACTCTCGCCTCTCTCTCCGCGCTGATTTAAAAGGAATTCTCGCCACTCTCTCCGCGCTGATTTAAAATGAACTCTCGCCTCTCCCTCCCCGCTGATTTAAAATGTACTCTCGCCTCTCTCTCCTCACTCTTTTGAAATGAACTCTCGCCTCTCTCTCCGCGCTGATTTAAAATGAACTCTCGCCTCTCTCTCCGCGCTGATTTAAAATGAACTCTCGCCTCTCTCTCCGCGCTCATTTAAAATGAACTCTCGCCTCACTCTCCACGCTGATTTCAAATGAACTCTCACCTCTCACTCTGCGCTGATTTAAAATGAACTCTCGGCTCTCTCTCCGTGCTGATTTAAAATGAACTCTCGCCACTCTCTCCGCCTTATTTTCAAATGAACTCTCACCTCTCTCTCCACGTTGATTTAAAATGAACTCTCGCCTCTCTCTCCACGCTGTTTGAAAAAGTAGTCTCGCCTCTCTCTCTGCGCTGATTTAAAATGAACTTTTGCCTCTCCGCGTTGTTTGAGATGGACTCTCGCCTCTATCTCCGCACTGATTTAAGATGAACTCTCGCCTCTCTCTCCGTGCTGATTTAAAATGAACTCTCTCCTCTATCTCCGCGCTGATTTAAAATAAACTCTCTCCTCTCTCTCCGCGCTGATTTAAAATAAACTCTCTCCTCTCTCTCTGCGCTGATTTAAAATAAACTCTCGCCTCTCTCTCCGCGCTGATTTCAAATGAATTCTCGCCTCTCTCTCCGCGCTGATTTAAAATGAACTCTTGCCTCTCCGCGTTGTTTGAAATGAACTCTCGACTCTGTCTCCGCGCTGTTTTAAAATGAACTCTTGCCTCTCTCTCTCCGCGCTGATTTAAAATGAACTCTCTCCTCTCTCTCCGCGCTGATTTAAAATGAACTCTCGCCTCTCTCTCCACGCTGTTTGAAAAAGTAGTCTCGCCTCTCTCTCTGCGCTGATTTAAAATGAACTCTTGCCTCTCCGCGTTGTTTGAGATGGACTCTCGCCTCTGTCTCCGCACTGTTTTAAAATGAACTCTCGCCTCTCTCTCCGCACTGATTTAAAATGAACTCTCGCCTCTCTCTCCGTGCTGATTTAAAATGAACTCTCGCCTCTCTCTCCGTGCTGATTTAAAATAAACTCTCGCCTCTCTCTCCGTGCTGATTTAAAATAAACTCTCGCCTCTCTCTCCGCGCTGATTTAAAATGAACTCTCGCCTCTCTCTCCGTGCTGATTTAAAATGAACTCTCGCCTCTCTCTTCTCACACTTTTGAAATGAACTCTCGCCTCTCTCTCCGCGCTGATTTAAAATGAACTCTCGCCTCTCTCTCCGCGCTGATGTTAAATGAACTCTCGCCTCTCTCTCCACGCTCATTTAAAATGAACTCTCGCCTCTCTCCACGCAGTTTTAAAATGAATTCTCGCCTCTCTCTCCGCAATGATTTCAAATGAGGTCTCGCCACTCTCTCCACGCTCATTTAAAATGAACTCTCGCCTCTGTCTCCGTGCTGATTTAAAATGAACTCTTGACTATCTCTAGACCTTGTTTTAAAATGATGTCCCAACTCTTACTCTGCGCTGATTTAAAATGAACTCTTTCCTCTCTCTCCGTGCTGATTTAAAATGAACTCTTTCCTCTCTCTCCGCGCTGATTTAAAATGAACTCTCGCCTCTCTCTCCGCGCTGATTTAAAATGAACTCTCGGCTCTCTCTCCGCGCTGATTTAAAATTAACTGTCGCCTCTCTCTCCGCGCTGATTTAAAATGAACTCTCGCCTCTCTCTCCACCTTGTTTTAAAATGAACTCTCGCCTCTCTCTCCACGCTGTTTTAAAATGAACCCTCGCCACTCTCTCCGCGCTGATTTAAAATTAATTCTTGCCTCTCTCTCCGCGCTGATTTAAAATGAACTCTCGCCTCTCTCTCCTCACTCTTTTGAAATGAACTCTCGCCTCTCTCTCCGCGTTGATTCAAAATGAACTCTCGCCTCTCTCTCTGTGCTGATTTAAAATGAGGTCTCGCCTCTCTCTCCGCCTTATTTTCAAATGAACTCTTTCCTCTCTCTCTGCGCTGTTTTAAAATGAATTCTCGCCTCTCTCTCCGCGTTGATTCAAAATGAACTCTTTCCTCTCTCCTCACTCTGTTCAAATGAACTCCCAACTCTCTCTCCGCGCTAATTTAAAATGAACTCTTTCCTCTTCTCCGCGCTGATTTAAAATGAACTCTCGCCTCTCTCTCTGCGCTGATTTAAAATGAACTCTCGCCTCTCTCTCCGCGCTGATTTAAAATTAACTGTTGCCTCTCTCTCCGCGCTGATTTAAAATTAGCTCTCGCCTCTCCGTGTTCCTTTAAATTACCTCTCGCCTCTCTCTCCGCGCTGATTTAAAATGAACTCTCGCCTCTCTCTTCGCGCTGTTTTAACATGAACTCTCGCCTCTCCCTCATACTGATTAAAAATTAAATCAGGCCTCTCTCTCCGCGATGATTTAAAGTGAACTCTCGCTTCCTTCTACGCGCTGTTTTAAGATGAAATCTCCCCTCTCTCTCTGCACTGTTTTATAATTAATTCTCGCCTCTCTGCGCTGATTTAAAATGAACTCTAGACTCTCCGCGTTGTTTGAGATGAACTCTCGCCACTCTCTCCGATCTGTTTTAAAATGAACTCTCGCCTCTCTCTCCGCGCTGATTTAAAATGAACTCATGACTGTCTCTAGACCTTGTTTTAAAATGAACTCCCACCTTTCACTCTGCGCTGATTTAAAATGAACTCTTTCCTCTCTCTCCGCGGTGATTTGAAATGAACTCTCGCTTCTCTTTCCCCGCTGATTTAATATTAACTCTCGCCTCTCTCTCCGCGCTGATTTAAAAGGAACTCTCGCCTCTCTCTCCGCGCTGATTTAAAATGAACTCTCGCCTCTCCCTCCCCGCTGATTTAAAATGTACTCTCGCCTCTCTCTCCTCACTCTTTTGAAATGAACTCTCGCCTCTCTCTCCGCGCTGATTTAAAATGAACTCTCGCCTCTCTCTCCGCGCTGATTTAAAATGAACTCTCGCCTCTCTCTCCGCGCTCATTTAAAATGAACTCTCGCCTCACTCTCCACGCTGATTTCAAATGAACTCTCGCCTCTCACTCTGCGCTGATTTAAAATGAACTCTCGCCTCTCTCTCCGCGCTGATTTAAAATGAAATCTAGCCTCTCTCTCCGTGCTGATTTAAAATGAACTCTCGCCACTCTCTCCGCCTTATTTTCAAATGAACTCTCCCCTCTCTCTCCACGTTGATTTAAAATGAACTCTCGCCTCTCTCTCCACGCTGTTTGAAAAAGTAGTCTCGCCTCTCTCTCTGCGCTGATTTAAAATGAACTTTTGCCTCTCCGCGTTGTTTGAGAAGGACTCTCACCTCTATCTCCGCACTGATTTAAGATGAACTCTCGCCTCTCTCTCCGTGCTGATTTAAAATGAACTCTCTCCTCTATCTCCGCGCTGATTTAAAATAAACTCTCGCCTCTCTCTCTGCGCTGATTTAAAATAAACTCTCGCCTCTCTCTCCGCGCTGATTTCAAATGAATTCTCGCCTCTCTCTCAGCGCTGATTTCAAATGAACTCTTGCCTCTCACTCTGCGCTGATTTAAAATGAACTCTCGCCTCTCTCTCCACGCTGATTTCAAATGAGGTCTCGCCACTCTCTCCGCGCTGATTTAAAATGAACTCTCGCCTCTCTCTCCACGCTGTTTGAAAAAGTAGTTTCGCCTCTCTCTCTGCACTGATTTAAAATGAACTCTTGCCTCTCTGCGTTGTTTGTAATGAACTCTCGACTCTGTCTCCGCGCTGTTTTAAAATGAACTCTTGCCTCTCTCTCCGTGCTGATTTAAAATGAACTCTCGCCTCTCTCTCCTCACTCTTTTGAAATGAACTCTCGCCTCTCTCTCCGCGCTGATTTCAAATGAACTCTCGCCTCTCTCCGCGCTGATTTAAAATGTACTCTCTCCTCTCTCTCCGCGCTGATTTAAAATGTACTCTTTCCTCTCTCTCCGTGCTGATTTAAAATGTACTCTCTCCACTCTCTCCGCGCTGATTTAAAATGTACTCTCTCCTCTCTCTCCGCGCTGATTTAAAATGTACTCTCGCCTCTCTCTACGCGCTGATTTAAAATGTACTCTCTCCTCTCACTCTGCGCTGATTTAAAATGTATTCTCTCCTCTCTCTCCACGCTGATTTAAAATGAACTCTCGCCTCTCTCTCCTCACTCTTTTGAAATGAACTCTCGCCTCTCTCTCCGCGCTGATTTAAAATGAACTCTCGCCTCTCTCTCCTCACTCTTTTGAAATGAACTCTCGCCTCTCTCTCCGCGCTGATTTAAAATGAACTCTCGCCTCTCTCTCCTCACTCTTTTGAAATGAACTCTCGCCTCTCTCTCCACGCTGATTTAAAATGAACTCTCGCCTCCCTCTCCTCACTCTTTTGAAATGAACTCTCGCCTCTCTCTCCGCGTTGATTTAAAATGTACTCTCTCCTCTCTCTCCGCGCTGATTTAAAATGTACTCTCTCCTCTCTCTCCGTGCTGATTTAAAATGTACTCTCTCCTCTCTCTCCGCGCTGATTTAAAATGTACTCTCTCCTCTCTCTCCGCGCTGATTTAAAATGTACTCTCTCCTCTCTCTCCGCGCTGATTTAAAATGAACTCTCGCCTCTCTCTCCTCACTCTTTTGAAATGAACTCTCGCCTCTCTCTCCGCGCTGATTTAAAATGAACTCTCGCCTCTCTCTCCTCACTCTTTTGAAATGAACTCTCGCCTCTCTCTCCACGCTGATTTAAAATGAACTCTCGCCTCCCTCTCCTCACTCTTTTGAAATGAACTCTCGCCTCTCTCTCCACGCTGATTTAAAATGAACTCTCGCCTCCCTCTCCTCACTCTTTTGAAATGAACTCTCGCCTCTCTCTCCACGCTGATTTAAAATGAACTCTCGCCTCTCCCTCCGTGCTGATTTAAAATGAACTCTCGCCTCTCTCTGCGCGTTGATTCAAAATGAACTCTCGCCTCTCTCTCCTCACTTTTTTGAAATGAACTCTCGCTTCTCTCTGCGCGTTGATTTAAAATGAACTCTTTCCTCTCTCTCCACGCTCATTTAAAATGAACTCTCGCCTCTCTTTCTGCGCTGATTTAAAATGAGCTCTCGCTTCTCTCCACGCAGTTTTAAAATGAATTCTCGCCTCTCTCTCCGCAATGATTTAAAATGAACTCTCGCCTCTCTCCACGCCCATTTAAAATGAACTCTCGCCTCTCTCTGCGCGTTGATTCAAAATGAACTCTCGCCTCTCTCTCCTCACTTTTTTGAAATGAACTTTCGCTTCTTTCTGCGCGTTGATTTAAAATGAACTCTTTCCTCTCTCTCCAGGCTCATTTAAAATGAACTCTCGCCTCTCTCTCCGCGCTGATTTAAAATGAACTCTCGCCTCTCTCTCCGCGCTGATTTAAAATGAACTCTCGCCTCTCTCCACGCCCATTTAAAATTAACTCTCGCCTCTCTCTCCGCGCTGATTTAAAATGAACTCTCGCCTCTCTCTCCGCGCTGATTTAAAATGAACTCTCGCCTCTCTCTCCGCGCTGATTTAAAATTAACTGTCGCCTCTCTCTCCGCGCTGATTTAAAATGAACTCTCGCCTCTCTCTCCGCGCTGATTTAAAATTAGCTCTCGCCTCTCCGTGTTCCTTTAAATTACCTCTCGCCTCTCTCTCCGCGCTGATTTAAAATGAACTCTCGCCTCTCTCTTCGCGCTGTTTTAACATGAACTCTCGCCTCTCCCTCCGCACTGATTAAAAATTAAATCAGGCCTCTCTCTCCGCGATGATTTAAAGTGAACTCTCGCTTCCTTCTCCGCGCTGTTTTAAGATGAAATCTCCCCTCTCTCTCTGCGCTGTTTTATAATTAATTCTCGCCTCTCTGCGCTGATTTAAAATGAACTCTAGACTCTCCGCGTTGTTTGAGATGAACTCTCGCCACTCTCTCCGATCTGTTTTAAAATGAACTCTCGCCTCTCTCTCCGCGCTGATTTAAAATGAACTCATGACTGTCTCTAGACCTTGTTTTAAAATGAACTCCCACCTTTCACTCTGCGCTGATTTAAAATGAACTCTTTCCTCTCTCTCCGCAGTGATTTGAAATGAACTCTCGCCTCTCTTTCCCCGCTGATTTAAAATTAACTCTCGCCTCTCTCTCCGCGCTGATTTAAAAGGAATTCTCGCCACTCTCTCCGCGCTGATTTAAAATGAACTCTCGCCTCTCCCTCCCCGCTGATTTAAAATGTACTCTCGCCTCTCTCTCCTCACTCTTTTGAAATGAACTCTCGCCTCTCTCTCCGCGCTGATTTAAAATGAACTCTCGCCTCTCTCTCCGCGCTCATTTAAAATGAACTCTCGCCTCACTCTCCACGCTGATTTCAAATGAACTCTCACCTCTCACTCTGCGCTGATTTAAAATGAACTCTCGCCTCTCTCTCCGTGCTGATTTAAAATGAACTCTCGCCACTCTCTCCGCCTTATTTTCAAATGAACTCTCGCCTCTCTCTCCACGTTGATTTAAAATGAACTCTCGCCTCTCTCTCCACGCTGTTTGAAAAAGTAGTCTCGCCTCTCTCTCTGCGCTGATTTAAAATGAACTCTCGCCTCTCTCTCCGCGCTGATTTCAAATGAATTCTCGCCTCTCTCTCCGCGCTGATTTAAAATGAACTCTTGCCTCTCCGCGTTGTTTGAAATGAACTCTCGACTCTGTCTCCGCGCTGTTTTAAAATGAACTCTTGCCTCTCTCTCCGCGCTGATTTAAAATGAACTCTCTCCTCTCTCTCCTCACTCTTTTGAAATGAACTCTCGCCTCTCTCTCCACGCTGATTTAAAATGAACTCTTTCCTCTCTCTCCGCGCTGATTTCAAATGAACTCTCGCCTCTCTCTCCAAACTCTTTTGAAATGAACTCTCGCCTCTCTCTCCGCGCTGATTTAAAATGAACTCTTTCCTCTCTCTCCGCGCTGATTTCAAATGAACTCTCGCCTCTCTCCGCGCTGATTTAAAATGTACTCTCGCCTCTCTCTCCGCGCTGATTTAAAATGTACTCTTTCCTCTCTCTCCGTGCTGATTTAAAATGTACTCTCACCTCTCTCTCCGCGCTGATTTAAAATGTACTCTCTCATCTCTCTCCGCGCTGATTTAAAATGTACTCTCTCCTCTCTCTCCGCGCTGATTTAAAATGTACTCTCCCCTCTCATTCTGCGCTGATTTAAAATGTACTCTCTCCTCTCTCTCCGTGCTGATTTAAAATGAACTCTCTCCTCTCTCTCCTCACTCTTTTGAAATGAACTCTCGCCTCTCTCTCCGCGCTGATTTAAAATGAACTCTCGCCTCTCTCTCCTCACTCTTTTGAAATGAACTCTCGCCTCTCTCTCCACGCTGATTTAAAATGAACTCTCACCTCCCTCTTCTCACTCTTTTGAAATGAACTCTCGCCTCTCTCTCCACGCTGATTTAAAATGAACTCTCGCCTCCCTCTCCTCACTCTTTTGAAATGAACTCTCGCCTCTCTCTCCACGCTGATTTAAAATGAACTCTCGCCTCTCCCTCCGCGCTGATTTAAAATGAACTCTCGCCTCTCTCTGCGCGTTGATTCAAAATGAACTCTCGCCTCTCTCTCCTCACTTTTTTGAAATGAACTTTCGCTTCTCTCTGCGCGTTGATTTAAAATGAACTCTTTCCTCTCTCTCCACGCTCATTTAAAATGAACTCTCGCCTCTCTTTCCGCGCTGATTTAAAATGAACTCTCGCTTCTCTCCACGCATTTTTAAAATGAATTCTCGCCTCTCTCTCCGCAATGATTTAAAATGAACTCTCGCCTCTCTCCACGCCCATTTAAAATGAACTCTCGCCTCTCTCTCCGCGCTGATTTAAAATGAACTCTCGCCTCTCTCTCCGCGCTGATTTAAAATGAACTCTCGCCTCTCTCTCCGCGCTGATTTAAAATGAGCTCTCGCCTCTCTCTCCGCGCTGATTTTAAATGAACTCTCGCCTCTCTCTCCGCGCTGATTTAAAATGAACTCTCACCTCTCTCTCCGCGCTGATTTATAATTAGCTCTCGCCTCTCCGTGTTCCTTTAAATTACCTCTCGCCTCTCTCTCCGCGCTGATTTAAAATGAACTCTCGCCTCTCTCTTCGCGCTGTTTTAACATGAACTCTCGCCTCTCCCTCCGCACTGATTAAAAATTAAATCAGGCCTCTCTCTCCGCGATGATTTAAAGTGAACTCTCGCTTCCTTCTCCGCGCTGTTTTAAGATGAAATCTCCCCTCTCTCTCTCCGCTGTTTTATAATTAATTCTCGCCTCTCTGCGCTGATTTAAAATGAACTCTAGACTCTCCGCGTTGTTTGAGATGAACTCTCGCCACTCTCTCCGATCTGTTTTAAAATGAACTCTCGCCTCTCTCTCCGCGCTGATTTAAAATGAACTCATGACTGTCTCTAGACCTTGTTTTAAAATGAACTCCCACCTTTCACTCTGCGCTGATTTAAAATGAACTCTTTCCTCTCTCTCCGCGGTGATTTGAAATGAACTCTCGCCTCTCTTTCCCCGCTGATTTAATATTAACTCTCGCCTCTCTCTCCGCGCTGATTTAAAAGGAACTCTCGCCTCTCTCTCCGCGCTGATTTAAAATGAACTCTCGCCTCTCCCTCCCCGCTGATTTAAAATGTACTCTCGCCTCTCTCTCCTCACTCTTTTGAAATGAACTCTCGCCTCTCTCTCCGCGCTGATTTAAAATGAACTCTCGCCTCTCTCTCCGCGCTGATTTAAAATGAACTCTCGCCTCTCCCTCCCCGCTGATTTAAAATGTACTCTCGCCTCTCTCTCCTCACTCTTTTGAAATGAACTCTCGCCTCTCTCTCCGCGCTGATTTAAAATGAACTCTCGCCTCTCTCTCCGCGCTGATTTCAAATGAATTCTCGCCTCTCTCTCCGCGCTGATTTCAAATGAATTCTCGCCTCTCTCTCAGCGCTGATTTCAAATGAACTCTTGCCTCTCACTCTGCGCTGATTTAAAATGAACTCTTTCCTCTCTCTCCACGCTGATTTAAAATGAACTCTCGCCTCTCTCTCCACGCTGTTTGAAAAAGTAGTTTCGCCTCTCTCTGCGCTGATTTAAAATGAACTCTTGCCTCTCCGCGTTGTTTGAAATGAACTCTCGACTCTGCCTCCGCGCTGTTTTAAAATGAACTCTTTCCTCTCTCTCCGCGCTGATTTCAAATGAACTCTCGCCTCTCTCTCCTCACTCTTTTGAAATGAACTCTCGCCTCTCTCTCCGCGCTGATTTAAAATGAACTCTTTCCTCTCTCTCCGCGCTGATTTCAAATGAACTCTCGCCTCTCTCTCCGCGCTGATTTAAAATGTACTCTCTCCTCTCACTCTGCACTGATTTAAAATGTACTCTCTCCTCTCTCTCCGCGCTGATTTAAAATGAACTCTCGCCTCTCTCTCCTCACTCTTTTGAAATGAACTCTCGCCTCTCTCTCCGCGCTGATTTAAAATGAACTCTCGCCTCTCTCTTCTCACTCTTTTGAAATGAACTCTCGCCTCTCTCTCCACGCTGATTTAAAATAAACTCTCGCCTCTCTCACCGCGCTGATTTAAAATGAACTCTCGCCTCCCTCTCCTCACTCTTTTGAAATGAACTCTCGCCTCTCTCTCCACGCTGATTTAAAATGAACTCTCGCCTCTCTCCACGCCCATTTAAAATGAACTCTCGCCTCTCACTGCGCGTTGATTCAAAATGAACTCTCGCCTCTCTCTCCTCACTTTTTTGAAATGAACTTTCGCTTCTCTCTGCGCGTTGATTTAAAATGAACTCTTTCCTCTCTCTCCACGCTCATTTAAAATGAACTCTCGCCTCTCTTTCCGCGCTGATTTAAAATGAGCTCTCGCTTCTCTCCACGCAGTTTTAAAATGAATTCTTGCCTCTCTCTCCGCAATGATTTAAAATGAACTCTCGCCTCTCTCCACGCCCATTTAAAATGAACTCTCGCCTCTCTCTCCGCGCTGATTTAAAATGAACTCTTGACTATCTCTAGACCTTGTTTTAAAATGAAGTCCTAACTCTCACTCTGCGCTGATTTAAAATGAACTCTTTCCTCTCTCGCCGTGCTGATTTAAAATGAGCTCTCGCTTCTCTTTCTGCGCTGATTTAAAATGAGCTCTCGCTTCTCTCCACGCAGTTTTAAAATGAATTCTCCCCTCTCTCTCCGCGCTGATTTAAAATGAACTCTTGCCTCTCTCTCCACGATGATTTAAAATTAACTCTTGCCTCTCCGCATTGTTTGAGATGAACTCTCGCCTCTGTCTCCGCACTGTTTTAAAATGAACTCTCGCCTCTCTCCACGCAGTTTTAAAATGAATTCTCGCCTCTCTCTCTGCGCTGATTTAAAATGAACTCTCGCCTCTCTTTCCGCGCTGATTTAAAATGAACTCTTACCTCTCTCTCCGCGCTGACTTGAAATGAACTCTACCCTCTCTCTCCGCCTTATTTTCAAATGAACTCTCGCATCTCTCTCCGCGCTATTTTAAAATAAATTCTCGCCTTACTCTCCGCGCTGATTTATGTGAACTTTTTCCTCCCTCTCCACGCTGTTTTAGAATACCCTCTCACCTCTCTCTCCATACTATTTTGTAATAAAGTCTCGCCACTCTCTCCGCGTTGTTTTATTGTGAACTGTCATCACTCTCTCTCTCCACGCTGATTTAAAATGAACTATTGTCTCTCTCTCTGCGCTTTTTAAAAGTGAACTCTCGCCTCTCTGCGCTGATTTAAAATGATCTCTCGCCTCTCTCTTTGACTTTGAAAACAGAGCCATCCAGCTGGCCGGCGATGACCGGGACCGTTCCTGTGCTGACGGTGAGGTCGGCGCTGCTCTACCAAGTGAGGATCCAGCAGTGCAACATTGATCAGCTGTGAGTGATGTGTCCTGTTTCACAGGCCACTGCCATGCACTAATTATCTCCCCTTGCTTTCACAGGCACATCTGCCAAGCAACCATTGCAGTCCATGACCCAGAGTCTCCAATCAAGCCCTGAAGAATTCTCTGAAGTGGAATCTGAAGGCACCCTCCCTGAAGTCCCGTCACAGCGTCACCCACACCCTCCACCAGCGCAGAGACACACACCTCGGTGGGACCTAGCTTTAGAGTAGCCTTGGAATCACAATCTGGTGAGCACATCGCATTTTCTGATCCACAGCAGGTGGGGGCAGGGACCTCCCAGGCCCCCGACACTCGGAGGAGCTGCTGGAGGCCAGACTGTTGCTGAGTCTGAGTCAGATGATGAGCCTCTGGACTCGGTCATGTCACAGTTGCTGGAGCTGCAAAGACAAGCTCGGGAACATCAGGAAGGGATGTCCGCTGCACTCCTCAGATTGCAAGGCACAATGGAGGAATCTGTCCATCTTCAGGCTGAGGTGATAGCGCCAGCATTGCAACGCACCAAGGTCAACACTGGCAGGATGGTGGCTGCCATGGAGACCTTGGTCCAGGACGTTGCTCCTGCACTGCTGCGCGGGCTGAACTCCATCGCTGATACAATAGTTAGGCCTCCAACAGTGTGTACACGAGAGGGGCACGGGCAGCTCGATCTCACTCCAGCTACCCCTTCTCCTCATGGAGTCAGCCTGGGGCCCTCGGGCACCCATAGGGAGGAGGGTCAGCAGGTTAACACTCCGGACCCATCCACCCAGGTGACTCCGGGAGAGTCCGGCCCATCCAAATCCCGTCTTCCTGTGACCCCCACAGCTCCCGCTTCACAGGCTGAGGAAGGTGCCACTGCCACACAGCAGGACCCCGAAAGCAGGCCGGGGCCCTCCGGGTCTCGACCCTCCAGAGAACGCCCGCCAAAGTCAGCACAGTCAGAGTGATGGCATCATGGCATTGTCGCTGGACTAGTAATCCAGAGACACCGGGTAATGCTCTGGGAACCCGGATTTGAATCCCACTCTGGCAGGTGTTGGAATTTGAATTCAATAAAAATCTGGAATTAAAAGTCTAATGATGAAACCATTGCCAATCGTTGTAAAAACCCATCTGCCCTTTAGGGAGGGAAATCTGTCATCCTTACCTGGTCTGGCCTACATGTGACTCCAGACCCACAGCAATGTGGGTGACTCTTAAATGCCCCCTGAACTAGGGCATCTAGGGATGGGCAATAAATGCTGGCCTAGCCAGCGACACCCACATCCCATGAATGAATTTTTAAAAAGTCAGCAGCTGTCTCCGCCTCCGCTGTGGGTTTCTGGGGAGCACCAAGATGTAGCGGCAGGGTTAGCAAAGTTAGGGAGAATTAGTTGCACAGCCTGAGCATGGGTGTTAATCACTTCTAACTACTGTTCACTATTGTCAATAAACTCCCAACAATGTCTCCCTCTCTATGGCTCCTTGTTCTGATGAGCAGTGTTCGTGTCACTCAGATGTGAAATCTTTCTGCACAAGATAAAGGCAGGTGTCTCAGTCCAGGGCCCCTTCCCTGTGTCTGTGCAGCCTTCAGACCAAAGTGATGGTCCAGCCTCACACTCCTTGGACACATTACTGATGCCTGCACCTCGATGGTGCTGGTCATTGCTGCCAGAATGTAGTGGGCAGGCGCCACAGAGTTCCCTCATTCTCTCTGTGTGCTCTCAGCACCTTTAAGGTGGGTCTGGCCCCCATCACACCAGCATCTGTGACCAGTGAGGCTGTGCACCAGCTCCTGAAGGGCTGAGGTGCTGAAGGTGGACACAGCATCAGATGTATCTAAAGTTTCATGGTTGCGTCTCTGAGATGACCCTGATCATGGAGGGCAAGTGAGCTGCCCTCGGCCAGACAGGAGTCAGACATTCTCAGAGGCTGTGTGAAGATCTATGGAGTGTCCTCACTGCATGTTCTCATCATCCTCCTGGAATCGAGCGACTATTAGGGCCTCCACTGCATCTCCCTGACAGGAGCATTCACACAGAGGGTATTGGTGCTGCCATAAGCCAGACTGGAGTCAAAAGTTCACAACTGCGATGTGAGGATCTACAGGGACACCTCACTGCATCTCGTCATCATCCTCCACAAATCTGGCAGCTATGAGGGCCTCCCAAGTGTGCCTGCCTCGTCTAGTCAGTGCGAGGGCCTCATCCCTGTCATCGTCGCCTCTCAGGACCTCCTCACCCTCATCCTCTTCGGCATCTTCCTCATCGGAGGAGACCTCCAGCTCCTCCATCTCCTCCTCAGCCAGCTCCTCTCCCTGTTGCAGCGCCAGGTTGTAAAGGGTGCATCAGATGACGATGATGTGTGACCCCCTCTGAGGACTGTATTGCAGGGCTCCACCAGACCGGTCCAGGCACCGGAACCACATTTTCAGTATCCCGATGGTCTGCTCCACCAAGTTGTGAGCTGCTGCATGAGCCTCATTATAGCGTCGCTCTGCTGCAGTCTGAGGCCGCCACACGGGTGTATCAGCCAAGGCCTCTGTGGGTAGCCCTTGTCCCCGAGGAGCCAACCCTGCAGCCTCTGTGGACCCTGGAAGACTGCAGGGATCTGTGAGTGACTCAGGATGTAGGCATCGTGCACACTCCCTGGAAACTGTGCGCATACCTGCAGGATGCGTTTCTGGTGGTCGCACACCAGCTGCACGTTCAGTGAGTGGAAGCCCTTGTGGTTGATGAAGTCCATCGAGTGTAGCGATGGAGACCTGAGCGCCACATGAGTGCAGTCGATCGCACCCTGTACCTGTGGGAATCCCGAGATCAGGGAGAATCCAATGGCCCTTGTATCCTGGCTGTCCTGGTCCCGGGCGAAATGCACAAAGTTGTGGCCATGGAGAAGATGCAACCGTGACCTCATGGATGTATTTGTGGGTGGCGGATTGTGAAACCCCACAGAATCGCCTGTGGAGCCCTGAAAGGAGCCACTGGTATAGAAATTGAGCACTGCAGTCACTTTCACAGCCACTGGCAGTGGATGCCCTCCATGTCCCCTTGGCGACAAGTCCTGCAGTAAGTGCCAGATGTGAGTCACCAGGTCCCTAGACATGCGCAGTCATCGGTGACACTGGTTCTCAGTCACCTGCAGGAATGGCAGGCGGTGTCTATAGACCCTGGGTCACTAGGTGCTGACCAGCCACGGCTCACTGTCGCTCCTGGGCAGCGTGTGTGGGAGTCCCTGCTGCCCCTTCTTCATGAGGTTGCTGCTCCTGCCTTTGCACGGCCAGGTGTCTCAGTCACTCTCTCCTCCACCTTATCCGCTCTCTGTAAGCATCAGGCACACAGCTCAGTCACCAGGATCCATGATCCTGATGTGGTTCTCCTGCAGCATGAAAGAGAGAGAGAGAGAGAGAGAGAGATGTGGTTATCATGGGTGTACTTAGCACCTTTCCTGACCCTGTGTGACTGCCCCTTAATGCTTCCCGGAGAGAGCTGGTCACCCGTTGGATGGCCAGAGATGAGTGCGCTGCATGGCTGCCCTGTCAACCTGTGACATGGGGGACACTGGTCCAAACCAGGATGCTGGGATTGCGAGGGGGCTGTGAGCGTCTCCAGCAGTGACTGTTACATGGCCAGTGTTGGCGAGGAGATTGTACAACGTGTGCATTAACTGTTTGCGGACTGGCAGTCTGTGCTGGGGGGGTTAGCGGGTTACGGGGGGTGGGGTGCGCGGGTAAGGTCTGGGGGGTTTGCTGGCCCTTTGGTGCCTCTGGGTAGTTTGCATGGGCGGCCAGGCTAGGAGCCTGACCCCAATCACATCACTGTGCCTGGTCTGTCTCAGTTGCTGAGGTCCGGTCAGTTTATACAGGTGTCCCTAATGTGTGGCCACTTCCCTCACTTACCCTGACCCCATCCCAATTGCCTGTGTGCGGGATCCAACATCAGGGCAGCAGCTGGTCCCCCCCCCCACCTCCCCCACCCTCTCCCCACCTCCCCACCCCCCTCCCCCCACCTCCCCACCTCTTTCCCTCCCCCCTCACCTCCACCTGCCCCCCTCCCCCCAACCTTCCCCCCTCCCCCGGCTCCCCCCACCCCCCCACCTCCCCCCCCTCCCCCCACCTCCCCCCCCCTCCCCCCCCCTCCCCCCCACTCCCCCCCCCCTCCCCCCCTCCCCCCACCTCCCCCCCCTCCCCCCCCTCCCCCCCCTCCCCCCCACTCCCCCCCCCTCCCCCCCTCCCCCCCCCTCCCCCCCACTCCCCCCCCCCCCTCCCCCCCTCCCCCCCCCCTCCCCCCCTCCCCCCCCCCCCCCCCCCCCCCCCCTCCCCCCCTCCCGCTTCCATGGCAGGGCAGCAGTTTAAAACTCTGTTTTAACATGAACTCTCGCGTCTCTCTTCGCGCTGTTTTGAAATGAGTCATAGAGTCTACGGCACAGAAAAAGGCCCTTCCTGAGCCAGGTGGGCCAAGGCGGAACATTTCCCGACTCCTGCTCCCCACCTCCAGGATGAAAATGCAGACCATTAAAATGGAAGGTTCATTACTCGCTGCCTGTTTACCTGAATTGACTGGTAGTGCAGATTGATGCCTTTGGCACAAACTGAATTGTGTGTTTTGTGCTATGTCGAAGACGTTGTGAGCAAAGGGACTTTATACTAATACCGAGATAACTAGCCTGCTCTCATGCTTTCTGCTTTTTGCCATATTTCCTCAGCTTGGCTGATGAAGGTTCATTGGCTCCACAAGCAGCCCCTTCTCGCTGGTTTGCTGCTGAGTTGAGGTATTTGTATTGGAGCCACTGTGGGATATTCTTCAGAGTTGATTTGCATTGTTTGTAATGCAGAGAGGATTTCAGAGAAATAACTTCATAGCTGTTAACAATGAAAGAAGTTCGACATTGAGGCCCTGGTATTGAATCACCACCACGAACGGATCATGGGGAAGGATTTTCAGGAGAAACCCAGAAATACTCATTTCCCAGATATCCTGCAGAAACTAACTGGACATTTTAAACAATTTTCAACAGGCAGCCAGCTGGTTGGATGAGCAAATTGGTCATTGGGTCCAAGTGGGATGGCGGTGGTGGTGAGAGAATTGGACATTGTGAGGGATGGGACCTGATTGGTTACAGCATGGGCAGATTAATGTTATTGGGGATTTGGCAGTCAGCTGATCACAGGGGTCCAATCATGAGGCGATAAGCTTATTGGGCCTGGGGGAAATACTACCGCTTTTCCTGACTCACCAGCGATGCAAGAAAGACATTACCTCATTCATCCAGCCATTCTCAACTCATTTTATCTGCCAGGTTTCCAGCCTGGGATTCCCAACCTCCATGTGTTAAAAATAAAAAATCTACTCAAAGTGGCACACAGCCTCCTTAAAAGATTTAAATGATTGACCTGCCTCCAGAGAATGAATTAACCATTTGTTGCCTGACCCATCTCCATTAAACCACAGTTGGCCGGATTGGATGCAGGTTGGAAGGAAGTTATTTTTAAATTTTTGCTATTCCACTCAACACACCTCTCCTTGGGGGTTAAAACTCCCCCATAACTGTGCCTGCAAAGTGTTGTTTGATATTTCATGTGCCTGCATGCCATTGCAATGTAAAAGTGCTCGGCAGAGCAAGGGTTAAAGTGGGACTGGAAAATAGCACAGCCCATGGTATGCTGTATAGAGTCACATGGCAGTAGACTGATAGAACAGCCTAGAGAGGACACTCTGGAACTGGCTGTATGGAGGTAACAGCATCATGCATGACAGTAACCTGAGATCCATGAACATTTAAAGAGTAACAATAAAGGGTTCATGTTTAAATATACAAACCTCAAGATCTCATCATAGAGACAACTAAAGAACCATATTACAACATGGTGGCAGCAGTGGGATCTTCCGAAATATATCACATCAGCGGTGACCTGAAAGGTGGCAGCATTTTAAATGATGAACCCAGAACCGTATCCCAAAGTCTGAAACACTAAAAGCAGCTGAAGCCAACCTAGAGTGATATGCACCTCAAGAGAAAACTTGACAAAACGATTGCAGAAGCTTCCCTACGGACTTAGAAGTTAAGGATTCCACGGGAGTGAGTGGAAGCCAATTGCAAGAGCCCTGAGTGGCACAGAGCAAAAGAACTGCTTAGATCGCAAGACAGGTGAGCAACACTACAAAACGTGCCAGACTCTGAGACGGCACTGAGCTCAGACACTTAGTTAGATCACAAGATGGTGTGCAAAACTACAAAAATTGCAAGACCCTGAGTAATGAAGAGTCAAAGAACCTGGTCAGTTTTTGAGACAGTGAGCAAAGTTTTTAAAAAATAAGCTGCCTTTACATTATAGAATAGGTGGTGGTCCCAGGGCTTAGCAGATTGCAGCAGTGGTGGCCATGCTGCACGGAAGTTCAAAAGAAATTGGCTGGCAGAGTCACAGGGCACAGTAAAAGAAAATTAAAATCCTGCAGAGTTTAAGAGACAGGGTTCCCCTTTCAGTCGGAAAAAATAAAGTTTTTCAGTAAAGACCAAAAAAAAATTGCTGCTGTTCTGAAGAGTTTAAAATAAATGGCACTGAGAGTTAAAAAAAACAGAAAACAAAACCTTCAGAGTTGACAGCTCATGTCTTATTAAAAAAGCGCGCACCCGCCAAAACTCTCGATGCACAAAGCTCAAAACTGCAGAGTTTCAGAAAAGAAAGAATCGACCAGAAAAGAAATGCTGCAGTAGTCTCTTATAATAAAGTTTGAAGGAACCCACAATTGCAGGTACCCCGAGAAAGCATGGGAAAATTACTGGGAGAAAACTGCTAGGCTGCCAATAAGCCCAAATTTCAAAATAAACAGGATCTGCAGAATTCAAAGAGAAGGAAAAGAGAGAAGTGTTGCTGTTTTAAAAAGTTTGCAGCCACAGTCACCAGGGAGCCGGACAAAATCAGAAAAGTGCAGGAAAATTGCAGTGACAGAACGGACAGCTGCAGATAGCCCGAAGTGAAAAAACGGTTACTGCACTGACAGTCTTAAAGGGATAATGAAATTTAAAACTGTAACTACAAGAAAAAACAAGCAGCCATGGACAGCAAATTAGAAGAGCCAGATGCATTAGGAGTCTTGGAGAAGACGATTTTTAGTTTACAGGAGACTTACAGGATTAAGTAAGGAATCAGAAGAAGTGCAAGTTAATAAGTGTTTATCCATCTTTGGTTCATTTCCTGATGAAGTTCTCCACAGCCAATGTATAGTTTCATACTTGACAACAATTTGGTGAAATGTCAAAAGGCTTTGCCATATATTTTAAACTCCAAGTTATGGAGAGCGCAGACTAAAAGAAAGTCTAGCATAGCCCCAATAAACCGCCAAGGGCAACAAGATACCCCAGAGAGAAGGAAACTCCCAATAAAGTGCCGAGGACAACAAGAGACTCCAGAGGGAGGGCAGCTCCCAGGAAAGCACTGAGGGAAACAAAAGATCTCAGAGGGAGGGCAACAAAAGACCCCAGAGTGAGAGGAAAACTGACAACTGCAGAAAGAGGGAGCCACAAGACCCCAGAGTGAGGGAAATAGATGGTAGTGCAGAGGGAGCAGATGGCTATGAATGAAGGAAAGCTATCTGAGGTAACTCAAAAGAAGCAAAACATACAAAATGTAAATGAAGCTGTTCTATAGGAAAATGTTCGCATCAAAGCTGAACTGGAAGGTTTGAAGTGCAAGATTCAAGCTGAGTATATACCTTTGAAAATGCATAATAAACTGAAGTCTTCAATGAATCAAGCTGTTTGAGATCTGAGCAAACAAATTTCAAAGATGACACAACGCTACCAGGAGGAGATAATGACCCTCAATTCCACAGGTGACAAATCAAAGCAGGAGTTGGGAAAACCCAACCAAACGTATAGCCAGGCAAAACAGCAGGCATAACAGGCATGCAAAGAAGTTGCTACCCTGAAAGACGCCTTGATGAATCAATATGTAGCCATGAAAAACATGAGGAACTAAAAAGAATGTTGAATATCACTTCAGAAAAGGTTGCATTGGAATTATCAGTCACAACAAAACAATGCACTGAAGCCCAGAGTGAGTTGGCAAGATGTAACATGGAAATAAACTGTTGAAAGAACAACTGATTGTTTTTCAAGATCAAGTGCAAAAGGAATGCATAGCCATTCAGCAACATAAAGAAATGAAGACTGTCTTAAACAGCAGAATGGAGCACAGCAGAAGAAACTCAAGGAGACTACACTAAATTACAGGAAAGCTCAAGGTGAAGCAAGTGAGCTTGGCAAAGAAAAGGAAAACCTGTTGACAGACCTTCACATGCTACAAGAATCCCTTAGGACAAAGTTTATTCCTCTGGAAAATTATGAAGAAAAGGAAAATTAATTTAACATCATTCTGAACAAACTGTAGAACCAGTCGTCTGAGAAGACTCTGCAATGTTTTATATTCCAGCAGAAAGCCAAGAGCTACAAGAAACACATGGAAGAGCCAAAGGAGCAGTTGAATGGCAGGAGGAGGCATTGAAAGGAAAAGCTGTTGAACTTTCCAAGCTGCAAGTAGATAATGAAGCCATGAGAAGCACAATTACAGAAATGAAACAAGGTAAGACTTCATCAGAGACAGAACTGGCCAACAGTGAAACCAAAACGATGGACAAGGACAAAGTTCTGTTGCAGACAGAAAAAGAAGAGTCAGAAATGAGATTGGAAAATGCAAATCCGACACTGAAGCGCCTTGCACTAGAAGAAGGAAAAGCTAAGCTGAATGAAAAGATTCATAAGGTTGTTAAAGGATTTGAAAATAAAACAGCAAACAAGTGTTTGGTTAAAATTGTGAAACAAATGGATATGAAAGTCCCATTTGCAAAATGTATGCATCTAGCAAGAACATGGTGGACACCAAGGAAAAAGAAGATTTGAGTCTAGCCTAGGAATGAACAGAGTGCACATTCCCTTCGGAAGAAACAGGACAAACACACAGTGTCCAAAAATAGCAGATGAATTGTTGATAAAGAGAAATGCAACTCGAAGGAGTGCAAAAAGTGAATCAAATGGAGTCAGCCAAGTACCAGAAACACAGAGGACTACTACCATTCCTCCAAACATGACAGACCAAGATGTGGAAGAACTGTCAAGCCTCAAGACCGTCTGAATTTATAAAGTCAGAGACTTTAGGTGAGGAAGAAGATACAGCAAGTAAAGATTGTATTGTAATACTCCGTTGGAAGGAAGGAAAGTTTTTGTTGGAGGAGAAAGGGGGATATTGTATGATGTTGTATGTGCCTGGATGCCATTGTAAGGTAAAGGTGCTCGGCAGTGCAATGGTCAATGTGGGACTGGAGAATAGCACTGCCCACTATATGATGTATAGAGTTATATGGTAATAGACTGATTGAACAGTCTAGAAAGTTCACTCTGGAACCAGCCTGCATGGAGATAACAGCACCATGCATGACAGTAACCTGGGATCTGTGAATAGTTAAAGATTAACAATAAAGAGTTCATGTTTAAATATACAATTCTCAAGGTCTCATCATTGAGACATATAAAGGACCCATATTACAACACAAAGCATAAATTCTCCATGAGAATATGCTTCATTTCCTGTCATGGATGCATGAGCTAAACTTCAATAAGGGGGCCTACAGGGGCATTTATTTTTCTATTTCTGATGATTACTGAATTAGACAGTGCACATCTATGTGGATATTGTGCCCTCCGGTTATTAGCATTCATTTGATATTTTACGTATAATAATTACACATTATTTATATTTTTGCTTTCAAATCAACCATATTATGTAATTAATGCCTATGTAGCTGTGTGTCCAGAAAAGACGGTTTCTTTAGAATGTTAGGATTATGCCAACTGATTATTTTGATATTGTAATATTTTGTCAGTTGTTCAAATGATCAATGGAACATTTTGGATATATTAAGTTATATTAAATATGTCTTGTGCAGTGGTGTAATGCTATCATGCCAAATGAATCTTTGATTGTTTAATTAGATTAAATTCAATTCAATGAAATATACATATTGAGTTTGCATTGTTAATACTGAAACTATGTCTCAGTATTTTTATTTGTGTCATATCACTCATCAGCCTCCTATAGAACAAACTTTGAATTTACAGTCCCCACCGCTCTCATACTAGGTGAAAAGTTGCAACATGACACAGCTTTCCAGTTCTACATTATCCATTTTGGAGTCATCAGCATCCTAAAGCAGAGAGTCACAACAATAAAACTCGAGCCCCTACAATAAATAAATACATACAACCCTGTCACTCAGTCACTATTTCACAAGCTCCCAATACAAAGACTGATGTTGTATGACTAGTCTGCACTACTGAGATAATCAGCTCCTACATATCAGGGGCAGAATTTTGCCCTTGGCGGGGGTGCTTGGCAGGGGCGGGTGCTGGCGGTTGGGAAGCTGCGATCGGCACCTGCGATCGGCACCACACTGTTATTTTAATTGGGTGGGCCAATTAAGGCCCGCCCAGTGTAGAATGCGAGCGGCAGTGATGAGCAGAGGGAGGAGGGCAAGTGGGCTGAGTGCGAACTTTGCACATGGGTGTGGAAGAGCACTTCAATCTCCCTGAGGCATGGAGCTGCTTCAGGGAGATGAAGAGCTGTTTAAAAAAACTAATGTGCAAAATAAAAATGTCATAAAACATTTCCCTGCTCATATTACTCTGTCACATGAGCAGGGACATGTTTTTAATTCAAGTGTTAAATTTTTATTTCGGTTTTAAAAAATGCCCCCATTATTTCCTGATTTATTCTCTGTCTGACAGCATAGTTACAGTAAGGGAACTTACAGACTACTCCCACCAGTGTCTTCTTCCCCTTGTTATTTCTTACTTCCACCCAAATGGATTCCACATTTTCCGGTCAAGGATCATTTCTTGCTATCGTACTTATTCTCGTACTAACAAAGCTACCCCACCACCTTTTCCTTCCTGCCTGTCCTTTTGAAAATCACATACCCCTGAATATTTAGTCCCCAGCTTTGTTCTCCTTGTAACTGTTTCCATAATGGTTATACGATCATACCCATTAATCTCTATTTGTGCTGTTAATTCATTTATTTTGTTCTGAACACTACAGGCATTTAAATAAAGAGCCATTAATTTTGCCTTTTTACCATTTTTTCCCCCTTTGATCCTATTTGCTGCTATTTTTTTATGGTTGTACTTTTGAACTTAAAGACTCATAGAAACTGCCTCCCAGAGGGATAATGGGAGTTTCCAGCACTGAGATAATTAGATATTTGTCAGGTAAGAGATATGGAGCAAAGGCAGTTAAAGGAAGTTGAGACACAGATCCACCATGATCTAATTGAATGATAGAGGGGCTCGAGGGGCTGAATGGCCTACTCCTATTCCTAATGCTTCTAATTATTACAGGTGGAAACTGAAAAAAATTAATAATCTTTTCAATTTGCCTGAAATCAATGAGGCTTTTAAAGTGGTAAATTGAGAGTGATTAAGGTAATTGCATTTTAATAAGCTGCACAGCTAATGACTCCAAACCACGTCCGGCTACCTTCTGGAAATACGCTCGGGTGGAGCTGACTCCTCCCAACTCCTGGAGAAATCCCAGTGGCTGTTTAAAGCTTCGAGGGTCTTGTGGCATCATTTAAGGCCGGGAGTTACGAACAAATAACTGTAAAGGATGCCCTGAGGAACATGCCTGTGGCCACAGAAATTGTGATGTGGCGAGATCATTGGCTGAAGAAGCCTGATTGGATATAACGTCTGAACTCCACCCTGTGTTAGACCAGCATTCCATTGTAAATGAATGAATAATATTCTAAATTAAATAAAGTCATTATTAGGACTTAAATAAACAAATTGCCCAAAATAGCCATTGTGCCACTGTAAGGGCAGGATTTCCCCCCACCCCCCCCCCCCCCCCCAACACCCCCCACCCCACCCACCCCAAAATGGCGTGTTCAATGGCAGACAGGGGGAGGGGGAATGCCACAGGAGCTCCAAAAATCAGTTTCACGCTGGCGTAAACTGAGACAGGATCTTCCACTCCCCCCTGCTATGGCGGGTCACCATTCTCACCAGATACTGGCACAAAACTGATTTGTATCCTACTAATGGGATGCAGAAGAAGGTCCGGCCAGAATCACCCCCCCACCCCCTATACCCTACCATCCGTGATGCCAGTGGGAAATGATGCTGTTCCAGAACACGCTTGGACCAAGGTGGTGTGTACACATCGGCACTTACCTGGGGCTGGCTGGCTCCGGAGTTCGGGATGGAGGCCTCCAACGACCATGGACCCTGGAGCACGCAGCAGTGAGCTGGGGGAGCATCTATCAGGTGGATCTTCCAGCTTCAGTGTCTTTGAGGAGGTCCATCTTCCAGCTTTAGAGTGTTCCTGGAGGTCCATCTTCTGTCTTCAACAGTGGATCATTTATCTCTGGGTGCCTTTTAAAAATGGCACCTGGATATGATGGTGGGGCGCTGGTTATCCAGCCCACCCCACCCTGCAACATGCTGCAAAACCTCCAATGCATCTTTCGTGAGGCCAGGGCCGTGCAATACAGAACAAATTCCCACTGGCTTCAGCAGCAGGAAACACTCCCTGTTCCTGTCTCCGCCTCCACCACGGGACTTAGTCCCGGAATGGAAAATTCCACCCAAAGTGTGGGTGATATAAGTGGTGATGACTGTATAAATATTTATGTGTTGCAATTTTACATTCAGCAGTGGTGAAAATTAAACACCCCTCACCCCCATCATCTTCATTAAACATATTGCTAAACTGAAGTTAATGGACAGGAATATTGGGCTGAGTTTATAACAGGCAGCTAACCTGTTACTGCCAGTATTCTGCTGCCAAAAGTGGAAATTACCTTGTGATGGCGGGGGGTGGGTGGGTTGAAATCTTCAACTTCGGCTTAAAATGGACAGTGCATCCACCACCTTTAAACCAGTTTGAGGAGCAGTGTCTGAGTTGAATCTTTCTAACAAGCTGCAAGCACCAAATGGGAACTCAACTGTGATTTGCTGATTTAGGATTAGTGGGGATTTGGCTGCTTTGTCCATGGAGCTGACCGGCAGGTTGGCTCTGTTTGTAGGAGATGGGTGGTGAGAACAGGCTGGCACAGGGCCAGAAGATTATAAAAAGTCTTTAAAAAAAAACAGAATATGTCTCTTCTGTGTGGTCTCCCGAGGTCCCTTTAGGGACCTGCTGGTTAGGCTGCTCAAAGCTTGTACAATTGGGACTAACATGCATGGTGCATGTTCTGCCCATTTATACAGTAAAGATGCATTCAAGTTTTTACAGATTTAAACTGCCTCTGGCTTTTATTGGGTGGGATTGTTGGACATCCATTTAAATGTCTGCCTGAAAATTAAATCAAGTGGGGAAGTGGGTGTCCACCAGAGTTACCTATGACAGTAACCCATTTTTCATGTGAAAAATGGATGGCAAACAGTTGAAAATCCACCATCCAAAGTGCCTAGTTCAATGGTAATAATGGATTCATTTCTTGGTTGAAAATTGTGGTGTGCAGTCAGTGAATTCAGAAGAAGCTTCAGTCATTCCAGTTTCCTGTAGTGAGATTGCTGAAGTGCATCGTGCTCTAGTTTAAATCTTGTTTTTTCAGGTATATTCGAACAATGTATTTGGGCATTCAGAGCAGGAGAAAGAACGAGCACCAGCGCCGATTTTACTGGGCCATGATGTACGAGTATGCAGATGTGAACATGCTGCGCCTTCTGGAGACTTTCCTGGAGAGTGCGCCACAACTGGTGCTACAGCTCTGCATAATGATCCAGAAAAACCAGGCAGAAACCTTACCATGTAAGTGTCTATGTTACATATATGCGTTCATTTATATCTGCAGCGAGTGATTTATGAAGACAGCATCCATATTATGGTGTGCATCTTCAGAGATTAAAAGCACACTGTATGTTAAAAATATTTGGCAAGCTTTTCCTCATTTGCTTGCAAAACAGAATGCCATGACATAAAGCACATTAAAATATGTAATGATGTAGTTTGTGCATGATGTCACTGAGATAATGATACACATTTCTTCTATCTCAACCGCTCAGAAAGATTCTGCCAAATACATATTCATTGCATTGTTGCCCCTTTGCAGCAACAGGATTTAGCTGAGGCTTTTACTTTTAGTTGGAAGCATCTAGCGTAACCGTTCAAAATTAGGAACTGCGTGCAAACTGAAAAAATGTTACATATTACACCTACTTGGAATGCTTTTGCAAAATGATACTGAGAAGAGCACTATGCCTGAAAATGTTATCTTAAAACCCAGTTGAGGCATTTCAGTTTATTCTGAAAACCCAACAAATAGGATGCAAATTGGTTGAATACATGTGGATTTTTATCTGCTGATCTTTTATGCCCAAGTGAATAAATTGTAATCCATGCAGGGGAAAAACATTGTCCCTTTAAATGTCTGTCACCTTGTATTGCTGGCTTAGTACACTGTTGTTCCCTAGCCTTGTGTATATAAGATGAAAAATGATGCATGAAATCAAAAGGTACATTGTTGCTGAGTAAGACAGGGGTCAAAAGGTATTGTGACTACAGTATACAGTTCTATTTAACCAACATTAGAAGTGATATTGTTGCCCTCAAGATGTACAGAGGCAAGAAAGTGAACCAACTCCGGGAATCTCAGTTGTGAGGAGGTGAAGCAAATTGGGCTTATTCTCACTGTCAAAGGAAATTTGAAGATGACCTCATGAAGTATTGATAATTCCAACAGAATTGACAAAGTTGATCAAGATAAATAATTTACAATAGTAAAAGGGTCAAATAGCCATGAACAAAAGTTCAAATAGGCAGTTGAGTAAAAAAGGCTATCATGTGAATATTTCTTTACACAAGGCATAGTATAATTGTAGAATTAAGTTACCAGGGAGGGCTATTGAAGCAATTAACTAGGTTCAGAAGGTAACGGGGCATGTTTCTGGAGAGCAATGAGACTGGGAATGCAAGTGTGAGGCAACTACGTTGCTTTGAGATTTTGGCTCCATTTTTTGCTCCTAAAAGTTCCCAAGCTAGAAAGTTACCACTTTCACATACGGCCATCAGCCTTTTCTGTTGCCAAACACTGGTGTTTGCATTCACTCTCAAATGAATACAGAAATCTGCTCTGAATAATTCATTTGGAGCTCTCAAAGACTTGAGATCTTAAAACACAAATGAAGGGCAATGCTGATGATCTCTGCTGTCTCAAAAACGCAGTTTTAATGGCCAGGCCAGGCCCACCACTTATGCCCCCACTCCCCCCAGCCCACACTGAAAACATTCTGTCTGTACCTCAGGTAGCCTCCTTGACATGCAAAAGAAAAAAAAATTAAAATGTGAACATCCTCCCCTTCCAGGATCGAGGCTATGGCCTATGTTTGGGCCTCAGTGTGGAACCTGCAAAGTTACTGCCGAGGCCAGTATGACTGTTCCTTCTGGGTGTATCAGCTGCTAATTCCTTTATCGGTGTTTGGCAGGTCAGAGCCAAAGGAACTTCCAATCTTGGGAAACCATGCATTTGGTTCATCGTTTAACCTTGCTTAAGACAGAGTCAAAGATCACTCCCAGGCAAGGTGAAGACCCAACATATCTGAGTCCTGACCTAGTTTGCACATTTTACCACCACATTCTCACCAGAGTTACCAGGCTGAGTGCTGAGGATTTCTGGCCACATTATGTAGTATTGGAAAAATGAGTTGCATTGTTCAATACCTCTACCTTAGCAGGATCTTAGACTCATTAATACATTACATAGAGTGAGACTGTTAAACACAATCATGCTTCATCAAAAGCCCTGGCTAGGTCCTATTTTATGTCAACCCGTTGCCAGCAATAGATGCTCAGAATCATCCACTGGAAACTCAATTGGTACCTTGTCCAGAGACACTTTGCTCCCTGTATTGGTCTGAGGTGGTATCAGTCTCAGTTGTGATACTGTAACTGAAAGGCCTGGAGTTAAATTGGCCTTAGACATTAGTGTAAAATGGACAAGAGCAAAACAGCAGACCATTTTACATCCTGCCTCATTTGCTTTTTCATCATTATTAATATCAGTACAACCAAGCACAACAGAACGGTGATGAGAGACTGATCGGTTTTATGATCTTTAGCCTGCCATATCTGCTAGTCCATAGGATGCTGGGGGAGGAAATAGTACTACAAATCCAGATTTAAGCACAATGCACATTCTTTTTGTCTCAAATAGGCAGAAGGATTTAAATTGCATGTAAATATCACAAGGGTGATGTCATTTTAAGAGTTACAAGGATCACAGGTGAGCTTGGCTGGAATATTTTACTTAAACAGCAGTAAAATAATTAAGGGCCTCAGCAATCACACTAATTGAAGTTTGATAGGGAACAGTGTGGATACTAAAAGAGTTTTTCATTTATTCATTCACGGGATGTGGGCTTCACTGGCTGGGCCAGCATTTTTATTGCCCATCCCTAGTTGCCCTTGAGAAGGTGGTGGTGAGCTGCCTTCTTGAATCACTGCAGTCCATGTGGTGTAGGTACACCCTCAGTGCTGTTAGGAAGGGAGTTCCAGGATTTTGACCCAGTGACAGTGAAGGAACGGTGATATATTTCCAAGTCAGGATGGTGAGTAACTTGGGGGGGGACCTTCCAGGTGGTGATGTTCCCATCTACCTGCTACCCTTGTCCTTCTAGATGTGGGTTTGGAAGGTGCTGCCTAAGAAGCCTTGGGGGAGGATTTTTCCCTCATTGGGCAGGCCCAGGAGCAGCTGCTGCCCATGACTGGGCCCCAACTGCGATTTCACACTGGCTAGCCAATTAACAACCAGCCAGTGTGAAACGCGCACTGAGAGTCTCAGCGCTGCCGGGGTGGGGGTGGGTGGAGTGCAAGCTGAAGTGTGCGTATACACAGGGGTGTGCTCACTGAAAGCTCCCTGAAGGCACAGAACTGCCTCAGGGAGCTGAAGATTTTTTGAAACAAAATTAAAGATGTTAAAAATCCAGAAAAATGTCCGCACAGCGGACTCTCACACCTTTACATGGTGATTTTTAAAATCCTGCCCAAACATTTTTATTTTTTCATTATTTAATTACGTGACTTCATCCTGCCAGTGGATGAGGTTTCACAAAAGAATGCAAAGGCCCCCTGGCCCATTCGCCAACCCGGTAAACATAAGGTTGGACGGGCAGTGAAAAATTCAACTTAATTACCCGCTTATGGGCCTTAATAGGCCTCTTAATTGCCAGTGGGCGCGTTGCCAACTCTCGAGCACTCCCACCAACTGAAATATCGTGTGCGTACACAATGACATCGGGACACTCACCCGACGTTATCACTCGCTATTTCATGCTCGGGGGTGTTGGGCGCACACCCACATGCCAAGCTGAAAATCCTGCCGTTGGTGAGTTCCTGCAGTGCATCTTGTAAATGGTACACACTGCTGCTACTGTGCGTAAGTGGTGGAGGGAGTGAATGTTTGTGGATGTGGTGCCAATCAAGCGGGGCTGAATTGTCCTGGGTGGTGTCGAGCTTCTTGAGTGTTGTGGGAGCTGCACTCATCCAGGCAAGTGGGGAGTATTCCATCACACTCCTGATTTGTGCCTTGTAGATGGTGAGCAGGCTTTGGGGAGTCAGGAGATGAGTTACTTGCCTCAGGATTCCTACCCTCTGATCTGCTCTTGTAGCCACTGTATTTATACAGCCAGTCCAGTTTAGTTTCTGGTCAATTCCAGGATGTTGATAGTGAGGGATTCAGTGATGGTAATGCCATTGAACATCAAAGAGCATTGGTTAGATTGTCTCTTGTTGGAGATGGTCATTGCCTGGCACTTATGTAGTGCGAATGTTACTTGCCACTTGTCAGCCCAAGCCTGGATATTGTCCAGGTCTTGCTGCATTTGGACATGGACTGCTTCAGTATCTGAGGAGTCGTGAATGGTGCTGAACATTGTGCAATTATCAGTGAACATCCCCACTTCTGACCTTCTGATGAAAGGAAGGTCATTGATGAAGCAGCTGAAGATGGTTGGGCTGAGGACACTACCCTGAGGAACTCTTGCAGTGATGTCCTGGAGCTGAGATGATTGAACTCCAACAGCCACAACCATCTTCCTTTGTGCTAGGTATGACTCCAACCAGCGGAGAGTTTTCCCCCTGATTCCCATTGACTCAGTTTTGCCAGGGCTCCTTGATGTCACACTCGGTCAAATGCTGCCTTGATGTCAAGGGCAGTCACTCTCACCTCACCTCTGGAGTTCAAATCTTTTGTCCATATTTGAACCAAGGCTGTAATGAGCTCAAGAGCTGAGTGATCTTGGAGGAATCCAAACTGAGCATCAGTAAACGGGTTATTGCTAAGCAAGTGCCACTTGATAGCACTGTTGATGACCCCTTCCGTCACTTTACTGATGATTGAGAGTAGACCGATGGGGCATTAATTGGTGACATTGGATTTGTCTTGCTTTTTGCGTATAGGACATACCTCAGCAATTTTCCACATAGCTGGGTAGATGCCAGTGTTGTAGCTGTACTGGAACAGCTTGGCTAGTGGCACGGCAAGTTCTGGAGCACAAGTCTTCAGTACTATTGCCGGAATATTGTCAGGGCCCTTAGCCTTTGCAGTATCCAGTACCTTCAGTCGTTTCTTGATATCATGTGAAGTGAATTGAATTGGCATCTGTGGTGCTGGGGACCTCCAGAGGAGACCGAGTTGGATCATCAACTCGGCACTTCTGGTTGAAGATTGTTGCAAATGCTTCAGCCTTATCATTTGTATAGATATGCCCAGCTCCTCCATCACTGAGGATGGGGATATTTGTGGAGCCTCCTCCTCCACTGAGTTGTTTAATTGTCCACAACCATTCACGACTGGATGTGGCAGGACTGCAGAGCTTAGATCTGATTCACAGTGGTAGTGAAATCACTAAGTTCTGTCTATCACTTGCTGCTTATGCTGTTTGGCATGCCCTGTGTTGTAACTTCACTAGGTTCATTTTTAGGTATGCCTGGTGCTGCTCCTGGTATGCCCTCCTGCACTCTTCATTGAACCAGGGTTGATCCCCTGGTTTGATGGTAATGGTAGGGTGGGGGATATGCTGGGCCATGAGGTTACAGACTGTGTTCAAGTACAATTCTGCTACTGCTGATGGCCCACAGTGCCTTATGGATGCCCAGTCTTGAGTTGCTAGATCTGTTTGAAATCTATCCCATTTAGCCGGGTGGTAGTGCCACACAACACGATGGAGGGTATCCTCAATGTGAAGACGGATCTTTGTCTCCACAATGACTGTGCGGTGGTCACTCCTACCGATACTGTCATGGACAGATGCATCTATGGCAGGCAGGTTGGTGAGGATAAAGTCAAGTATGTTTTTCCCTCTCATTAGTTCCTTCACCACCTACCGCAGACCTTTGTCCTTTGGGACTCAACCAGCTCAGTCTGTGCTGGTGCTTCCGAGCCACTCTTGGTGATGGACATTGAAGCCCCCACCCAGAGTACATTCTGCACCCTTGCCACCCTCAGTGCTTCCTCCAAGTGGTGTTCAACATGGAGGAGCACTGATTCATCAGCTGAGGGAGGGCGGCACATGGTAATCAGCAGGAGGTTTCCTTGCCCATGTTTGACCTGATGCCATGGGGTCCGAAGTCAATGTTGAAGACTCCCGGGGAAAGTCCCTCCCGACTGTGTACCATTGGGCCATCACCTCTGCTGTGTCCTGCCAGTGGGACAAGACATACCCAGGGATGGTGATGGTGGTGTCTGGGACGTTATCTGTAAGGTATGATTCCATGAGAATGACTATGTTAGGCTCTTGCTTGACTAGTCTGTGGGACAGCTCTCCCAATTTTGGGCAAAGGAGGACTTTGCAGGGTCAACAGGGCCTGGTGTGCTGTTGTCATTTCCAGTGCCTGGGTCGTCTATCCAGTTTCATTCCTTTCTGTTGAATTGATACAACTGAATTCACATTACTGCCAATCTGAAGTCATGTGTGGGAACAGCAGATTTCCTTCCCTAAAGGGCATCAGGGAACCAGATGGGTTTTTACAACAATCAGCAATGGTTTCCTGGTCATCATTAGACTTTTAATTTCAGATTTTTATTGAATTCAAATTCCACTGTGGTGGGATTTGAACCCAGTTCACCAGAGCATTACTCTGGATTACCAGCCCAGTGACACTACCGCTATGCCACCACCTCTTCCTGGAGATTTAAATTAATCTCTCAAACTGTAACTAAAATCAGATGATCTGGTCATTTATTTCCTACAGTAACAGAATGGTTACAGGACAGAAAGAGGTCTTTCGGGCCATTGTAACCCTGCCGACTCTCTGTAAGAGCAACTCAGCAAATCCCACTCCCCAGTCCTTTCCCTGTAGCTCTGCAAATGCTTTCTCTTCAGGTGCTTATCCAATTGCCTTTTTGAAAGCCACATTTGAATCCGCCACACTCTCAAAGAGTGCATTCCAGATTGTAACCACTTTCTGCATACTCATGTTGCTGTTGATTCTTTTGCCAATCACAAATCAGTGATGTCTGCTTCTCGATCCTTCTCTCTATCCAACCCATCCAGATCCCTCTTGATTTGGAACACATTCTCAAATCTCCTCTGAAACTTCTCTTCTCTAAGGAAAACAACTCAACTTCTCCAATCTATCCATGTAAGTGAAGACCCTCATTCCTGGAAACATTCTATTAAATCTTCTCCGCACTCTCTTTGAAGCATTCACATCCTTCCTAAAGTGTACCTCGATATGGACACAATATTCCAATTGATGCCAACCCTGTGTTTTATAAATATTCATAATATTTTGAACTCTATGCATCTAATTACAAAGACCAGGATCCCGTATGCTTTTATAAACATTTCTCAACCTGCCCTGCCACCTTCAATGATTTATGCATCATAACCCTGAGTTCTCTCTGTTCCTCATCCTCTTCAGAATTTTACCCTTGTGCTGCCTCTCTTCATTCTTCCTACTTAAATATATAGCTTCACATTTCTCTACATAAAATTTTATGAGCCACATTCCACCAGCTTGTCTTTGTCCTCTTGAGTCTATCACTATCACCCTCACAGTTTGCGATGCTTCCAAATTTTGTGTCAACTGTAAGTTTTGAAATTGTATCATGTACACTCCAGACTAGGTCATTAATATTTGTCAAGAAAAACAGTGGTTGTAATATCGACCCTTGGGAAATCCCATTTAATACCTTCCTCCAGTTTGAAAAACAACCACTCACCACTACTCTCTGTTTCATGTCACTCACCCAACTTCATATTCATACTGGCACTGTCGCTTTTATTCCATGGGCTTTAACTTTGCTGGCAAGTCTATTATCAAGTGTCCAAGTATACCACATCAGCTGCATTATCCTCATCAATCCTCTCTGTTGCCTCATCAAGAAACTCAATTACATTAGCCAAACACAATAAAAATCTGTGCTGGCTTCCCTTAATTAATCCACATTTGTCCAATTGACTGTTAATTTTGTCCCGACCATAATTTCTTAATGGTTTCCCATCACCAAGGTTAAACTGATTGACCTGTAGTTACTGGGTTTATCCTTACTCCCTTTTTGAATACGAGTGTAACATTTGCAATTATCCAGTACTCTGGTACCACCCCCATGTCTAAGGGGTGGGGAGTGGGGGGCTGGGGTTGGTGTGGTTGAACGATTATGGACAATGCCTCCTCAATTTCCACCCTTACTTCCCTTAATATTCTCAGATGCATCTCATCTGTTCCTGGTGTCTTATCAACTTTAGGTACGGACAACCTTGCTAATATCTCCCCTTCATCAGTTTTTAGCTCATTCAATGTCACAATTATCTCTTATTTTACTTTATCCTGATCAGCGTCATCTTCCTTGGTAAAGACAGGTGCAACGTGCTCATTTAATACCTCAGCCATGATCTCTGCCTCCATGCATAGACCCCTTTTTGGTCCTTAATTAGCTTCACCCCTCTTCTTACTACAGTTTTTTATTATTTATATACCTATATTACTGTTTGGGGGACCCTGCAGCATGCAAATTAACTGCTGTGTTTCCTATGTTACAACAGTAACTACACTTCAAAAGTATTTCATTCACAAGATATTTCTTCACACTTTGGTACTGTTCTGCTTCTTAGCAATGTTGGACACTTGTCTTGTACACTCATCCTTCACACCCAATGTTGCAAAGGTGATAATGATGGATAACCATATATGATCTCACTCCATCATCACCACTTTCTACAATACTTCTAGTATCACTTCCAGTGAAAAATCCAATGCACATAAATTAGAATGGCGATTCAACATTATTTGTGCAGCTTTAATACCACCGCCAACTCAAAACCACCCCACTATGGGCATAAAATGGTTGGACAAAGGATTTAAATTCTAAAAATTGAGATTGTCTCACCAAACCACTGTATTCCCAATCACTGTAGTACCTACAGTGGGAATTCAGGCCCTGGACAAGGCTCCCACTGGATGGAATGGGGGCCTACTTAAGACATAAAATTACAGCCTGCTGATGTCAATAATGCCAAGATCTAGTTGTGAGCTCCACACAGGGGGGGGTCCAATGCCATCAGCTGCCCAGCAACAGCAACAAGCCAACTGGCCAGAGGAGACCCATGTGAAGTTTAAAACATTGCCCAACTTTGAAATCTTTGTGAGCAGGAGTACTCCACCAAGTCACATAAGGAGTTCTTGGGCTTCCCCAGCCCTGTCATTCTCCCAATCTTCAATGAAGAGGAAATCCTAGCCTACCCCTCCCAACATGAATTTGGGAAATCCCCTCCACAGTCTGACTGCCAGGGACCATCCAGACCAGGGAAAGGAGACCCAGCATCTTCAATCTCTTTATGATGATATATTCCTATAAGCCAGGGTACAGCGGCAAGAATTTTCTGTTCAAGCCTGGACAGTAAAAGGCAGACTTTGATGCATAAGCTCTGCTGATGGGAAACATTTACGAAGAAAAAAAACAAAGCATCAAGTTATACCGTTGAACTTGCAGTTTTGTGTAATGATAAATTTCTGCCTTTGAAAAGTATCATGTTTCTTTTTATTGTTCGTACAGTATGTGAACTTCATGCTCTAGTGTTTGGTGTACCGTTTGTTATTTGTCAACTCTAACATGTTGTCCTCATTTTTTGTCTTAAACTGGTTAGCTGTTCTATTTTTCTCGGAAATTGTGATACTAAAATATTACCTTCACTTCTAGAGAGAGTGCCTTGATACGATAAGGCAACACGCATGTTAGCACCTTAGTGTGTGCAGCTAGTAGAGATATTGAGTTATGCTTGCTAACTTGTATTTTGTCTAATTTGATTAGTTTATTTGCATGTGGAGGTTCAACAAATGAGGAAAAATGTTCATTTATTTACAATCAAAGTTTCCTTCTTTATTCTATAAATGCAGTTCAACATCCACGTACAAAGTTTTGATCCTCCTACACCAGGTTCTTTTTATTCTCAGCTGAAATATTTAGAGCTGATCATTTTATATTTGAGTCAATTTGCTTTGTTCTATTAACCTGATGCTTTTGTCACTGCTATTTAAAAAAAATGATAATAAAACAAGGCTTTGTGCCTGGTAAGGGCTGGAGAAGCTTAAATAGTATTGTGCTTTGCAAAACTCATGTCCATATAGTTTTTATCTTGTTTGGAAAATGGCTTACATATTTGTATGTACATTCAAACAATTAAGAAATTCATACTTAAGGTAATACAACATTATTCCCCTTTAGGTATAAGTATCCCTTACTCTTTGAATAGAGTTATGCTGTAATTGGATAAGTCACATTCTATGCCATGATTCTGTCTTGGTACAAATTAGAATGGATGCCTATCTTTTTAAGAGATTGAAATTTCAAAATCTTCATCTGAAAATCCCAGCCTTGTTGATATTTAGCTCTTCTCAACAAAAGTACAAGGATTTCAATGTTTTTTTTAAAAAACATGTGCATACTGTCATAGTTAATCTCTTCAACAGGAAAAAAATGCTCTAGTCCCTGGCACCCTTTGCACGTTGTATTTAGGTTTGTTAAGATTAAATGTAGCACAAATCATTTGCATGGAAATATCACTTTGTTGCATCACTACACATATTACCTACAACATAAAATAATGTATTTGTAAAGCAAATTAAGATAGTAAATATGAATATATTTACAAATTAGATGCTGTCCCTCACAATATTTAGTTTAATTATTTTCATATTTCTATTTGTGCAGTGATTGTCTATGTCTAATATCATGGGCAGAATCTGTGAAGAGGTTTGCCTGGTGCAGAGAAATATGATGAACAGTGGTTGGAGAACATTTCAGCATTTTCTTTTCTGACCCACAAGTTGGCTCATGACTTTCCAAATTGAGCATACTGGAGAAGAATGGAATTTCTCATGTCACAGTGTTGCAAGCCAGGCAAACTACACCAATTTAAATTATCACTGCTGCCCCCAAAATCATAAGCAATCACTCCATGATTTTCTCGGGTGTAAAGTTGTCTTAGCCATTTTGGGAAATATTTTTCCTTTAAATTTACATCCAGTAGACTATATAATTCATGCATGTTCCCGGGTAAATGTGGCATTTGGAGTTCTATTGAGAAATCTTTAAGCTAAACAATCCTGCCAGGGAAATGCTAGCATTGCATTGCTAATATGTGAAGTACCAAATTCTTTAATGTGTTGTGCCAGTACATAGATACTTCAGATATCTGGAGCATACTTATGGGAGTCAAAATATATTATGCAAGTGGATGTTCAAGGGATATTCAAAATTTTTAACATCCCAACAGTGAAGAAAAATTGTGCTGTATTTGTATGCAGAACATTTTATGGAAAACATGAATTATTGTGGGATGTAATTCCCTTAAGTCCACTTTTGGTAAATATACAAAATACCATCTAAATTAAGATTCTGAATTTGAAACTGATACTTTTATAAAACAATGGAAAACGAAAAAATAAAGAATCGGACAGCTCAATAACTAATGTTCCCAATTTCAGCCTGTGGAAACCAGAATTCTCAAATGTTCAGTATGCATCACAAGTAACTTATCAGGGTTTAATCTGTGATTCTGTCCCGGGTTTAATAGAACCATAGAACCATAGAACACTACAGCACAGAAAAACAGGCCATTCGGCCCTTCTAGTCTGTGCCGAAATATTATTCCGCTAGTCCCATTGACCTGCACCCAGTCCGTAACCCTCCAGACCTCCAATGTCTATCAGGTGTAGGATAACATAAATATCAAAACTTGGAATAAGTTTACATTAGAGCGAGGCCCAAATGGGTTAAAGGTAGCAAAGTTAGTATATGTAGGATGACCATTTGAAAAATTGGGAATAGTGTAACTAAAGGTGAGTAATTTGTGTCTCTTTCTTTACATTTATCCAGATAAAATGGTTAATCCTCCCAACATATTATCACTTTCAGAGAGATGACTTGTCTGTTTAAATACCCAAAGCAGAGACTAGTTTAGCCCTGACAAACTGCACATGCATTTTTGCAGGCCAAATCCAACAATAAGGTTTGGTTATCATATGACAATTACTCACTTGGTTGCCTTTCTTAAGAAAGATGCTTAAAACTAGTCACAGTTCTTCTCTTGAGAATAGCTTAGTCTAGACAGATGGAGCTCTCTCTGCTTCTGGATATGATGTAGAATACATTCTACTATTTAATAGACCATTCTTTGTTTGGTGACAGGGGGTTGCTTCCATAGGATTTAGCTAAGTAGATGTTCTGACGTTTTAAGCTTTGTCTGCACAGTAATAGAGAGTTGTCCTCATATCCACATGATTTCAAACTGCGTTCCATTTCAGACTTATGTGGAGAAGGGAAGATGGAATGATGATTTCATGCGTCACATGGAATTCAGACAGAGCTTTGGGGACGAAATTTTGGATGTGGTCTAAGCACTGCTCTGTCCTCATGCCAGATGAGGTAGGGATATTCAGTGACTAAGCCATAAGGCTCACTTACCCTTGCATCAGACACTAAAGCCTTTAGAATGGCAGTTTTCCATGAAAGGAACTTCATTCCACATGAAGTCTGTTGAAATGTTGAAGTTTAAGTGCTTTCCCTGTTCTCAGTGGTGGTTCCTGTAAGGGGAGCCTTCTCCTCTACTATCCAGAATCAAAGCCTTTTCTGTCCTCTGTCCTAATAGTTAAGATACCCAAGGGCTAACAAATGATCTACTTACTATGATCTACTCACTGAACTTGATTTGCAACATGCTATTAAATTCCATTTAAAATGCTGCCTATACCACTGCACCGAACCAGGGTTTCAGGAACCATAGTCACTGAAAATTTTATTTATAAGCAAAAAGTTAAGCAAAGCATGCCTAGTAATAAAAATAATATATTGTACCAAAAATAGCAAGTGAATGTGTCATTCACTGCTGGAGAGGCATTTTTCAGATGAAATGTCAAACCTAGGCACTGTATACCCTCTCTACCCTCGCAGGTTGGTGTAAAATCTCATTTTACACATATTTCTTATATTTCATAGGGTAGAGAAAATACTGCACTGATATGGTGCTCAGATCTCTGTCACAAGTGGTCAACTATGTCAACCACAAGGACTTCCATTTGCTGAATGTGCAGCTGCTGTGCAACCACCACAAACACATCCTGCAGCTCTGCGCTCGGTTTCCAGGGAGTGTCCACGACTCCTACATTCTCAGTCGGTCACAGATCCCTGATGTCTTCCAGGATCCAGAGAGGGACAAGGGCTACCCACAGAGGATGTGGCTGATGACACCCGTGCGCTGGCCTCAGACTGCAGCAGAGCGACGCTATAATGAGGCTCATGCAGCATCGCGCAACTTGGTGGAGCAGACCATTGGGATGCTGAAGATGAGGTTCCAGTGCCTGGACCGGTCTGGTGGAGCCCTGCAGTACAGTCCACAGAGGGTGTCACACATCATCATCCTCTGCTGCGCCCTTTACAACCTGGCGCTGAAACAGGGAGAGGAGCTGGGCTGAGGAGGAGATGGAAGAGCTGGACATCTCCTCCAATGAGGAAGATGTCAACGGGGATGAGGGTGAGGAGGTCCTTGAAGGCACCAATGATGGTTATGTGGCCCTCGCACTGGACGGACAAGGCAGGTGTACTCGGGAAGATCTCGTGACTGCTAGATTTGTGGAATATGATGACGATATGCAGTGAGTAACATATCCTCATGTTACATGTGTGAATGTTTCACTCAAGTCTGGTTTATGGCAGCGCACATACTCTCTGTGATAATGCTCTTGTCAGGGAGATGCAGCAGAGGCCCTAATAGTCGCTCGATTGCAGGAGGATTATGACAACATGCAGTGAGGACACTCCATAGATCTTCACAAAGCCTCTGAGAATTTCTGACTCTTGTCTGGCCGAGGGCAGCTCATTTGCGCTCTGTGATCAGGGTCATATTATAGAGACGCAGCCATGAAACTTTAAATGCACCTGATCCTTTGTCCATCTTCAGCACCTGAGCCCTTCAGGTGCACAGCATCACTGGTTACAGATGCTGAAGAGATAGGGGGCCAGCCCCACCTTAAAGGTGCTGAGAGCCCACAGAGAGAATGAGGGAACTCTGTGACACCTGCCAAACATTCTGGCAGCAATGACCAGCACCATCGAGGTGCAGGCATCAGTAATGTGTCCAGGGGAGTGTGAGGCTGGACCATCACTGTGGTCTGAAGGCCGCACAGACACAGGGAAGAGACCCTGGACTGAGACATCTGCCTTTATCTTGTGCAGAAAGATTTCACATCTGAGTGACACGAACACTGCTCATCAGAACAAGGAGCCATAGACAGGGAGACATTCTTGGTAGTTTATCTACAAGAGTGAACATTATGTACAAGTGATTAATGCCCGAGCCCAGACTGTGCAACTGCATCTTCTTAATTTTCCTAACCCTGCCGCTATGTCTTGGTGCTCCCTGGACATCCACTGTGGAGGTGGAGGCAGCCTGCTGACTGCTATGCCTTGTCTGTGATGACCTTGATGGGTGTCCTCTGGAGGGCCGAGACCTGGAGGGCCCTGGCCTGCTTTCGGGGTCCTGCTGTGTGGCAGTGGCACCCTCCTCTGCCTATGGAGCTGGGGCTGCTGAGGTCACAGGAAGAGGGAATTCAGATGGGCCGGACCTGCTGATCCTCCTCCCTATGGGTGCCCAAGGGCCCCTGGCTGACTCCTTGAGGAGAAGGGGTAGCTGGAGTGAGATCGAGCTGCCCTGCACCCCTCTCACATACACACTGTTGGAGGCCAACTATGGCATCACTGATGGAGTTCAGCCCGTGCAGCAGTGCAGGAGCGATGCCCTGGACCATGGTCTCCATTGCAGCCACCATCCTGCCAGTGTTGACCTCAGTGTGCTGGCAATGCCGGCGCTATCACCTCAGCCTGAAGATGGACAGATTCCTCCATTGTGCCTTACAATCTGAGGAGTGCAGTGGACATCCTTTCCTGATGTTCCCGAGCTTGTCTTTGCAGCTCCAGCAACTGAGACATGACCGAGTCCAGAGGCTCATCATCTGACTCAGACTCAGCAACGTTCTGGCCTCCAGCAGCTCCTCCGAGTGCCGGGGACCTGGGAAGTCCCTGCCTCCACCTGCTGTGGATCAGACTGTGCGATGTGCTCACCAGATTGTGATCCCGAGGCTGCTCTAAAGCTAGGTCCCACCGAGGTGTGTGTCTCTGCGCTGGTGGAGGGTGTGGGTGACGCTGTGTTGGGACTTCAGGGAGGGTGCCTTCAGATTCCTCTTCAGATGTCCTTCAGAGCTTGATTGGAGGCCCTGGGTCATGGATTCTGTTGGCTGTTTGGCAGATGTGCCTGTGAAAGCAAGGGGAGATAATTAGTGCCTGGCAGTGGCCTGTGAAACAGGACACATCACTCACAGCATGGTTGTCTGATGGATGTTGCACTGCTGGATCCTCACTTGGTAGAGCAGCGCCGACCTTACCATCAGCACAGGACCGGTCCCGGTCATCGCCGGCCAGCTGGATGGCTCTGTTTTCAAAGTCCGTGAGGATCTTGATTTCAGGCATTCCTCCACCGGTCTGTGACCTCTCTCTCTTGTTGTGTGCCAGCTTGTCCTGCATGGATAGAGATGGGGAGAGTGTATCAGGACGCCTGTTAGGCCAGATGATAAATGTGCCTGGCCTGTGTGGGTGGTGAGTGGTCCCACAGACGGGATGAGGACAATGAAGGTGTCTTTGAGAGAGTGAATGGTGATGTCCCTTGCACTGGCAGTGAGTGAGGGCCCTGTGGGTATGTGATGGGTTTGTGAGTGTGTGAGTTGAGAGTGATGAGAGGAGTGACTTACCCTGGCGGAAGGGAGGAGATCATTCATCCTCTTGCAGCACTGGGTGTCTGTCCTCTTTTGCAGAGCGTTGGTGCTGACCACCACTACCACCGCCTCCCAAGCCGGATTGGTGATGTTGCTGCCCATCCTGCGGACAGAGCGGGGGGGTAGAGGACCCCTCTGTCGGCCTCTATGGCATCCAAAAGGCGCTTGAGGGATACATCATTAAACCTGGGGGCTGCAGTCTTCTTGCCTTTTGGTGCCATTCGCATTCAGCAGTCCTGAGTTGTGCATGCAGGTGCACTTTAAATATGGCGCCCGGCATGATGAAATGGCGAGGTGATGGCGTGGCGGGCAAATGAGAGCCCGCCCACCATCGAAGTGGCGTGTTTCCCAGGAATGCATATTTAACACGGCGGGATTGGGATGATACGGCGTGAGAAGCCGCCATTGCATCCGGCGAGTAAAAGATTTGCTTTTCCTGCTGGTTTTTGCACTCAGTACAAATCTGGGACAATTCCTAACCTGTGTTTCTAAAATCCAAATCAAAAATTCAACCTATTTGTTAGTAAATCACGGATGGAGACACTTCCCACTGAGGGTGCATTTTTCAGGCCCTATTCCTTATGTTTGGGACAGATAGCTGCCCTTTGGAACAATAGAGACAACATTCTTTTGCTGTTTGGATATATTAGTGTTTCGAGTTTCTGCTGGTCCCAGTGGATCCTCACAAATTTTAAAACTTGAAGTATAAATTAGAATTTAGCCTTTAAAAAGATGTGAAACCAAATATGAACTTTACATCCTGATCTTTACTAGCTCTCTGTGCCATCTGGAGCATAAGTCATCAGTGTGCCAGTAATTTCAGCTGCAGGGGTTTGACAACTGGAATAAGGATTCCTGCTACAAAGCATACAGTGACCTGAACAAGGCTTTTTCTAGAATGATATGAAATGGTTACAAAGGTTCAGTTTTTATCGGGATGTCCAAATTTTCCTTTTACTCTGGAAGGGAGCTTAGTCCTAGAAAAACTTAGAACCTGGTTTCATTGAAGGCACTTTCCTGGAGAACTCTCTTGGTGATTTTACAATGTTTTAATAAAAAGACAATTCAGCTAAAAGTACCCATTGTCCAAAAAAAGTTACATTTCCATCATGAGTAAGGAGACATGGGTTGGGTCCATGTGACATGAAAAGAAATGTAAAACTTTATTCTTTTGCCATGTTTAAAAAATGGACTTTCTGCTGTACAAAAAAAGATGGCTGCTGCAAGTCACATGATCATAGGACCAGGCCTTTGTTCTGGGTGCTACCACCAGTAGCTACAAGAACAAAATAATTCCTCTCTCTGCCTGTGGAACCTCACACCTCATTGTATCAGCCCCTTGTAATCAACAAAAGCAGAGGAAGTACAAGTGAACTGGCTCCCCAACCCGAACTCCCATAACAGAAAGACATCAAAACTCATTATCCTGGAGGAGATGCTAATAACCACCTCATCTCTCTCCTAAGGAGGAACAATAGAATTCTGGCCAAAAGCACAGAAACTGATAATTAAGCTGCAATCAACCATTAGTGGGTCATGTCACATGACCCAAGCTTCTGGCCTTTGGACAGTTTTAACATTACATCTTTGGTCTCACAGGTAGTCTGTTTTTTTAACATCCAACCGGGGAACCCCCAAGAAGCAGAACTCCAGGCAGAACAACAGCCTCCTCCTCGAAACTTGTCTCTGCTGGAAGATTTCCTACCATCACCTGCAGAACCGACGCAGTCTCTGTATACCTACTTCATCCAGCAGTATCAGGACCAACTGTAAATTAAACTCTACAACGTTGCTCCTCAGCCATCTGAGACCAAGCTCCTACATGATAGAATTCCTCATTGGACTCTGACTCTGGAAATCACGTGAACTAATATTCGCTACTCTGGTTCTTGTACTGTTACTATCCATAGTTGTAAAATTCTTGTTTCTACCGCCCCCCACACCCCCCACACTATGGGTAGCCTCTGTCGTTGGGCTGGGCAGGAGAGGGTGGGGGCACGGAGCTCCCTCAGAGAAATTAAGTAGATAATAAAAAATTTTAAATAATAAAGTAAAACATTATTTAAACATGTTCCCTCATGTGATAGTGTCACACGAGCTGGGACATGTTTGTGAAGAAAATGTATTTATTTATTTTATACAAGCTTCAGGAAACCTCTCCCGCCTGTAGATGAGGTTTCCTCAAAAACGCAAAGGCCACTTGGGCTCTTCGCCTGCCGCCAGCCTTAAGGTTGGACGGGCAACATTGTTAACAATTTCAATTGCTTTTATAATGGCCTTAATAGGCCATTGACAATTCAGCAGGCATGCAACCACCTCCGGCGCGCGCCCACCGAACAAAATGTCGAAATGATGCGCGATGACGTCGGGACGCACGCCTGACATCATCGCGCATCATTTTACACATTGGCGTGTTGGGCCCGACCCCGCACACCGATAGCAACATTCTGCCCTGTGTGTAGGTGCGTGTAGTGGAGGGTGAAGTTGTGAACACTCCTCCCTGAGTTTTGAATGTGGAATAAGCTAACCTTCTGAGTTAACCACAACATGAGTTTGCTGCAAATTATTAATAAATTGGATCACACAAAAACCCAGTGGGCCGGGATTTTTCGGCTCTGTTGCAGGTGGGACCCGCTGTGGGTGAGGCTGCATCTCGGCCAGAAGTCCATTGATTTGCGGCGGGACCGGAAGACCTGGCGGCGGGCGGGTGCAGTGTGAGGGAAAACATGCCACAGCATACTTTAAAAATAATTCAGAACACCTTCCGTTTACCGACAGTTGGTGAGAGGAAATAAGTAGTTTGCCTGTCTCTCTCCTGCCCGTAACATATCTCTTTAAAGCACAAAATTCTACTATTATCATAATGATAGAATAATTTTACAAAGAACTCTGGGAACTGAAGGTACACTAAATGGCAGCAGTCTACATATTCTGCCAACCAGTGTGTAGAGATTTGTTTCAGATATATCACATTTTGCAAGTCTGTTGAGCGTATTACCTGAATAATGTATCAGAGCTGTGTCCATCTTGTCTCCTTTTGGAGAAGCTCATTCAATTTGCTTGCAACAGATACAGTAAATTCCCGCTGTTTGCAGGGATTACATTCCCGTGAAACCTTGCAAATGGCCAAATCACGAACGGCAAACATACTTTTCAATGGAGTCAATTCGATAGATTCCAGCCGTCCTAAAATTTGACATGTATAAAGGATCAAAGACAATAAAAATGATGTTTTTAATACATTTAAAGAGAAATTTACTGGAGAAATTGTTTAATAAAACAAGAAAATAAGAAAAATGTAAAATTTGCCCCACTCAAGTATTTTACTTGAGAATGGAATTGGACTGTGATCAGGAATTAAATCGCAGCAACAAGGAACACCCACATGCAAAGAGCAGACGATGCAGGTGCAGTGCGCACTCTCTACTGGAGCAAGTACCTCACTGACACCTTCTCTTTCTTTAAGTTTCATTTAGGCAGTTTCTCTTTTTTTCTGCATTTTCTAAATGGCGGTTTCTATTTTTTATCTTTAAAACCCTGGATAAGTGAACATTTGGGCCCCCAATGGGTGAACTGGTGCACAAAGACTTTTGCGTGGATAAGCAAATGTGCGAAAGAGGAATTTGTTTTACTGTACTACTTCTTGAAAAATATAAAAAATGGAAATAGAACACAATACTGTCCCAGCCTTTTGGTGAGCTCTCAGTAACAAAATATCAAACTTATAAAGACAGTTTGTATGAGAACTTTTGTATGCCAGTTTGTATGAGAAGTGCAACATGCTTGGGTATCTACAACCAAAAACCCAGCAAATGATGTAAACCTGAAATTAAACAGAAAGGTGCAAACAATGCTTATATTTAAAAGCAGATAACTGACCAAACCAAAGTAATTCCACATTTTCTCGTGTATTTGCAACCTTTTTCCACTTGTGGTGATATGAGTCCATTGATGAGTCTTTTTCCAACTGCACATCTGGAGATGGCACAAAATAAGGGTGTTATGATATGCTAGAAAGAGCAGAGGTACTGACTATGTTATATCCTTCTGGACTGATGACTGAAATCTGATTGATAATGCAAATCCTGATGATTGAAAACCTTTGGAACAATAAAAGCAGCCTTGTTTGGATCTGCACGGTGGGTGTCACAATGGCATGGATTTTGCAGATGTAACGACTGCAATAATCCTCAGCATTTGCTGCCATTACTGCTGTGAAACTGACAGCAACATCTGGCATCCACAGCTAAATGTGAAAATCTGGAAGTTGCTGTTAGTGATTCCTCACTTCTCCACAGGGTTGAAGTCCTCGCAGATGGAAATTTTAGGAATCGCTTGATTTGACGTGAACTACCGCTACTTAGTTGACGGAGTTGAAGTTGAAGATCAGCCATGATCTTGTTGAATTGTGAAGCAGGCTTGAAGGGCCAAATGCCTACCTCAGCTCCTATTTATTATGTTCTTAGGTGCTTTTAAGCAATTAGTCTCACTCTGAAAAATCTGCTATAGCTGATACTGGAATGAAATTAACTTCAGAAAAGATGAAATCTGCACCACGGAGATCGCTGGACCTTTGTGAGTAGCTTTTTAGACAAGGGAGGTTCATAATAGTGCCTCTGCAATTTTGACTCTTACTTCCCTCAGTATCCTTGGATGCGTCCCATCCAATCCTGGTGCCTGATCAACTTTAAGTATAGAGAGCCTTTCCAATAGCTCCACCTTATCAAGTTTAAACCCATCAAGTGTCTGAATTCCCTCCTCTTTCACCATGAACTGCGCAGCATCTTGTTCCTTAGGTGCAAAATATTCATTTAATACCAGTAATTTAATAGCAGTCGTCTCCTGGAGGGTTCTAGATGCAGAGATTTTTGCTTGTAAATTTATTAGAGGAAAGGATATTCACAAACAACACACCCAATGATAAGGCTGTGGGAGACCTCGTGTTGCAACTGTTGAGTGCAGAGCAGCGTTATTACCCCAGGGTCTGCTCAGCCTTCCAGAGGCAATGGCCTTGCTTTTATCCTCTAGATCTAAGGTCATTACATCATGTCCTGCACTTTATGACCTTTGCTGTTGGTTTAGAAAAATTACAACGGATCAGCATTTCAAAGGTTTGTTGATTTCTATAGTATCAGTGAGTAAATGTTTCATGGCCTTACCCATCTATGCTTATGGTAGCCTGATATTAATACAGATCCATATGAGAATGTTGAAGCTATATAAAAGAACAGGCAGTTATCTTTACAACCCGAGCCACACTAGCCTTGAACATCCAAGCTGGCTTTGACTGTGTTTCGAAATGCTGTTGCCAACAGATTCTGTTTGTTACTAAGTGAATTGTTTAAATTAAAGCAGATGCTTTAACAGAAGCTTCCTTGATGGCATTCTGAAATACTGTGCTGTTAGGGGAGAGTTTAATCAGGCCGAAGGGTGGTGAGAATGGATGCGGCACTTTCCCGCCTTCACCCCAACTAAGTCCGCGGTGGAAAGGTCTATGGACGGCCTTCCATCCCCAACACAAATTGAGGCCCTTAATGGCAATCAATGCCCACTTAAAGGCCTCATCGTGCCGCTGCTTGTTTTAACCTAATGCAGCAGCAAGTGGGGGGCTCACCATGTGGGAAGCAGGTCAATCAAACCCATGAAGGGTTACTTTCAGGCTCCCGGGGATAGGAGGGGGTTCCCACATCAACGGCACTCAGCGCCTGATCAAGGGACTGGCATCAGACAGTGGGGCCTGCTGTTGGCCAAGCCCCTGCTCTTGCTACAGATACCACTGCCTCCCTGTGACCCCAACCCCACAACCCCCGCCTCCCGCCATCACTCACCTGTGGCCTGGGATCTAATGACTCTACTAGGCCTCGTGGGTGTTGGACTGCCTCCCTGCGGCACTGCTTTTCAATAGAGATGCCGGCCTCTGATTGGCTGGCAGCACTCATCAGGTGGGACTTCACCCCCTGGGTCCTTCATCCCAGAGAGGGCCTACTGCCTGCCCAGTTAAGTGCTTGAGTAGCACTTAAAAGCATGGACCTTCCTAAAGAGGCGAGGTGGGGCTCATCGAAGAAGAGTTTCAGGCTCAGTCTCAGTTCCAAAGAAAAGTCATACGGACTCGAAACGTTAACTGTGTTTCTCTCGCCACAGATGCTGCCAGAGCTGCTGGGTTTTCTCAGTAGTTTGTGTTTTTATTAATTCAGGGCACTCACTGGATCTCAGGCAACTGGACACGACCCCATGCTCCCAAATAGAGACACGTAACTTTATTTTACATTTCTTTTTTGTCAAAAGGTTTTGCTCCCCTAAGACCACTTCCTGTTCATAGAAACTTCCCTAAAATGAAAGGAATTGCTGCAAAATGTTGTTTCCTATTTTTTATAATTTTTTTGTTGGAATAGGAAGATGAGGATGACAAAAAAGCCAAGATTCTTTTACAATCTATATTCTTAGATCTAAGCTTTTTAATACTCTGCTAGCACCTCCTGTCATCTAAACCTAAACAGGGCGGAATCACCCCAGAATTGCACGAGGTGTGGTAGCCCGCGGGATAAAGAACGTTTTACCCACCAGCCACAATGGCGGCTTTCATGCCTCATTAATCATGGACTCCTGGGAAATACAACATTTCACTGGCAGGTGACCCCTGATTCGCCCGCCACGCCATCACCTCGCTGCTTCCTCGCTCTGGGCGCCATGTTTAAAGTGCAGCCACGCGCATACGTCTCAGCGCTTCCAGCCCCACAACCAAAGGCAAGAAAACTGCAGGCCCCCAATTCAGCAACGCATCCCTGGAATGCATTTGGACACTGTGGAGGCCCATCATGATGTGCTCTACCACCCCTCCTGGCTGCAGGAGGGGCAGCAACATCACCAATCCAGTTTGGGGGATGGTGGCAGTGGTGGTCAGTGCCAACGCCCTGCAAAAGAGGACAGCCACCCAGTGCCAAAAGAGGACAAATGATCTCCTCTGTTGCGCCAGGGTAAGTCACTCTTCTCATCACTCTCAACTCACACACTCTCAAACCCATCACACATTCACAGGGCCCTCACTCATTGCCAGTGCAAGGGACACCATCATTCACTCTCTCACACACACCGTCATTGTCCTCACCCCGTCCATGGGGCCACTCACCACCCACTCATGCCAGGCATACTTATCACTTGGCATGGCAGGTGTCCTGCTTACACTCTCTCCATCTCTATTCATGCAGGACAAACTGGCACACAACAACAGGGAGAGGGCACTTACTGGTGGAGGAAGACCTGAAATCAATATCCTCACAGATTTTGAAAACAGAGCCATGCAGCTAGCCAGCTTTTATGTCTTGGGTAAATGAGTTTGTTGGCCAACCGAACTCTAACTGCACGCCTTCCTATGTTCTCATCAATGGCTGCTTGCAATTAATAACGGGGAGACTGATGTAAGGATAAACAGTGATGGTTTATTGAGACATAGGGCAGAGCACCAGATCATATGTGCTCACTCAGAAACCTCCAGAACTAGACTTACAGTTCCAGGTTGCCCACACTGTACAGTGATTCGTCAGTGCTATTACATGATCAGTACACTTGCATTCTCTTAAAGGACAGGGTATCTCACTTTACCACATCCCTCTCCCTTTACTTAAAAGGACAGCTAACAAGCCTAAAATACATTAACTATTCACACAATAACTATTTACAGGTCATGTCTCTCAGGAGGCTTTCTTTGATGAGTTGAGCATCATAGACCAACAGCCTCGGCTGGTGTTCCCGAGATCTCCTTTTCAGGGGAGTTGCCCACTATGTCCCTCAGTGGATGATTTCACCATCTTCCGGGTGCAGTCACAATCACTCCTGCTGCCCCTCCCCTCCAAGCTGAAACAGATAAAGGGCAACAAGCACAAAGCAACACAGCGCTGAGCCATATGATGTGTGAGGAGAAAGAGGAAAAGGAAAAAAAAATCTTTTAGTTTTTCTTTTCGAGGACTGTCAATAATTTCTCTTTTTCTTCCCGTGTCCTTTCCTTGGTAGCACTGACCCATACCTCTGTCTTCTCTTTAATTTTCCTGTTGGCTGGACTAGACTCAGGCATGAGCTGAACTTGAATGAGCTCGGTCATTCGATTTTTGCGTACTCATTTTTTTTTGCAGCAACACTTCTGGTTTCACGTTGGGAACTTAGCAGCTCCTCAAGATTTATCTCTCCCAGCCAGCACTCCCTCTATGGCAATAATATCCTTTCTGAGGTAAGGGGACCAAAACTGCACACAGTACACCAGGTGCGGTCTAACCAAGTTTCTATACAATTGAAACAAGACCTCACTACTCCTGTACTCGAATCCTCTTGCGATAAAGGCTAACATTCTGTTAGCTTCCCAATTCCCTGCTGTACCTGCATGTTAGCTTTCAGTGACTTATTGACGAGGACACCCAGGTCCCTTTGTACATCTAGACTTTCTCATCTCTTAACATTTAGGAAATACTCTGCACCTCTGTTCCTTCCACCAAAGTGGATAACCTCACATTTCTCCACATTATATTCCATCTGCCATGTTCTTGCCCATTCACTGGCCTTTTTGCCCTTGGTTAGCGGGTGGGCCCCACCGGCTCGGCGGCAGGCGGGCAGCTGAACTCTGCCGCCGAAATGGGCCCCGCCGCCATTTTAAGTGGGCAGGCCAATTAAAGCCCATCCAGCGGCCTGCCCAATGGGAAAGTGCTATGCGCTTACTGTGTGAGGGGGGGAGGGAATCCCCATCTGTCAAAGTGCGCACTGCTTCCTGAGACTAAGTGCTGTCTCAGGGAAAGCGCTGAATGTTTAAAAATCTTTAAAAATAGAGAAATAAAAACATTATTAACATGTCCCCTCATGTGACAGTGTCACACCAGATGGGACATGTTAATAAATATGAGTGAAACTTTAATAAACTTTTTAAAAGCTGAGATGAACCCTCATCCCGCCGGTGGATGAGGTTTATCTTTCTTCAGAAGCTGCTGGGGCTCCCGGCCTGCCCACCAGCCTTAAGGTTGGACGGACAGGTCTTTAATGATCTTCATTATCCTGTCAATGGCCTGACTTGGCCATTGACAGGTCGGTGGGCAGACAGCTGACTTCACTGTCCACCCGCCTTCCTGAATATCTAAATGGACCAGGATGATGTCGGGGGTTCCTCCCAACGTCACCCCGCGTCATTTTCCCGTCGGTGAGCGGGCCCCGCCCCCAAATCGCTGACAGGAAAATTCTGGCCACTAAGTCTGTCCAAATCCTCCTGTAGCCGATTTACCTCTTTCTCACAGCCCACATCCCCGCCTGGCTTTGTATCATCTGTGAACTTGGAAATATTATATTTGGTCCCCACATCCAAATCATTGATATATATTGTGAACAGCGGGGCTCAAGTACTGATCCTTGTGGTACCCCACTCTGTTTTCTTCCTGTTAGCCAATCCTTAATCCATGCCAGTATATTATCTCCTATCACATGTGCTTTTATTTTGCTAATCAACCTCCTGTGGGGGACTTTATCAAAAACCTTCTGAAAATCCAAGAATACTACGTCCATCGACTCTCCTTTATCAATTTTGTTAGTAATATCCTTAAAAAACTCCAACAAGTTTGTCAAACATGTTTTCCCATTCGCAGATCCATGCTATGTCCAATCAGATCATGATTATTCAAGTACCCATCTATCCCATCCTTTATAATAGATTTTAGCATTTCCCCTACTACTGATGTGAGGCTAACAGGTCTGTAGTTCCCTGTTTTCTCTCTCCCTCCCTTCTTAAATAATGGGGTGACCTTTGCTACCTTCCAATCTTCAGGAATCATTCCAGAATCTATAGAATTTTGGAAAATGATCACCAATGTATCTACTAGCACATGGTACTGGGAATAATCCTGAGATCACTGCTCTTGAGGTCCTGCTTTTTAATTTCCTTCCTAACTCCCTGAAATTTGCTTTCAGGACCTCATCCCTCTTCCTATCTATGTCGTTGGTACCAATGTGGACCACGACTTCTGGCTGATCCCCCTCCCCCACAAAGGATGTCCTGCAGCCACTCCGTGACATTCTTGACCCTGGCACCAGGGAGGCAACACACCACCCTGGCATCATGTTTACTGCCACAGAAATGCCTGTCTGATCCCCTGACTATGGAATCCCCTATCACTATTGCCCTTCCATTCTTCCTCCTCCCACCCCCCTGTACAGCTGAGTCACCCGTGGTGCCACAGGCTTGGCTCTGGCTGCACTTCCCTGAGGAACCATCACCCTCATCAGCATCCAAAATGGAAAGCCGATTAGCAAGCACGATAGACTCAGGGGGCTCCTGCACTGCCTGCCTTGCGGTCACCCATTCCCTCTCTGGCTGTACGTTTGTGACCTGCAGTGTGACCACATCCCTAAATATGCTATCCGCGTAGTCCTCTGCCTCGTGGATGCACAACAGTGACTCCAGCCGCCACCCAAGTTCCGAAACCCAGAGCTCAAGCTTGTGCAGCTGGTGACACTTCCTACAGATGTGTTTGTCTGGGACACATGGTGTATCCACGACTTCACACGTACCGCAGGATGCACACGCCACTTGGCTGAGCTGACCTGCCATTCCGTAACTCTAAAAACTATTTATTACACTTAGGGCAGAATTTTTCTCTGGGCAGGTGGGTGCATGCCCCACCCACATGAGCGTAAAATTGTAGGTGGGCGCTGGGATGCTGGGCGAGCATCCTGACATCATCGCACACTCACGCAATATTTCGGGCAGTGGGCGCATGCAGGAATCAGAGCCGTGCCCACCATCAATTATGAGGCCATTAAAAAGGCAATGAAGCTAGATTTTACGTTGCCCATGTGATTTTGCATTTGTTGCACGGGCAAAATGAATAGGCGGGTAGCCGACAATTTGCTAAACCTCATCCAAAGGTGGGAAATAAAGGGTCAGCAGCATTGCCAGTGTGAGCAGGGAGGAGATAGTTTGCTGCTGGTTGCTTATCGATACTTGGCAGCTTCATCTCTGTTCAGGCATCATTGTTAGCATTTCCAGGCCTTATTGGTGTCTCCAAGGCCCCCGGAGTATTTAGACCATGTGGACCCTTCCAGGTAGCAGACAGCCTTCCCTTACCCGGCAATGGGAATTGTGGCCTCCACTGGTGGTACCTCCTCTGAGGAGGAAGAGAGGAGAGGAGGCTGGGTGTCCCAGTGCAGCTTCCGGGGTGGGTGCCTGTGGGAGGACAGGCACAGGCACAAGCACATGGCCAGCAGGCAGCCCGAGTCCATTGTCATTTCCGGTGCCTAGGTCAATGCCAGGTGGTCTGTCCAGTTTCGTTCCTTTTTTGAGATTTTGCAGCAGTTTGATACAACTGAGTGGCTCACTAGGCCATTTAAGAGTCAACATTGCTGTGGGCCTGGAGTCATATATAGGATGGCAGATTTGCTTCCCTAAAGGGCATTAGTGAACCATATGGGTTTTTACAACAGTCAATAATGGTTTCACAATCATTAGACTTTTAATTCCAGATTTTTATTGAATTCAAATTCCACTATCTGCCATGGCGAGATTCGAACCCAGGTCCCCAGAGCATTACCCTGGGTCTCTGGGTTACTAGCCCAGTGACAATACCACTACACCATTGCCTCCCTACCATCCACTGCAGGGCAGCCCTTGCCCTAGCACCACATGATCAGCCATAATGATATGCAGATGTATTATAATGAAGTTCCCGATACGTGGTGGTGGAAAACGCAGCCTACCATTGACGGGTGGAGCGGGCAATTGCAAACTGGTTTCACAACATATTGAATCTGATTTTTGGCCTTCCTGCCATATTGTCCACTCACGCCCGCCATGACGTCCGACGCCAATGGGCCCAGAATATTCCGCCCATAGAGCCAGATTTTAGCCGATTATGGAAGACTCTGCAGGCTTTTACAAATGGCAGGTGGGATCCAGATGCATAAGTCCCATTTCCATTTCCGACAGGTCCCAATTTTGCTGGAAAGGGGAAGGGTGAGGGGTTTGATTCACACAGGATGAAAACCCAAACTCAATAGGGCCATTTGAACTCAGTGCTGAGTTCAAACAGACCCCATTTTGGCTGTTGCAAGAACCTTAACTCCCAGCATGTGAGTCACAAATTGATGGAGTTGATGCCAAAACTCTTGAAGGATTGGATAAGGTCTGTATAATTATCATGATCTGAAGTTTTTTAAATCCCTTCTCTTTAAACTTGAAAAGAAGTATACCATGGGATGGAAAGAGAATCACATGTGAACTAGTGATTGAATGAAGCAATAACTAAATGTCATCTGGTCTTATTTTAAAATTATTTATAGATTTACTCCCTTTGCCCTTTAATACTCAACATCAATCAATATACTTTAATTGTAACAGAAGCGAAATGCTGCAGGCACTGGCAGTATGAAGTTCTTTAACTGGATGAGTATTGTAGGAACATTTCAACACCAATGTAATATAAAATAACCATTATTGGCCTAATTTGTTTGAGATTATTGTGAATTGCTGTTAGATCTAGAAGGTGATTATGATTCCCTTCATCCAAGGGAAACCTGGCAGTAGGGAAGCTAAAACTAAAGCAGTCCACTTGCTGTTCTTTTTCTGGCCACCTGCTGTCTTCAAGTTGGACAACTCAGTCACCTGCCTGATTCAAATGGCCATCTCATGAATCAATACTAATCAGGATTCTATCATATATCTAGGACTTTTATGGCCTCCACTTCTGATCCAAATATCAGAAGCTGTTAGACCAGTAGTGGAAGCCTCCAAGGTAAAAGGAGCTTGGAGAAGCAGATATGTTCCTCCTAGTCCCAGAAAACAAGCTGCACTTCCTGAAGTCAGGACACTTGCAAAGTTACAGCAGGAAGCTGTGCCAGTATCACCATATCTTGGATGCCTGATGGGGTGGAGTGGGGGCAGAAAAAGTGAAATGATTGGGCACAACCAATTGATCTGAATACGAACAGCTGAAACAATTTGCAATTGGCCCACCTTATAAGAGAGCTAATTTCATTTTGCCAAAATTTAAGAAATTAGGTTGTAAGGGAAACTCTTTCGAGTTACCAACAGTCACAGATTGCAACTCTTTTCGAGTACAATCACAGTTCTTGGTTTCCGGGAGTGGGACATGAACCCACAACCTTCTGATTCAAAGGCGAGGGTGCTATGAACTGAGCCACAGCTGACACCTCAGGTTGTAAGGGAATATGCACACCTATTGCTGATGCAAATCAAAGTGATAAATGATTGAAGAAATTCGCATGTTGCAATGTTTTGCATAAAACCAGCGCAAATTAATTAGGTGAGAATTTGCACAGAAATAAATGACACAATTTTACTCTTATGTCATATTAAACTGGAAACTTCCAGGGAATTTCAAGCCATTCCCTTTTGCCTATTGCTCTTTTTTGTCTTGAGAGGGGTGAGATGCAGGTTAGTGAGGGAGGGCTGAGATGGTGGTGAGAGGGTAAGCATGGGTCAGTGAGGGAGGTGAGATGGTGGTCTAAGGTAGTGCAATGAAGTTTTTTGGTACATCGCCAACAGGATTGTTCAGAGCTAAATAGGGCAGGAAAAGAGGAACACACAAGTAGTGTGAAGAAATTGTAGAACTGAAAGAGGAGGAAGAGGATTCTGAAACTAATAAATGCTGTTAAAAAAGACACAATAATAGGAGAATGAAATAACTGAGAAGGCACAAGAAAGGAAACATTATATCAATATCGAAAAGATATTCAGGGAATTCAATCAGTGATCCAGTTCTAGTAAAATGATTGGTCAGAAAGGATAGTAAAGTTAACATTTTTAACAAGAAAATGAAGAAATTATGGAGAAAACTATAGAACAAACAAACAGCATCAGCAAAGCTAAGGGAATCTATGAGGAACTTTGAGAAATAGGAAAAATAACAGAAATAATTAAATCTACATGTTCAAAAATAGGAAAATTCAAGAGCAATTGAAAAATGAGAATAAACAAGAAACCTAAATTACTATCAGAGTTCAAAAAAAAAATTCCTGCATCACAAAAACCTACACAGCTCTGTTAATTGTTTTATTGTAACCGTTTCAGTACGAGTTACTGAAAATGTCTCTTCATAAAATTGCTGTTCAATAAAACATTTCATAAGATCATTTCTTGAAATTATTATTGATGTGATTGGTGTTAAGAAAGGATCTTGTTGTTGCCCAGAATATGGAAATTATTTTACTCTGTTTGCCTCAGTGCCGATATACATTTTCTAACTCTCTGCATCCTCAGCAAATACCAGAGTCAAATTTGCAAACAATTTATTTTTGGCTACTCACTATTCTTGTGTCATTCAATTTATTAAGATAAAAACCAAAGAAACAAAATCAATTAATAGTATGTTGATTAACCCTTATTGCATATTAGATAAATTATCTCAGTTCGCTGTGAATTGGCTGCTGGTACCTTGCACAAGAGAACTTGTCCAATTTCAGTTCGCTGCTAGAAAATTGCACAGAGACTGTTTTCAGAGAATAAGAGGCTATTTTCTCAAAGCTGTTTTTTTGCCACCTTTAAACTAGACGCTTGGAACTATGGGATACTGGAGAAAAGGTAATGCTACCATTATAATTTTACTGTTGTAAGGAAAAGAATGCAGAATAATTTAGAGAAAAAATACATGGAAGTAAAGGTTAAACTCATAAAATGGAAGAAAGCCCCATTCATTAACTTTGAGCCCTTGCTGGAAAGCATACAATGTCAACAATTTTGTTGGACAGCAAAGTATAGTATCAGCAAAGTAATAAATCGAACATCAGCTCACTATTGAAGCTAGCAGAATGATCAGCAATTACAGCGTCTTAACACCCCTGGGACAGAATTTTCCCCCTGTCAGGGGGGAAGTTTAGGAGTGGGCGCATGGAGGCGTGCCTCCGATCTCACCGCCATTTTACGTGGGTGGGCCAATTAAGGCCAATTAGGGCCAAGCAAGGAAGTGCTGTGCGCTCCCTGTGCGGGCGGAGGGTGGATTCCCTTAGCCAAGAGTGTGCTGTTTCACACATGTGCACGGAAGAGCGCCCAGATCCCCCTGAGGCTAAGTGCTGTCTCAGGGAGATCGGCTCCTGTCTGAAAAAATTTTAAAGACAGAAGGTATAAATTTCCCTGGCATGTCCCCTCATGTGGCACTGTCACATGAGTTGGGACATGTCCATCACTTTCATTGACAATTTTATTAAAAATGTTAAAACCCTCATGAAACCTCATCCTGCCCGTGGATGAGGTTTGATGCTTTTTCCAGGGCTCCTGGCCTGTCCGCCAGCCTTAAGGTTGGACGGGCAGGTCCATTAATTACTTTAACTACTTTGTCAATGGCCTCAATTGGCCTTTGACAGGTTGGCGGGCGCGCAGCTGATTCTGCTGATCTCCCGTCGGCCTGAAAATTGAAATGGGGTGCGGCGATGTCGGGGGTTCTGCCCGACGTCATCTCGCATCATTTTACATGTCAGAGAGTGAGCCCCACCCCCGCTCACTGACCGGGAAATCCTGGCCCCTGGAATAATCACTTTGAATGTTTATTATGAATTCAATAGTTTCACTTTGTGCTTTTGTTTGACTGCTATTTTTAGCTAATTCTTAATTTGCTTATCATAAGAATTTAAGTAATATTCTATTACATAACATCTAGACACAGAAATAGGTCATCCAGCCAAGCACCCCATGTCAGTATTTAAACTGCACTCGAGTCTTCTCCCATCCCACCTCATCTAACTCGATTAGTACCACCCTCTGAACCCTTCTCCCTTTTATGCCTTTCAAACCTCCCCTTAAATGCATCTACATGATTTGTGTCAACCACTCCCAGGGATAGCTGGTTATCGTCACTCTCTCTTACCAGTGGGAATGATAGACAAACAATTTCACACTGCTGTCTCTGAACCCACTGTTCCACTTCAGTCCTGCCCAATGGGTAGATAAATAATGTCCACAGTATTTTAAATCTTGTAGATTGACTTCTCACCTGTTCCAGAACCCAGTGAGGCTCAAAGACTGCTCACCACAACCTGATAGGTGTCAGGGTTGGTAGCCAGAGGCATCCCAAGGGGTGAAATGATTGAAAAGGCAGCAGCAATGGGGCTAAACTTTCCACGTAGGGCTCAAAGAGGCACTTCTACTCTTCCTGGTTCCTAAGGAAAATAAAAACAGATGCTAAAAATCCCTAATATTTTGAACCTCTTCTGACTCTAACTCATTTTCCTGCTGGATTGATCTTATGGGAAGCTCACTGAAGCTTTCCACTCAGGTCATCAGTTAAAATTGTATTTGGGTCCCCAGCACATCATTGAAACCCAAAATGCATATGTAAAAATGGTCCCTGAAGGCAATTGGCTTTACCACATCCTCAGTTCAGCTGTTTAAAATTCTGATCCATCATCTCCCAGTGGCTTCTGGATGAGTAGGTAGGTTATCAGTGCCTCAGTGCCTCCAGGAAATGTTTATTTTAAAACTATAATATAACAATGTTTACTGATCACCTGTGGATGCGCAAGTCTCAATGTAAAAATAGGTTGTAGATACAGCACTAGTCAAACTCACTATCTGCTATTTACTAAGAAAACATTTTAACCATTGTGCAAAGGTTACATTAAAGAAAACAAATAAATATTAACTGTTGTGAGATGTCGGTGGCAATGGAGAACTCAAAGACCTCTAATTTTAGAAATAAATGTTGGGAGACTTTGTAAAATAATCTATGGAACTATATCAACCCATAATATTTTCTATGGCCTGAATTTTCCCGTCGGCGATTTGGGGGCGGGGCCCGCTCGCCGAGGGGAAAATGACGCGGGATGACATCGAGAGGAACCCCCGACGTCATCCTGGTCCCTTTAAATCTTTAGGAAACTCTTTCGAGTTATCAACAGTCACAGATTGCAACTCTTTCGAGTACAATCACAGTTCTTGGTTTCCGGGAGTGGGACATGAACCCACAACCCTCTGATTCAAAGGCGAGGGTGCTATGAACTGAGCCACAGCTGACACCTCCTTAAATCTTTAGGAAGGCGGGCGGACAGCGAAATCAGCTGTTCACCTGCCGACCTGTCATTGGCCAATTGAGGCCATTGACAGGATAATTAAGGTAATTAAAGGCCCTGCCCGTCCAACCTTAAGACTGGTGGGCAGGGCCAGGAGCCCCAGCAGCTTCTGATAATACATCAAACCTCGGGCAGAATTTTGCCCTTGGTTGGCAGGCGTGCCCCACCAGCTCGGCAGCGGGCGGGCAGCCGAACTCCGCCGCCAAAGTGGGCCCCGCCGCCATTTTAAGTGGGTGGGCCAATTAAGGCCCGTCCAGCGGCCTGCCCGATGGGAAGTGCTATGCGCTTACTGTGCGGGAGGGGGAGGGAGGGATTCCCCATCTGTCAGAGTGCGCACTGCTCCCTGAGACTAAGTGCTGTCTCAGGGAGATCAGTGAAAGTGTTACAAAGTTAAAAAATAAAAAAGTTATTAACATGTCCCCCTCATGTGACAATGTCACACAAGATGGGACATGTTAATAAACATAACATTACATTTATTAAAGTTTTTAAAAACAGAGATGAACCCTCATCCCGCCAGTGGGTGAGGTTTGATGTATTATCAGAAGCTGCTGGGGCTCCTGGCCGACCCACCAGCCTTAAGGTTGGACGGGCAGGGCCTTTAATTACCTTAATTATCCTGTCAATGGCCTCAATTGGCCAATGGCAGGTCGGCGGGCGAACAGCTGATTTCGCTGTCCTCAGGGGTTCCTCTCGACGTCATCCCGCGTCATTTTCCCCTCGGCGAGTGGGCCCCGCCCCCAACCGCCCCCAAATCACCAAAAGGAAATTCAGGCCCTCATCCACTGGCGGGATGAGGTTTCATGTCCGTTTTAAAAACTTAAATTAGCTTTATGTGAGATTTATTAACATGTCCTTTCTTGTGTGACATTGTCACATGAGGGGGACATGTTAATAATTTTTTAATTTTTCTATTTTGACACTTTGAAGCACTGTCAGTGATCTCCCTGAGATAGCACTTAGTCTCAGGGAGCAGTGCGCACTCTGACAGATGGGGAATCCCTCCCCTTCCTGCACAGGGAGCTCATGGCGCTTTCCATCAGGCAGCCCGCTGGACAGGCCTTAATTGGCCCGACCACTTAAAATGGCAGCGTGGCCGCCAGCCAAGGGTAAAATTCTGCCCTATATTTACCATAAGATCTATTGCACCATCTGTCTTTTCTCAGATCATCTTTCATAATTAATTCAATGCTCATGATTACAATTTTAAGTATGATTCTAGATCGGCTGCAATAAAACACAGTTACTGTGTACTTTACAGCCTCTATGGGGCTAGATATAATTATATTATTACCTTATTTTCTATTATAGCAAGGCAATTTGTCAGATAAGATCACATGAATTATAGAATTTAATGTATTGCAATGAAAATGTATGGAGATGGCATTTTATTTTACCGGTGCTGGTTATATTCACCTTCTTCATAATGATTTTATAAATTCAATTAGATATAATTGTTGTAGAAGACAAACAATGGAAAAAGTTCTACTCAGTGAAGTACCAGGCAACCTTCAGATTTTGTCAATCCAAGTTGGAAACCCATATTATTAGAAGTTATCAAAATGCAGTTTTGTATTAATATTAATATGATAAATTGATACTAGTATGATGATATGATATTCTAATTTAAGCCAAGACAGTTCTTTTCTGAGAACTAGATATATAAAGAATAAGAGTTACTTGGATGGAATTAGAGTGCTTTAGCTTAATCTAAGGGTTCAGATGATGTCATGAGTTGTATGATTGCACCCCGGATAGTTTAGCTATGTTTGAATTCTGCAGTTAGACACTATTACAATCACTTTATTTTATTTTTAGTATCCTAATAGGACAAACTTTTTCAATTTTTCATTTAACTTGTATTAATTTTTTTTACTAACATAAGTTATCGTGGCTGCAATCAGCATGTTTCTTATCAATTATACATGTGATATTCATACTTCAGGATAATGGTGTGGTATAATAACTGTGAATTTCTTGATTAAAAAATCTGTAGTTTGTTACCTGTAATTTGGATGTACAGTCTGGATTGTATATTTTACAACACTTTCATCTTCTTCAAATCACAATAACTGTCCTGGGACTATCAGTCTTCCTCATTACTTCACAATACAGCTTCAACATTTAAAATACAACTGGAAAGTTTTATTATACAAATCTCAGTTTGTTTTTTTTTAAAAATCTGATAAAGTTAATAATTAAAAAGCATATTTAATTAAAACGTTTTACAACTTCTGAAAGTTTAATGTTTACTATTCTCTAATAAAGATCTACACAATTCAATTACAACTACCATTTATAAGTTTAGTCCGATCCTCTCAAATTTCCAGCTTTGCGTGAAATACTTTTGATAACACAGATCTAATGCTATTGGATTTGTTCACAAAACCTCTAAGATGTTGGAAAAAATGGAGCAGGTGAGATGGGTTCATATTACTGTAATGAGGTAATTTCACTTAGATCGAGGAAATTGAATTTCCCAAAAGCAGTGTATTTGTTGTCTTCGGCATGTTATAGTTATTAATGTAAGTTTATATTTCTCAGTTTGTGTGCAAATTTCCATTATGGTTCCACGCTTCATCTAAGGCTCACTTGAACCAAAGAGAATGTAATACTGTAATTATTATTATAACCATGTTTTCTCTCTGTCATGCCAGGTTTGTCCTCTATGGCCTCCCTGATGTCCCTTGCCTGGGTGCTAGCTTCATACCACAAATTGCTGCGGGACTCCAGGGATGACAAAAAAAGCATGAGCTACAGAGGTGCCCTAATCCACATCTTTTGGCGTTTGTTTACCATATCATCCAGGGTCATTTCGTTTGCATTGTTTGCTTCTATTTTTCAGTTATATTTTGGAATATTTGTAGTTGTGCACTGGTGTGCCATGGCATTCTGGATCATTCATGGAGGAACAGATTTCTGCATGTCCAAGTGGGAGGAAATTCTGTTCAATATGGTGATAGGGATCGTGTACATATTCTGCTGGTTTAATGTCAAAGAAGGACGGACCCGATATCGAATGTTTGCCTATTATACTGTAATCTTGACAGAAAATGCTGCCTTGACTTTTCTTTGGTATCTTTACAGAGATCCAACAACCACTGACTTTTATGCCATAACTGCACTGTGTACAGTTTTTGTTAGTTTTGTTGCTGGGGCAGCATTCATGTTCCTGTATTATGGTTTACTTCATCCCATGGGACCACGGACCAGGATCCTTGCCAGTTCTTGCTGTGCTGAACTGCTCTGGGGGATCCCTCTGCCTCCAGAGCTGGAGGCCATGGCAGCAACGCCAGCAGCACCTAGAGGATCCCAGACCACACCAACTAGAGTGGCAGGGGATCAGGAGGAGGAGGATGCAGCAGAGACCTGCCTGCCTGTGTTCCAAGTGCGACCCACAGTGCCACTTACACCATCAGGCCGACCCTACCTACCGGAGGGACCAATCATCAAGATTGACATGCCAAGGAAAAGATATCCTGCCTGGGATGCCCACTTTGTAGACAGAAGACTGAGGAGAACTGTTAATATATTACAGTATGTAACTCCCACATCTGTAGGTATTAGATATAGAGATGGACCACTTGTATATGAGCTGCTACAGTATGAATCTTCACTTTAACGCTTCACCCATTGAAACTGACAAAGAAGTAATTATGTTTACGTCAGGCACTCAGACACTCTCATACAATTCCCAAAACACAAAGCTCACATATCTTTTCCTTTTCCTGGTAACTGTCTGTATATAAAGATATTCTATATGTTTTGTAAGTAACAAAAAAAGTGAAAAAAATCTTTTTACACAGCAGATACAGTATTTATACTGTATATTTAATGGTAGAAGTCTTCATTAAGAATTTCCAACAGTTATTAAAAAAAGTCACAAATACTGGTGCATACATAAACACATACAGACAGATACAGCATACCTAACACATATACATACACTCCCTTTATCTGTATGCAGAGCATTTAAGGACTGATGGTAGGTGGGACTGAAAAAGCAAATAATACAACATCTATTAACAAGAAAACTTAAAAGTGGTGCAATTTTAAATCCCTTTCAGGGTTTTGTGATCTTGTGGGGTTTTTTCAGTTCCACAATCCCATCCTTGGCAAAAAATTATGTTTCTAAGTAAATACTGTATGTTTCTTTGTGTACGTGAGCTTTTTATTCAAGTAATAGCAATCGGTTATTACCGTTCAAGGTGCAACCATATGTCAAGTACAGCGCATCAGATCCTTGACATATAGTTTTTCTTTTTTAACTGAAATATTGCTGTTTGTTTTTGTAATTTACAGAGTGCTTTTTTAATTTAAATAGTTGCAGAAAATTTATCAATTTTATAACTTGCAGCATGGGAAAAAACTGGAGTTTTTCTTTACCTGAATATACCTGATTAATTGGTAACAATCACATGAGCCACAGTGTTATATAACAGGTTTTTATACATGTTCAATCTATCACAACCGTCTGCCATACACGGACAGGCCAAAATACTCTGGCCAAAGCCATATGGTGAGATTCAATAAGCCGATTTACAACCTCCGACACCTAGCTTTCTTTTTAGCCCTTGTGTGCCTAATCAGGCCTTTGCATGAGGAACGTGCATGCAAACTTCTGGAAAAGGGTTACTCTTATGACTTCCTTGTGCAGCTCAGGTGTATTCTGGTGCAGAGATTCCCAGATAGCTTTGACTTAGGAGACTTAAAGGCTTCCTTGGATAATGTGGATAGATATTTTACTACTAAGAAGCAATGTCTAATATGGCAATTATCACAATGCTATTCACTGTGCAGAGAGATACAGCTTAGATATTTGGTTATATAGTACAACTCAATGGATATAATAGTTTTGTTGCATATGTCAGAATAACCTAAGTTAATGAAATTTTCCTTAAAGTAAATTTCTTTCCGATCTCACAGGGTACTTCATTTCGTACTTAAAAGATAAATGCAAAAGCATGTTCACCTTTGTCAGCCCTCCTGAATTTCAAGCAATCTGACATGATAGAATTTCTCCAATTTGTTTAAAAAACATTTTCTGTTTGTTTTCCACTAAAATTATCCCTCTCCCTTTATCAAATATTTCAAATAACCAATATCTTGAACAAGGTTTAATTGTCCACGCTACTTTCTGTCTGAGTAAAGTGCATCTCCCTGTGCAGTAATGTACTTCACCCACTATGTTGGTTTATCAAATGGGAGATGTTTTTGTGCTTGGCCAGGATTTTATGTTTGTGAATTGGGACTGCTGGTGTCCCACACACATGTAAAATCTGGCCTGATGATGTTGGTTCACAAACCTTACATTGACATGCTCGTTTCCCATAATACCGGAGATGGATTGGTGTCCACCCACCCTCCAATTAAAAAAAAGTCATTTAAGGGCAATTGAGCTTGTTAACAAGCCAATGGACCTGAATATTATGTTGTCCAAGCCATAATATGGTTGGAGTGGGGAGTCTGCTTTTTCACCATCTGAGGTGAAAAAATGGGAAAGAAGGGGTGTACATTCTTTGGGGAGTGTCCTGTGCACATTCTGGGCACGGGCCCCCCCAAAATGATGCTCCACCCCTTTGTGCCTCCCTGCCTAGCTTTCAAAACCCATTCCCCTAAACCCCTTGCTCCCCACCCCCAGGGGTGCCTGATCCCCCAACCCGCCCCAAAATCGCGCACTTATCTGAGCCTGAGATCCATTGCTCTCTTCATCGTGGGCAGCGTGTAGTCCCAGCAGCACTGACTACTGAGCTCTGGTGTTGCTGGGACTGCTGGAGGTGCTGGCCAATCAAATTAGCCAGCAGCTCTCGAGGGCAGAACTTCTTCCCGCTGAGAGGCGGAAGTCCCACTCTCTCTTTGATAAGGGCCACCCACAGCCGCTTATCACTATGGTTTGCAACCGGCTTTTCTAAGGAGGGGGGAAGAGAGTAATACACTGCACCCACCCCCCCCACCCCTAGAAAATCCAGTCCCTAAATAACCTATTGTAATGCTAGTATTTTGTAATAGTATCACTCACCTGCTGGTCATCAAAATGCAATGATTTCCTTTCTTATGAGACAGGTAGTGATCATGTACTGAGCATACCTACTTGGGCTCAGTCATAGATTGTCATTAGTAGAAAACTTTTCATTAAATATGTCGCATTAGGTGAAAGTGAGGAGTATTTACTAGACCCTGCTGCTTTACATAATAGGTAACTTCAACCACCCATTCTGTACTTCACCTGCTCAAAAGCCAAATCATTGAATCACTGATTCCACAAATAAATTGATAGCATACTTCAGTAAGGGATGTTGCAGCAGGTGTGAGGCAATTGTATTTATGCATATTCCCCGTGCGAAAATACACCATATTTATGAAAATATATATACGGCACACTGCCCAATCAGTAAGAATGTTTCTATTATATATTTATGTTTTGAATATGTTTTTTGTAAATCATAATGTTGTTTATTAACGCTGTCAATCAGAGACATAAACCTCTTGAAATGAGATATCACCAACTCACCAACAATGACTAGAACCATAGAACACTATAGCGCAGAAACGTACAATCCATCAAACTGATAAGTACGTTTAAACAATTGGCAATGCTTTGCTCTATTTGCTTAAAAATGGATCTCATGCAAATTTCCACCTCCATATTAAACTGCTACATTAGCAGTTTTTAATTTTAATTATGTAATTTTCCATTTGAATGCATTTTTTGCGTTTAAAATTCATTTAACCAGGTTATTCCAAGTTCATAATGTACCTGTACAAAACGATATAACATAGGAACTGAAGTATAGTAACTATAAAATAACTCCATGTTATCCTGCAAGACCATCCCTTTCCATTACTGATGGCAACTTATATTGTTTCTAACTTTGGGCCACCATCAATTATAGCGTAACACCTTTCAGTATAATGGTTAGATAGCCAATGACATTTAATAAGAAAGTAATGTAAAAATTATTTCATCTCATGACCAAAGGCCATATTTACCTATTATTTCTATTCTAGAATTTTTCCCCACATGGATGCCAAATGTTTTTTTCTAGCAGTTGCTATGGTTAGACCATTTGCTTCCAGCCAGCTGTTCTGGACTAATAAATTGAAGAAAGCAGTTATTCCACAGGGGCCTTTGCTGGTGTGAGCTTTTCAACTGAAGCTATCTACATTAATCCCATTTTCATCCCTTTCCTCTATCCCTTTATATTCTTCTGTTTTAAATATTTTTCCAATTCTCTGTCTATAGTCTCTGCCTCAATAATCAGTTGTAGCATATAATTCTAACACTATCTTTCATTATTTACCCATCCAAAACCTTTCATCATTTTGAAAACCTTCATTAGGTCCACTCTTAGTGTTCTCTGTTTTATGAGCATTTCTTCATAACTATAACATAATTGCCCTGGCATTATTCTAATGATTTTTTCATGGTTCTAATATCCTTCCTACAATGTAGTGCTCAGAACCTCAATTGTGGCGTAATCAATGTATTCAACATCACTGCCCACCTTTTATATTCAATCCAACTATGTATGAAAACTAAACCCAATTTGCTATTTAATGGCATCTTTCATCTGCACCCTATATGCATAGACCTCGCTGTTTTTCCACTCAAAGAATATTCAGGTATATTTCCTTTCACTGTTTTTCCTCCAAAAATATACCACTTTGCATTTTCCCTGTTTTGAACTAAAGCTACCAGTTATCTGCCCACCCTGCTAACCTCACCGTGCCCCCTTTCAAACTGCTCCCTATTTACTATGCCTCCTCATTTGATATCAGCAAACTTCAAAATCATTCCCCTTGTGCCCTACATCTAAATTATTTATACAAATAGAAAACTAGCAGAACTCCCAGCGTAGATCCCTTTGCACATGTCATCACATCCTCCAATCTTAAAAAAACTCTGTTCCCCATCTCTTTGATTTTTAGCCTTTTTCTCTAGGTGCAGCTGCAATGTGTGACATACTGATCTTCACATTCACAATTAGGCCATTTCACCTTTGCCTGGAACATCCCCTAATATATTGGCCTGGATTCTGCCTCATCGGTGAAGCAAGGGTGGTTGCCACTGACCTCGAAGGAAACTGCCCACAAAGACCTCTAGGGCGTGGTTTTCCCCTTCCAGGTGGCAAGTTTAAATCCGGCGCCAAGCCAAGGGGACATTTTGGCATTGCAGGGGCAGTGATGTCAGCAAGCAGGTACAGAACCAGTCACATTGAAGTATTCATGTGGCAAAATGTTTAGCTCGGCGGGCAGGTGGGATGATTTAATAACAAGTCCCTGCTCATGTGACATTTTTAATGTCTTTATTTTTTTTTAATAACCCTTCATCTCCTTGAGGCAGTTCTGTGCCTCAGGGAGATTAGGAAGCATGTCCTCGTGCGCATGTGGGAAGCTCGGAATTGCCCCGCTCGCACTCCCCCCCCCCACCGTCACCCACCCTCCCCCCCCGTCACTCCGCCCACACTCCCCCCCCGTCACCCCGCTCACACTCCCCCCCCTGCACAGGCAGTACTGAGCGCTGCCACATGCTGGGCCGGCATGAAATCGCCGTCCGGCCCCGATGGCGGGCAGTGGTCAGCTTCCCGACTGCCCTGGCCCAGCCCACCCGATACGGGCTAAATTCTGCTCATACACAACAAACTAGGAAGTTAGAAGCACTTAATATGCTTCACTTTCAATTTAAATTCTCAGATTCTGAAATATATTATTATGATTGGATTAAGATAGAAAACAAAATAAAGATATACAAACTTTTAAAAACTAAAATAATTGTTTTAATATGTGGAATGTTTTTATCATTATGGAGAAATTTGACATCCCACAAGGGGCCAGTATGGGTGTTTAGCAATAATTGTGAGGTTGTTATTTGGTAGCACAGAACTTGAGTATCGCTGAAAATAGAGACATGTTGAAACTTTTTGCTTTGCACTCGTCAGGACACTTCACAAGAATAGCAATTTGGGGAAAACAACAATTTATACTATCAATCAGAGTCCATTTGCCAACCAATCAGCACTCTCTTCTCATACAGTATAAATTATTGTTTCCCCTTTATATTGTATATTCTTGTGAATTGTCCTGATGGGTGCAAGACTTCAATGTGCCTCTTTTTTCAGCAATTATGAAGTTAGTACATTATTAAATTCCCAATTACATCTCATTCAACCAGGTGTAACTTTTTCAAAGGTTTTTTTTTACAGAGAGACCAACAGCATAAGAGTATAAGTTCTCATCAATTCAATTGATTTCCTTTATGACTGCAGTCAGGGGTATTTCAACAGTCTGCCATCTGAAGAAGAGTAGAATCCCTGACAGAAACCTCTGGACTTCTGTTTTATTCCACATGTGTGTGGACTCCAGAAGATGATGTCAGTTTCAGTGGAGTAATGCTGGCAAATGTTGATAGTTTCACCGTCATTACCACCACATGATCCAGATAATTATATGGAATGATCCCAAACCAGTGTGATGACTGATAAAGCAGAAACTCACATTAGAGCAGTGAATACAACCAGAAATACGATTTTGATTCACTATTTGAATGTTGCTTTAAGTTCAAGCAGTTTTGAATATATCTTATGAAAGGATGCAAGAATTCAGTAAAACACTTCACATAATTTAATTTTCAAATCTTACATACAGAAAGGAACATATTTTCACAGCGCAGGAGTTCAGGGTACATTGGCTGCAGCTGCCATCCATTTACAACAAAGTGAAATGAGACAGGTTAAGTTGATGAACTTGCTGTATTTGTTTTTAAAGAAACCACATTGTTCTAGTCAAAACTGGTGCCATCATGTCAAAACAGTAAGGCTTAGCAAATTGTTCTATCTTGAATAAACTGTATCTTCTCTTCTGGTAAGAAAAATGCATTGTGTATAAGACACAGTTTGTTGCAATGTTTTTAAAGTTCCTTTATGCCATTGTTTAATGTAGTGAAATGTCTGTCCACATTATTGAGGAATATTTTTTAATTCAGACTGTGGTGCACTGTTGTTTGCTGGGGAGTCTAATGAACTCAAGCAAGATGAAGCTTATCACTAACAAAAAAAAAACAATCTGCCTTTTTATTTCTGGACTGTCTAGCACAATAGTCATGATTCGTTATACTAGAATATTTAGTCTGATATCTTTACGCAACTTTAGTAAGCTAACCCTTTGTGTGCTGAGAAAATAGATCCACTTCCTTTCAGAATCTAATTGCCGCCTGCCACAATGAAACTTGGTATCATTAAATCTCAATTGACAGTCAAAAAGTAAATGTAATGTTGCTATATTGAAAATAATCTGTAATTTAACTGAAAGTGCACAGAGAAAAGATCTTTTCAGCACTCAAGGGGTTACAATAATTTAATTTAATTATATAATGCCAACGTCTATATTGCCTAGTGTGATTGGCTGACAGGTGTGTATTAGCAAACAGAAAAGCATACCTTCCTTGAAACAGCAAATTGCAAGGGTGCTAAATTTCCAAACACACTAAATTGATGTACTTTTTTAATGACAGAAATAGTATGATTTATTTTTATAAACTGACGTTTAATGCTCTGAGGCATTATATAATAGTGGTAATGAACAATATGGTATGCATTATTGGTTGGTAAATTGCACTTTAAGATATTCTAACTCTGGCACGCATTACCATCTGATAATCACCACATTTATGTTCCTTATCACTGAAGCAAATTAGTATTTTGTGTCATCGTATTTCATCATATGTAATACTTATTATATCTTTAGATACACAAGGAAATGTGCTGCAGCATGATGTAAAAGATGCAACCAACTCTAACTTTGCAGCAGTCGAAGGACCTAGTTAGTAAATCATGAATCATCCAAAGGGCTTTCAAGGTTAGCTAGTTAGCTAGTTCAACTATCATGTTAATCATAAAATATTACTATATGTATTTGCTATTTTAATTGATTTTATATAAAGCAGCAATAGCTTAAGTTGTCTTCCTAGGAAACTAACCTATGAGATCATTTATTAAATTAGTATAAGACATTAGATCAGGTTTTATGCTCTTTCAGTCATATCCAGTTGGAAATCTTTTTAACAGCAGTGGGCCAAAGCCAAACACTTCAGACTGGTGCTAGCAACTTGCAAATTTGCTGGTTGCACTTTACAATCTGCCACAGTGACTTGTCATCAGATGAACCAATATGTTGCGCTGTCAATGTGAAAAATCTAAATATGAAAGCTATAAAAGGCCCAGTTATTTGTTTCCTAGGAACAAATAGGATATTGATTGATTACTACTAGTTAACAAAAAATGCGTTTGAGACTTTTGATTCACATGTCATCCATTGTTTAGTGTATTCCTTTCATTTTAAAAAGATTGATCAATTACACACCTTAGCTGCAGAAATAATGTTCATTAACACTGACATTACTTTAAAGGTACTTTGCAGGTACTTTGCCACTGTACATTTGTAAATGTATGTCCTTGCCTTTACAGATATACTGTCCAACAAAAACCTAGCATATCAGTTAATGACATGCATTATAGGTAACTTCCTTTATAGTTGGCTGGTGCTCTTCCAACCATATCTGGGCCTGTACATTTTAGTACAAGAATAATGAATAGTAACATTTAAAATTAACAGCAAAGAAAGGAACCCTACAACTTTGCATCATCCATTGCTTAATTATAGGTTGATAAAGTAGGATTTCCCTAGCAACGTTATAACAAAACAATTTTCAATGTTTATTCAGGGCCAAACTGTGCATCATGTTCTCAGAAGTATTTTAACTTAATAGTGTTAAAACAGGACCAGAAATCAAGCGGTGAATATTACGCTCCCCATTCCCCTGCCCTTATTTGAAGCTTATTTGAAGGCAGGGGAGCCTGTCGAATAAAGTGGGTGTTGAGCTCACCAACTTCCCACCCATCACTGGTATGTCTCCCATAATACACGGGGTGAGGGGGTGGGCGGATAAGTCATCAGGCAGCCTGGCCACCCATAGACCTATTGTGGCCCATAGGTAGACAATTAACTTCCACCTAATGGCCTCATTTCACCTCCACCGCAATTTTTCAGTCTGCAGAGAAGGCAAAAGCAAGGTGAACAACCTGGCAATTTTGACAGAACGGGCATGAAGGGGGGTTTGTCCTTTGGGGAGTCCCCTGTGCCCATTGGGGACATCCCTCAAAAATAGTACCCACCCTTTGTCCTTCTCTCCCAGCCTCTGTAACCTGACCCCCAGCCCCCTTTCCCCCTCCCTGCTGGGGTCTCCCATCCATGCATGCCCAAAATCCCTGAACTTAACTGAAGTCTGGGAGACATCTTCACTTCTCCTTTGGAACTGCTTGGTACTACTGTCTTCAGCACTGCTGGGACTTCAGAACTGCCAACCAATCAGATTGGCTAGCTGCTCTTTAGGGCAGGGCATCCTGTCCCTGAGGGGCAGAAGTCCCACTCTGCACTAATTAAGGCTGCTCCCATTATTATCACTGTGGAGCAGACAGATTTCACATTGGCAAGGTGCCAACAGACTTAGCTTGTGAGGGCATGTAATCCGCTCCCCTGCAAAATCCACCCCTAAGGGTGGAATTTAATGGGCCCTTACAAGTGGGTTGGGAGGTGCGGGGGGTACTGGAGAATTGGGAAGGAAGGCAGCAGGTGGAGTGCCTGTCGCCTCCCTGACACCAGGGAATTTTCTCAGTTGTGGGGAAGGTGGAGGATGGTCTCCCCACCCAGTGGCCAATTGAGGCCATTAAGTGGCTAATTAAGGGCCACTTAAGGGCCTCTTCCCACCACAGATGGCATTTTACCAGTGGTAGTTGGGGAGACAGAACAGTAAAACCTGGTGGCTGCCCTGCTGCCTGGGGGGTCCCCTCCTGATTAGACACCATGTAGTCCAGAGAGGGCCTTCCCATGGCAAGGGCCATCCCACAGAAACCTCACTAACCACAAACACCCGACCTTGCTGAGACCTACCTGACACACCTGGCAACACCGACTTACCTTGGTCCCAAGATGGCTTCCATGATGCTGTTCCAGTCCGAGTGCAGACTCAGTCATGGCCCCCATTCCTGATGTAGCTGCTAGGAATGAAGAGCTGCTGGCCATCTGATTAGAATGTCCTCCCTTAAAGAGACAGGACCTCCGAAGGCAGCTCACTGCCTGATTGCCGCAGAACCTGGTCAAGGCTCCCTGAAACGCTGAGGCTCCAACTACTGGGGCCACCATTGCCCCGGCAAAACTCAGCCTGCAAATCCAATTTCAGGAGAAATATTTTGCCGGAGTTTTCCGGCCCAGTTGGCATTGAGCTTCGTGGCGGGCAGGGAGGGGTGGTGCCGGGGGGGGTGGGGGTGGGGGGGAGGTGAGGGGGGAGGGGGTGTGGGGGGGGGGGGTGGGGGGGGGTGGGGGGGGTGGGGGTGGGGGTGGGGGGTGCATAATGTGCGAGAAGACTAAAATGCGGTTTCACGCCATCGTGAAACCAATTTGCGATTGTCCGTTCTGCTGGTCAGCGGTGGGCCACGTTTCCTGTCACCGCATGTTGGGAACCTAATTTCAATACATTAGCATTTCATTATAAATCCGCTGGAATCAACCCCCCAGGCTGGATCATCCAGGCACATCGGTGTGATCGCACGCCGATGTGTTTCACAACTGCACATAGCGACGTGCACCCAGTGAGCTGCACTTCACTCAGGACTTCGAGGTTTGTTTGCCGACCTTGCTTCGGGCAGCACTCGCAGTCTCAGCGCCAGGCTTCACAGGCAGCACCACATCACTTTTAGGGGAGGCTCACAGGCAGGTCTCTACCTACCAGACCAGCCATAAGGCAGGGGTGGCTTTTCAATGGCTGCAGCGCTAGGTCTTGCTTGGGGAGAGGGGAGAAGTGGCCTCAGACAAGAGAAGATGCTGCAGGGCGAGGGCTGTACTGGGGAAGGGGGCTATCCCAGGGTGTGTGTGGGGGCACATGTTGACCTGTTTAAGAGGCCTCAAGATGGTGAGGGCTGAGGAGGCAGTCTCCAGAGGAGATGTGAGGGTGTGTGTGAGGAAGTGAGTGGTGATGTCCCTTGAGCTGGCAGTGAGTGAGATGTCGGTGAATGTGTGATGGGCTTGTGAGTGTGTGAGTTTAGAGTGATGAGATGGCTGTCTTACCCTGGTGGCACGGATGAGATCATTCATCCGTTTTCTGCACTGGATGGCCGATGTCTTGTGTGCAGCACTGACCATCTCTGCCACCGCCTCCCAAGCCGGAGTGGTGTAACTGATGGGCCTCTTGCAGCCAGAGCAGGGATAGAGGACATTGTGGTGGCCTCCAAGGTGTCCAGAAGGTGTCCCAGGGATGCATAACTGAATCGGGGGCTGCACTCTTGTTGGCTTTTGAGGCCAGGTCTTCGCTGGAGTAGTCCTGGGCTGAAAGCATTGAGAAGTGTGCAGTTTAAATATGGCATCCAGCGTGAGGAAGCGGTGAGCTAACAGTGTGGCGGGCAAGTCGGAGGCCACCAGCCAGCCAAATTATGCAGCCAAAGGGGGAGACGGAATGAGAAGGGAATGGTACGATATGGAGTGAAAACCCCCGATTGCGGCCCGTGGCTAAAAGGATTCTTTTCCTGCAGCTACCGCACTTTGTGCAAATCTGGGACAATTCCGCCCTTTATCTTATTTTAAGTAACTAATATAATGTACATTAAAAGAAACATGTTCAGCTAATGACCAGCCTAGGCAATATCATTCTAGATCCTCTTTAACCTCTTTCCCATTTGTATCTCTATGTTCTACAGGTAGAAATGAATACTCGTTTAGGAGTATCTCATAAACTACAACTGAGATCCAGATCTCATCAGTTTGAGGACACCTCAGACATAAAACTAAACTCAACTATAAAACTGACTCAACCACTCCATATTTCCTTGTGCTGATTGACCATGTAGTCTTGCAGTCTTTTAAAGTGATGTCCGTGTTAATGAAAATAATCGATTATTTATTCTGCTGACCATGAAAGCCCTATGTTCTTAAATCATCTTAGCTTAGGATGTGATTTTAAATAAACAAAGGAAAAACACTTTGCTTCTCAACCTTGTGGTGCCTTTTCCCTAGGTGCTTATGGTACTCCTATCAAGGCAGCCACTTACAGCAAACAACAATGCCAGTACCTTTTCATATTATGTGCCAGTGCAGTAAAAATAAAAGAATCACTGTATATATATATATGTATATTATATGTGAGGTTCTAGTACAGCTGCATGGAGAATTTGTAATTCTCCGGCAGGAACAAAAAAATGTTTAAAAAATAAGGTTCTCAACAGGAAATAGCTACTGTGTTAATGGGAGCAACATCAATAATCAAAGGTGCTAACATCGAACCTCAATTTTATAGTGTGGTTTTTAGAAAACAAAAAATAAACCGAATACTTCCTGTGAAGCCTTACTGTAGATTGATATAGCTGTTTATCCAAAAACAACACAAAGAAACTGTAAATAATGTGCGGAAGAAAACCTTTGCTATTTCCTATAATGTAATGTATATGTTCAGATGTATGTTTGGTTAGTGAACTACTCTTACCTCAAGACAGTTGAGAAGTTTGTAGTTATTTTTTTCCTATTTCAAGTTGCAGCAATCCATGTGAAGCTGAACTTTGCCCAGGTGCTTTTTCCCTTCTCTCTGAGGAAGAGGTTGGTCTGTGAGTTAAATTCATAGGCTTAAAAGTGATGACAAATTTATTTAAAAAAAAATTGTGCATGAAGTAATTAAGAAAGGATATTTATATGGCTGTAAATGTCAGGAGTTTGTGAGCATGTGTGTACTGTACATACATTTCCTGTGTGAGATATACAGTTAAAAAAGTCAAATGAAAAAAATAAACAAAAATGATTTTCAAAGGATATTTTATCTGACAGTGTTCTTTTCACCTTGATACGAAGCCCCGACTCCCAACTATGCAATCTTCCTGTCTCTCAAACCTCCAAATTTTAGGTAACTTTTATTTCCCATATTCAAACAGTTTTTCCTTACAAATATCTCGTATCAACAAGGTGAAAATGCTAGTGACTTTTTCTTGAAGTATACATATTTAATTCATCGTTTCTTAATGTGACCTTCAATAATGAAAGGCATCTTCTAACCATGCCAGATTTATTTTCCAATCTGATATAGCTTTGTTTTACTTTATTGTAGTTGTATCTACCTTATTATAATTTCTCTGATTTCATGTGGTTTTAGCATTTACTTTCCATTTGAGATTTAATAATTCATTGGTAGATAGTAAGTAAATTAAGTATTTTGCTTTTGCAATCAATCACAAAGTTATATAATATTCACAGATCACAGTCTTGACAGGCCCCTGCAACAATTACAATCAGTTATATGAATATTACAGCTCTGTATAGAAATTATGACTTGAACTAATATTATTAGAAATACACAAGAAGTTATGTTCCTGCTTTAAATAACTGCAATTTTGCATCAGTTTTCTAACGTGTATTAGGGAAAGACCAATGATGCCAAGTAACTGCACCTGTGATTCACATTCTAATGGGCTGTCCAGCGTAGGCAGCTCCAATTGCCTGGATATCAATTATAAAAACAATTCCTGTAATGTGTACCACATTTTCTTCTGTGGCGTCCTTTACATGATATATGCTGATACCGTTTTGCCTACTTTCTTTTTCTTAAAGCACACTGTCCAGTATGTTCTATGAGAAATCATATTATTAAAATAAATTATGATGTTAAATCATTTTGGAATGTCTTTTTGGAGTCTCATATTTCATATCCCTAAACTCAACAATCCAATCAGTGTATACCGTACTATATAATAACTATAAATAGCATATAGAATAACATTTAAAAAATTAAGCAATGTTAAGTGCTTTTTCACAAAGAGCTTGTATTGGGATGTGGTATCAATAAATTGAGTAAGTGGTCTTTGTATCTATTGACAAATGAAGTTTTTGTCAGTTCTTCTTGTGTATTACATTAACTGTCTGCAGAAGGTAGAATTGTGAATCAGGTAGTAGATTGTAGTTGGAACCTGGAATCAAAAAGATATCAGAAAAAGTTGTGAATACTTGAAAATAAACTCCCAAATATTTCATTTGATTGAAGCCATGTCACTCCTTTGTGCACTATCCACAGAAATATATCATTAATTTGAAAGCTTCATTTTCTGTGCATCTGAAGTGTTTGATGCAAAAATGTCCTAGAAGCACAAGGAACATTGCAGTTCGTATTGCCATTGTTTTCCATTACTATCTGTATAGCTGGTACTTGATCAATTAACAATATGCAAAGCTATTAAAATAAAATAAAATAATCAATTTGTAATACTAATGTTTTGTCTGAACAAGATCACACATATTTGTTCTTCTGAACTGCTAAGATTTAATCCTTTTCAGGTATGTAATAACATGTGTCATTCCTTTACAGTTAGGCTGACCTTCGACTTCAACAACCTCCTGTTGTGCACAAAATAAGTTTATAAACCTTTTCTTGAAACACAGCTGCTTATTTATATAATTTAAATAACAGTATTAGGAGACAGTCACATTAAGTATAACTAACAACGCAAATGTTATTCTGCTACAATCCAGTTGTGATGTGTCCCATACTGAAAAAAACTTAAACAGCTGCGTATTTCCTTTGTGAAATTAAGATAAAATAATGTACAGTTCAACCTGCTTATAGTGAACTCAAATGTAGTGAGACCGTTTAAACTGAATATATTTCAATGTTCCAATTCACTTTAGAACACAATAATGAGTAAATGTTTGTTAGCTTTTGATTCCAATCTATTTGTAATGATAATCCAAGCTCTTTTTTTATTGTTTTCCCCAATAGAATACCCAATTAAAGATCTGGAAATCAATGCCTCAAGTGATAAAATGCTCTTCATATTCATGGAATCTCTTAATTATGAAGAAAGAGCTGATTCCAGTTCAGCTGCAGAAAAGAGTAAACTTTTGTACTGGGTTTTTTTTATGATGTATACAGTTGTTTTTTTAGGTCAGGCTTATAACAGAAAAGGGGAATGTTATAGTTTCTTTCAACAATCTTTAAATCAGTTTTAAAATTAACCTGAGGAATTTAGAAAATTCACTTTGAGTTTTTTTAATATTAATTTCCTTTGCAACAACATTTCTTATCTTTTAATTGTTAATATTTATAGTTAGTATCTATAGTTTCTCACCTTGCAAAATTTAGGCTTTGTAAAAAGTAAAGAAAAATTAAAATTACCTTCCTATTACAATCACTAAATGTCTCACATTTACCGTAAAGAAATAATCTAACCACAACAACAACGTGTATTTATATAGCGCCTTTAATTTAATAAAATGTCTCATGGCACTTCATTGGATCATTATAAAACAAAATTTGACACCGAGCCACCTAAGATGATATTAGACAGATGATCAAAAAGCTTGATCAAAGAGATAAGTTTTAAGGTGCATCTTAAAGGAGGAAAGTGAGGTAGCGAGGCAGAGAGAATTAGGCGGGAATTCCTGAATTTATGGCCCAGGCAGCTGAAGGCACGGCCACCAATTGTGAAGCAATTAAAATCGGGGGGGGGTGCTCAGGAGGCCAGAAATAGAGGAGCGCAGATATCTCTGGGGTTTGTGTGACTGGAGGGGATTACAGAGATAGGGAGGGGTGAAGCCATGAAGGGATTTAGAATCATGGAATAGCCGCAGCAGGAGACCACTTGCTTTTTTGTGCCTGTATCAGCTCTCTGAGCAAGGGCAATTTAGCAAGTCCCACTCTCCTGCTTTTTCCTTGTAGCCCTGCAATTATATTTCTTTGGGTGCTAAACGAATTCCCTTTTGAAAGCCACGATTGAATCTGCCTCCACCATCCTTTCTGGCAGTGCATTTCAGAATGAAGTCTTTGAAATCAGGCATGAATATTTTAAAATCAAGGTGATGTTTAATCAAGAACCAATGTAGGTCAGCGAGTACATGGGTTGGTGGGTGCACAGGATTGGAAGCAAGCTATCATATGGACAGCAGAGTTTGGGATGACATCAAGTTTACAGTGTGCAGGAAGTGGGAGGGCATCCAGGAATGCATTGGGACAGTCAAGTCCGGAGGTAACAAAGGCATGGTTGAAGGTTTCAGCAGCAGATGAGATGAGGCAGGATTGAATCATGCAATATTACGAAGCTGGAAGCAGTCTGTCTTAGTGATGCTGCAGGTATGTAGTCAGAAGCTCATGCTGGGGTCAAATATGACACCAAGGTTGCAAAAAGTCTGTTTCAGCCTCAGCCAGTTGCTGGGGACAGGGATAGATTGGGTGGTCAAGGAACATGGTATGTGGTGGGGGCCAAAGACAATGGCTTCAGTCTTTCCAATATTTCATTGGCGGAAATTTCTGTTTATCCCATATTGGGTGTCAGCCAAACAGTCTGATAATTTGAAGACAATGGAATGGTTGAAAGACCCAATAATGTTAATGTTTATTTTAAATTTATGGCTTTGCAGGTGCATGTACTTCACTCTTATTAAAGTAACATATATCACAGAGTGTGATTTAATCATATCATATTCACAAACTAATGGAGATCTGTGTTGAATTAGTTCGCAAACTGATCTTAATGCTGTGACCATATTTTGCTCAGTATTTGCCCCAAACTTGCAAGATAAAAATAACCCATCTTACCTCTTGCATTATAAAATCCGTTTCGATTAGTGATGAATTTTGGAGTTAGAACAAACTTTCATCTGGTCTGAACTGGATTTAAATCTCTGTTCTGCTGCAATCACTTAACAACATACCCAGTAAGTCATATAACTCGTTTCCTTGCATTGTTATGTCATTCCAATGTCTAAATCTCTTTCTGCAAATTGTTCTGTGAATGTAAATATTTTAGTCGACCATATCTTGAGGGAACAACTGATAATCATTATAAAATTTCAATTTTCTTCTCACCTAGCATTGACACATACGTCCATTCTAACTCACTTCTTGAAGTCAGTGTGACAATAGCATAAGACTATTGGCACAAAAGAATTTGATATCAGTTACTATAGTGTCAAACCCTTATTAATTTCTTATCCGTGCATTTGTTTTGCAGGTTACGTATTGGTCAACAAGTCACACAAACAAAAAGAAAGCTCAAGTAAACAAAATAAAAATGCCAGGAAACTGAGCTGTAAAATCGAGCTTAAGATTTTTTTTCCCTATTTATTCTTCTTCCTCCTTCATCTAAGTTAACCTTAGGCAGAAAGGAGAATCCAATCAACTGATAGCTCTAGGGTCCATAGTGGTCTGTTTTCACTCCTTTCCCCAGATAGCACAGCTAAAACAGATAAGCATCCCTAAGAAAGGCTGAGACTGAGTTGTGATTCAAACTCATGTCTTGTTAACCATTTAATCGCTTTAGTAATGTAACTATTAGACTGCTCAGGTTTTGTGTATAATTAAAATAAAACTTAGAAGATGCAACAAATTCTGCTTGTGGTCAAAAGTTTTGTACTTGTAGGTCTCCATATCAAAATTAAATAATTCCACATACTAATTGCCTGTTAGATAAAAGTGTTGACTGTTCATATGACTTCAGCCCCAGAGCACTGTTCCTTGAATCCAGCTACTATGATACGTTTTCAAAAAACATTTATGATAGTTTTTAATTTGGTGAATTGATAGAAGTCAAATTGCTATTCATGCTTCATAACTTAATAGTTTCATATAGTAATTCATTGATATCTTCAACTCAGACCACCCTTTCTGCTTACAGGAAGAACTCATATCAATCAAATTCCAGAGAAAATCTAAACAGTAAAGTTATTTACACTCTTTTATAATTAATTAAAATGCATTAGTCTGTGAGTCATTAAGCGATGGATTTTTCTAAGAAAGCTTTGAGTCACTTTTGCATTACACTGACATTTCTGCCGAAAATTTTGAATAGATTAAAATCTACCTTCACTGTATAATTTTAGTGCATAGAAGGGAGTTAAATTCATGTCATTTTCACAGATGTGGATTGTACCTCTTCGGGTAAATCCCCTATAATTCATAAAAATATAACATTTTGTGTTGGCACTATCCTCTACATGAGGATACAGTTCTAATTACATTTACCCACACTGTTTGCATAATCCTTAAAAACCTTTTCCATCATTCACCTATCCAATCTAGTCTTGAAAGTATTGAATAGTGAATGGGGCTGAGCTTTTGCAGCACATTTGTAACCAGGCTGATTTTTCAGGAGAGAGTTACTCATGAATCCATTGTGCTCCCAATTTGATATTGACACTTTTGCCCTATTTTTACCACCCTTTAGTGTGAATAGTTCTGAAATAATTGCAGTTTTAATCTGGATCAAACTAAAACAGATTCTCTAAACCAACCCCAACCGATTTGGCAGAATCGGTTTTGAAATCTGACTTGCTTTTACTGTCAGCTGTCATCACATGAACATCATCACAGAAGTTCAACTGGCCTGTGGGAAACAACAATCTTCCTATCATGGCAGCAATCTGTGCTATATGTTTTAATATAGAATCACAATGAAATGTACAATCACCTGCAAAACTTGCTAGGTATGTGAAAAAAGGAAACATACAAAACAATAAATTGCCTTATACTTCATTTTAAAATGCTAATGACTGTTATGTCATATGCACACAAACTCACACACACACATGCACACAAACTCACACACACACATGCAGACACCTTGGTATGTCTTATATCTGGTGCAGGTTATACAGATCCACATTAGTAAGTATGATTGATGGGAATTACTCAGGTACAATTAGTTATCAAGCAAATGCTGTACTTGTGTTTTAACATGTAGGAAAAGACTTGGTACAGATCCACAGACTATCCCTGATCAGATAATTTCCTCTTTGTTTAAAGTGCTATTTTAATAAGGGCTAGAGATTCAGTACCTTAAATTATTGCCATTTATTCATACACTGTAGGGTATTCTTCAAGCTATACAAACTGCAATTATTCAAACCTCCTGATACAAACTATGAAAAGGAATGGTCAAATTTTGTGAGAATACTGTGGTAAAAAACAGTACAGTGTACATTTAAATTACAATATGGAGGTATAAGCAAAACAACAACTGCCAAAGGGAAATTGCAGCATTTGCCTTCATTTCTGATCTCAAATGAGGCAGGATTTATGGTGCTTCATCATAGCTGTTTTTCCTACTGATTTATATCTTAAATCTTTGCAGTGCAAACATTGTTTATCTGCAAAGAGGTTTATTTTAAATGCTTTATGAATCATCAAAAGTTAGAGTGGAATTTAGGGCTTATCATTGTCATTGCAACTTTTTTAAAAAAAATCTTCATAATGTATCCAAAGCACATTTCTCAAAGATAACTATAATCAAATGTATCAGAAAAAAATCATACTGGTGCTTGCTAGCAGTTCGACATGCCAACTTCTAGCTCTGATTACCTGGGCATTTCAGAATATTAGCTTCACTCAGAAGCGACAACCAGACATTCATGCAAAAATATAAATCAGATAGTTTTTTAAGCTATTTAGCTGACTTACTTAGAAGCTTAAGATCTGTACTCATCCCGAGTAATACAAGAATGATGGTAAATAGAATACCAGTCTACAGGCGATCTATATACTGACTTGTTGCTGTTATGTATCATATGGCAATAGTACACAGGCGAGTTGTTCACTTACAGCCAAGGAGAAGCTGTGTTTATGTTATGCACAGAAAAGGACAAAAGTACTGACTAATAATCATTTGAAAGATAAAACCAAACATTACACTCTAAAATTATACCTGACACTTTAAGTGCAAGATGGTAGCTGTACCTAAAGTGCAGGCAATGCCATTATTATCTCAGTTTTCTATTTACGGTATACTAATTATTTTGCTATGAAAGTCATAGCTCTATAGAGAAAATAATCCAATTGTTTTGACTTAAATGTCATTACAGTGCATATTATCTACTTCCACTTCAGTATGGAAATGTCCGTTACATTGACTATTTAACAATAATTATTAAATGAAGATTCTTGGTCAATGATGTTAAAGTTATAGAGCACAATGGAGTGATATAACACTTTAATTAAATGGGATGTTTGATGATTACGTTGTGATTTTTGTATCTTCTTTCTTTGTATTTAGGCATTAATATATTAATTGAGAAAGCAGTTTGTAAAAAGTGATTGTAATGTATCATTTGTAAATGTAAAACAATATATTTGTTCTTTTAACCTTTACTGTGCTGAATTTCTCAATAATTGGTGCATACGTCAGAGATACTCAATATATAAACACTAACAAATGCAGATAAACTATATGTGAAACTTCTTCATTTTAATAAGAATGGTTTCTGCATAGTAATGGTTAAAATATAAGGCCTGTCTCTTGACTGTAATGTTACTGTTCAATTATCTTTAAAGAAAATGTTCATATTGTTTAAAGTTATTGGACCCCAATTTCTACTGCTGTTGAAGCAGTGTGAACAAACCTGTTTAAACAATTTAAAAATAAGTTCTAACAGGGTTTTTATATTCATGAAAACCGTATGCATTGTTTCCAGTACTGTCAGTCTGGGCAACTACTCAAACATAAAGCTTACATGTACAAAACAATGATTGACTTATGGTATTAGTATCGATTGTGATGGGCCTAACTAATACTATTGAAATGGGCTACCAATGTCAATGAACAGCTACCTTACATAAGGCATATTTGAGTCGTTTTTCTACTAGATTGCAACAGTCAGCTCATACATTTATCCATCTAATTATTTCTCTTCAAAGTTCACTTGAAACTGATCTGATGAATTGTTGAAAAGTATTTTTGAGGAAATGTTTCAGTTCATTTATACAATCTGACTTCATTTTCAAAATCCTATCCACTGTTAACTTGAATTGTGGATTAGCTGCTCAAGGTTAGTTTGGAGATAACTTTGCCTCACTTTCAAACAGTAGCATGAAAGATTAATCAACAGTTCTGATGCAGTTTGGATTGATTCCATTTTCATGATGACAACTGCTAAAAAACATACTCTGTAAGTCTCATCCAGTACACAATGTGGCTGTTAGTTCATGAAGGTCAACGAAACTAACACCAGGTTCAACATTTATAGAGCCCAAATTTAAGACATTAAAGATGAAATAATAATAAGTTATTTTAGAAAATAACCTAGCACTTATTAACTGTGCTGCTAAGAAATATTTTTCACCGAAGTTTGTGGCACAGGGAAAAAACCAATCAGATAAGATGTCCAAATAGTCAAAACTAGTATTAGTCTTTCATCAGCATCCTCTGATGATTTGCCCAGGGGGAATGACAGTATGCAATGCTTCATGGGTGAACAGGATCCATGGTTAATAATCTGCCCACAAAAGTTGGAAATGTTAATATGAATCAGACAGCATGATGTTAATGCTTCTATATTTTGATAATATGCCTTATATGTGCTGTGTCATTGTCTAGTCCTTTATTAGCTTTTTAAAGGCCACTAAGTAATGTGGATGTATATTGTTTTGAGCCAGTTGATCCTTATTGTATTGTATTTTGTATTATTTCATGTAAACTTAAGTTGGTAGCGAAATACTTTTCCTATTCTTTGAGAAAGAAGTGTTTTCTATAATATATGTAATGTTGTGTTGTCAAGATTCTATATACAAAAAACAAAAAATATATGTATATGATGTATCTGATATTTGACAGCTATTAGCTGTTACTTTAACCAGTATAATTATGAAAAATTGCATAATGTTAGTGTTTAAAAGTTTAAAACTAGTTAAGATGTTTGTGTAATCTTGCATGGTCAGATGTACTTAGTGAAATGTTGAGAAATGTTGTTGAGGTCTTCAGTGCACAGGATGGTTTCATTTTGACTATAATGGTGATTGGTTGTTGACCAGAAAATAACTCTTTTATCCTTTTACTGCATCTTGTCTCAAATTAGAGTTTTACTTAAGTTTATCTATTGTATTTTAATACTGTTCCTTAAAACCAGGTCGTGGAAATTAAAGCAGTCTTTGGCAAATTATTGTCCAAGAACCACAGTATTTTTTCTTCTATTTTGTTCAATAGCAACGTTTTTCATTGAGGCGTAGACAACTGAGTTAAACCAAATTCTAAAAAGGTATTTTATTTAGTTGAGATAGAAGATAAAAGAAAATCTATGTTGCTTAATTAATTTAATTCCTCTATAAAATAATATAGGCACTCATGCAAATAATAGGCAAAACTATTTGTTTCCCCCCCCCACAGAATAAATTGGTCAAAAGCTTTATTAGCGGACGGCAACCAACTATATCATACATAGCTTTGTATTATTTAAATGTGATTCCAGTTAAGCTTGAGTTGAATCATTTTGGATTAAGGATTATTGTAGTTGTTCAGGAATTACAGATGGCTGTTGACCTGTACTGACTGTTCAGGTGGGATTTTCCGGCCCCTCTATAACAGGACCCACCACAGGGGATGTGGCAGACCAGCCAAAAGTCCATTGAAAAGTTATCAATGCAAAGAATTGCATTATTTAAAAATATATTTTAATGGATAGATATATTTCTTAGGCATCACATCGCACCTCCAAATTCTAACAGTAAAAAAATTAAGTCTGGCCAAAGAGGAAAACCACGGCAAATAATTGTTGTAAACTTATAAAATTACAATATCTGATAATTCCCTTTATTTATGATATTAGATTCTGACATTACAGAAACACGTGTGTTTTATTCTGCATTTTATAATTTCATGTCCTGTTGCCAAGTCTTCTAGACGTAGAAATAACTTCCCAATATTTGCAAGTGAACACTTAACACGTTGACATGGCATTCCTCTATGCAGTGTTTTAATGGAGATCTTCACCCATTTAAAATAAACTAGTTAACGCCTGTTAAAATATAACAGTCCACACAGGAGTATTATATGAATTTGTTAATCATTTATTTGTTAATATTACTACAAGTAATTTCGAAGTTGCAGTCCTATTTTTGGTACTTTAGGCCTATTCTTATTTTTAAAACATTGCCATAAACACCAAAGGGTAGATTTTTGACTGGAACCCAGGCTTAGCATTGCATAACAATTGCACACCCAAACTGAGAGGCTTAAATATCAATGGGAATTTATCCTTGGCCCTCATTAACATACTCGGTGAAGAGTACACTCTGACAGATCATCTGCTTCACCCACCCTTGCCCTAGGTTCCGATAGAAGGGTTGGAGTGGACTACCAGTCAGGGGGCAATTTTAATGCCTGTGGAGTCAGGAGGTCCACTCCTTCTCCTCCCGACTCCATAGGAACAGTTCAAAAAATAATTAAACTTAAGTACTGATGAAGGCCACCATTTAAAAAATCCAAGGCCTACCCACTCATCGATGTTTAATTTCAGCAAGGGGCACTTCAACACATGTTAAGCTTTTAATTTAAATAATTAATGGAACTGAACGGATGCTTTAGTTTTCTGTCCAGGGTACTTGGAAAAAAAGTTCCCACAAATTTAACAGTGGGGCTAACACTGCATATTGGCCGTAATGCATACCAATTTCTACCCCAAAGGCTGCCCAATGACCTGTATTGAAAATATTGTTATCTAAAGTCCTGAGAATCCACATATGCACAGTGCAAATCGTTTTTTGGTCAAGTCTAAGTATTGTTCTGTGCAAATAATGAGGGGAGTGACCTTTCAGATTTGGTTTAACTCGAGTACTTTTTAATGTGTGTTTCTTAAATTATTGATCTTTATTTTTTGTTTGTAGTTTTTGTTCTAGTATGTAGAGTTACTGCAGCCATAAAAAAATGTTTCTTGACCTTCACCAACACTTTCAATTTCTGTGGCTGTCTTCCCTTGGACATTAATGAATGTATGTAACCTAAGTGCAGAACATGGCTTTGCTTATTTAGACTGATTGGAAATTGCAGTTTTAAAAGTATGTTTATTTAACAAATTCAAATTCTACTGTTTTCACCACTATTTACGTGGTTTTGGGGAACGTAGTGTGTCAAGACATCACGCCAAAACAATTTTTTTGTTGTTGTATTTGTTAATGTTCTGTTTCACAGAACACATTTTAAAAAAAGTGAAATGCCATTTAAAATGTTTTATTGTAACATGATCAGATAAAATCATCTGGACAAAAGATTTATACATGAATCAGAAAATATTTATTTCAAATTTTGTACCTTTCCATTTTAATACATTATATGATGTATTGATTGAAATGAAAAAAAATATAAACAGTTTTCATTTTATTAAGTTGTTCTTGTGGCTTTTCCTGTACAAACACAAACCTGGTTGTGAAACTTCAATATGTTTCAGCAAGTGCTATAATTATATAAGTTCTTAAAAGTCTTAAGTTTCACCATTTTCCCTTGATGTTAAGTGGTAACAGTTAAGACTGTGAGGTGCAGGTTGGTAGGAACACTATGCAGAACAAATACCCCAAAGTTCCGTGTGGTACACTAGACTCGCAACTATCCTTATTCACTTTGTAATGATCAGGATTAGAGACAGTACAACAGTTTTATTTACAGTATGTTCTGCTTACATCTGTTCCAAAAACAGCCATAAAATTGTAAAGGTTAATTTTGGTACCAGAAATAGACTTTCCTTCTCTTTCGATACATGGGATGGAATCTTTCCGGTCCCACTGAGGAGGGCTTTAAAGGGTGAGGGTGGGGGATGAAACCTGTAAGGGCTACCCACCTGGTAGCAATGGGTAGCCAATTTATATAATTACATGCCCGATTGTCGGCAGATTGGGAATCCTGCCAGGATATTCCTGTGAGTGGATGGGCCCAATGCTGAGGCCAAAGCACGGCAGGTGCCTGGAGGTGGCTTGCCGCAGGGGCTGGCCTGGGTCTGGTGAGGCAGTTTGCAGATCCCTCCACCTGAGGTAATGGTAATAGGGGTCACAGCTGCTGCAGCAGGTCATCGTATAGAGGAGCTCCTCTCCACAGGAGTGGTCTGGCAGCAGAGGCCACATTTTAACTTTAAAATCTTAATATCTCTTCAGAGGGTGCCTCAAGATGGAAATGCTATGCTATCCACACCCCACAGAGGAGGGCCCATGTCTGCCACTGGGGCTACAATCCTTCTAGGGCTGCAGGTTCTATGATTGGGCCTGCAGCCTCAGACCTGCTCACCATCCTCAATTGGATGGCAGATGCGGAGGTGGCCAGTTAAGAGGCTGCATCCCAACATTTCGCGTTGGTGCCCTAGATCCAAACATCTTCCTCTGCTTCAATAATGACCTTCCTTCCATCATAAGGTCAAAAATGGAGATGTTTGCACAAAGTTCAGCACCATTCACGACTCCTCAGATACTGATGCAGTCCATGTCCAAATGTAGCAAGACCTCAACAATATCCAGGCTTAGGCTGACAAATGGAAAGTAACATTCATGCCACACAAGGCCAGGCAATGAACATCTCCAACAAGAGAGAATCTAAGCATCACCTCTTGACATTCAATGACATCACCATCACTGAATCCCCCACGATCAACATCCTGGGGGTTACCATTGACCAGGAACTGAACTGGACGTGATAGAAATGTCCGTACATGATAGAAATGTTCTCAGGTGCATCTATTTTAATGCAAGGAGTATTGTCGGAAAGGCAGATGAGCTTAGGGCGTGGAGTGGCACGTGGGATTACAACATTATTGCTATTAGTGAGACTTGGTTGCAGGAGGGGCAGGACTGGCAGCTCAATGTTCCGGGGTTCCGTTGTTTCAGACGTGATAGAGGGGGAGGGATGAAAGGGGGAGGAGTGGCATTACTAGTCAGGGAGAATATCACAGCTGTGCGTAAGCAGGACAGCCCGGAGGGCTCGTCTACAGAGGCCATATGGGTGGAGCTGAGGAATGGGAAAGGTGTGACCACACTAATAGGGTTGTATTATAGACCGCCCAATAGTCAGAGAGAATTGGAGGAGCAAATATGTAGAGAGATAGCAGACCGATGTAAGAAACAGAAAGTTGTGATAGTAGGAGATTTTAACTTTCTACATATTGACTGGGACTCCCATACTGTAAAAGGGCTGGATGGCTTGGAGTTTGTCAAATGTGTTCAGGAAAGTTTTCTAAATCAATATATAGAGGTACCAACGAGAGAGGATGCAATACTTGATCTCCTATTAGGGAAGCAGACAGGTCAGGAGACAGAAGTATGTGTAGGTGAACATTTTGGGTCCAGTGACCACAATGTCATTGGTTTTAAGCTAATTATGGATAAGGATAGGTCTGGTCCTCGAGTTGAGATTCTAAATTGGAGAAAGGCCAATTTTGTGGAAATGAGGAAGGATCTAGGAAGAGTGGATTGGCATAAGTTGTTTTCTGGCAAGGATGTGTTCAGTAAGTGGAAGGCATTCAAAGGCGAAATTTTGAGAGTGCAGATTTTCCAACTTCCTGTCAGGATTAAAGGCAAAGTTAGCAGGCATAGGGAACCTTGGTCTTCAAGAGATATTGGCGATCTGGTTAAGAAGAAGAGAGAGGTGTATAGCAGGTATAGGCAACAAGAAACAAATGAGGTACTTGTAGAGTATAGAAAATGTAAGAAAATACTAAAAAAGGAAATCAGGAAGGCAAAAAGAAGACATGAGGTTGCTTTGGCAGATAATGTGAAGGTAAACCCGAAGGGTTTCTACAAGTATATTAAGAGTAAAAGGATAGTAAGGGACACAATTGGTCCCCTTGAAGATCAGAGTGGTCGTCTATTTGTGGAGCCTCACGAGATGGGGGAGATCTTAAACAGTTTTTTTGCATCAGTATTTACTCAGGAAACTGACATAGTGTATAAGGAAGGAAGGGAAACAAGCAGTAGTTTCATGGAACATATAGAGATTAAAAAGGAGGAGGTGCTTGCTGCCTTACAGCGAATAAAGGTAGATAAATCCCCCGGGCCTGACATGATATTCCCTCGGACCTTGAGGGAGACTAGTGTAGAAATTGCAGGGGCCCTGGCAGAAATATTTAAAATGTCCTTAGCCACGGGTGAGGTGCCGGAGGATTGGAGGGTAGCTCATGTTGTTCCGTTGTTTAAAAAAGGCTCCAAAAGTAAACCAGGTAATTACAGGCCAGTGAGCCTGACGTCAGTAGTAGGTAAATTATTGGAAGGTGTTCTGAGAGATCGGATATATAATTATTTGGATAGCCAAGGGCTGATTAAGGATAGTCAGCATGGCTTTGTGCGTGGTAGGTCATGTTTAACGAACCTTGTAGAGTTTTTTGAGGAGGTTACCAAGAAAGTAGATGAAGGAAAGGCTGTGGATGTTGTCTACATGGACTTTAGTAAGGCCTTTGACAAGGTCCCACATGGGAGGTTAGTTCAGAAGGTTCAGACACTTGGTATCCATGGAGAGGTTGTAAACTGGATTTGAAATTGGCTGTGTGGGAGAAGACAGAGAGTGGTAATGGATGATCGCTTCTCAGACTGGAAGTCTGTGACTAGTGGTGTGCCTCAGGGATCTGTGCTGGGACCATTGTTGTTTGTTGTCTATATCAATGATTTGGATGATAATGTGGTGAATTGGATCAGCAAGTTTGCTGATGACACTAAGATTGGAGGTGTTGTGGACAGCAAGGAAGGCTTTCAAAGCTTGCAGAGGGATCTGGACCAACTGGAAAAATGGGCCAGAAAATGGCAGATGGAATTTAATGCGGAAAAGTGTGAGGTGTTACATTTTGGAAGGTCAAACCAAGGTAGGACATACACAGTAAATGGTAGGGCACTGAGGAGTGCGGAGGAACAAAGGGATCTGGGAGTTCAGATACATAATTCCCTGAAAGTGGCGTCACAGCTAGACAAGGTTGTAAAGAAAGCTTTTGGCATACTGGCCTTCATAAATCAAAGTATTGAGTATAGGACTTGGGATGTTATGGTGAGGTTGTATAAGACATTGGTGAGGCCAACTTTGGAGTATTGTGTGCAGTTCTGGTCGCCTAACTACAGGAAGGATATCAGTAAGATTGAGAGAGTGCGGAGAAGATTTACTAGGATGTTGCCGGGTCTTAAGGAGTTGAGTTACAGGGAAAGATTAAACAGGTTAGGACTTTATTCCTTGGAGCGTAAAAGAATGAGGGGAGATATGATAGAAGTTTACAAAATTATGAGGGGTATAGACAGAGTAAATGCGAGTAGGCTCTTTCCACTTAGATTAGGAGAAATAAACACGAGAGGACATGGCTTTAGGGTGAAAGGGGAAAGGTTTAGGGGGAACGTTAGGGGGAACTTCTTCACTCAGAGAGTGGTGAGAGTGTGGAACGAGCTACCATCTGACGTGGTAAATGCGGGCTCACTCTTAAGTTTTAAGAATAAATTAGATAGATACATGGATGGGAGAGGTCTGGAGGGTTATGGACTAGGTGCAGGTCAATGGGACTAGCGGAATAATATTTCGGCACAGACTAGAAGGGCCGAATGGCCTGTTTTCTGTGCTGTAGTGTTCTATGGTTCTATGGTTCTATGGACTAGCCATATAAATACTGTGGCTTCAAGAGCGGGTCAGAGGCTAGGAATCCTCTGGCGAGTGACTCCCCAAAGCCTGCCCACCATCTACAAGTCACAAGTCAGGAGTGTGATGGAATATTCCTCACTTGCCTGGATGAGTGAAGCTTCAACAAAATTCAAAAAGCTTGACACCGTCCAGGACAAATCAACCCATTTGACCAGCACCACATCCATAAACATTCAATCCCTTCATCGCCAAAGAACAGTAGCAACAGTATGTACCATCTACAAAGGTGCACTGCAGGAACTCACCAAGGCTCCTCAGACAGTACATTCCAAACCCATTTCTACCATCTAGAAGGACAAGGGCAGCAGATAAATGGGAACACCACCACCTGGAAGTTCCCCTCTAAGTCACTCACCATCCTGATTTGGGAATATATCGCCATTCTTTCCTTGTCACTGGGTCAAAATCCTGGAACTCCCTCCCTAACAGCACTGTGGCTATACCTACACCACATGGACTGCAGCGGTTCAAGAAGTTAGCTCACCACCACCTTCTCAAGGGCAATTAGGGATGGGCAATAAATGCTGGCCTACCCTGCAATGCCCACATCCCATGAAGGAACAAAAAAAAGTGCCACAATTATTTTTTAAAGGCTATCGGATTCCTCCCATTAAGAGCATAACTGTAGCTCCCCCATGGTCCAGTGGGTTAAGATACTGCCCAACAAGGCATTAAGTTATACAGGCCGGAGGTTCTAAATTCACTTCTTGGCTATGATGAATTGGCTATTATTAGCTGGGGTAACAGTTAAATATTTGGGCTATAATGGCCTCTGTGGTTTAATGACCAAACTGAGTCTTGATGGACACATCTGGCAGAACAGGTCTCTCTCCGCCCAGGGATGAGGGAATCAACACAAGGGAGTATTCTACTTGACCTTTTTCTCACAAACCTATGCTTCACATGCACTTCTGTTCATGATAGCATTAATAGGACTGTCTTCAAAGTGAGCACACTTACTTTGTGTGTGGCGTGTCAAAACTACAGACAGGTCTAGCAGCCTAAAATGACATCCATGAGGTCCTGTGGGGCATTAGCAGCAGTATTGGGTGGTACCACAATCATGACTTTATGGCCAAATTTGCCTTTTACATCTCGATCATCATCAAACCAACAGGCCAATCCTGAAGGATAACCCAGAAGCAATATCAGGCATACCTTACAATGAAAACCAACCAAACAAAGCTACAACTGGAGGACCTTTGTGTTAAATAACAAAAGCAAAGTGATATAGGAACAGAAAAGCACTTTTACAAGTAATAATCTAAAACAGATCTCTGTAGCCCCTCCACACCCAATTGAGAATAATGCAGGAGAAGCAGGCATCTAATGTGAAAAGGATGTTCCAAGAACAATCCCACCCTCAGCTATGAAAGAGACCAATGTGCGGCTGAAAGAAACAAGCCTGAAATGTTTTCAAGCACCTTTAACCAAAAATGTGAAGTGAACAATTCCACTTGTTACCCGCATAAGGTTCCCACTAATATAGATGCCGGTGTCCAACCAATTTAGTTCACTAGTTGTGATAGCAGGAAGCAGGAGGGTGCATGAGATACAGCAAAGCCTGTGAGCCGTAACAGCATTCCCAATGTGATGCTGAAGCTTAGTGCATCAGAACTAGCTACTTCTCTAACCAAGCTATCCCAGCTATGACATGTCAACTACTGTCTTAGCAGCCTTCTCCAAAACACCAGCAGAGTATTGGAAGAAGTCATTAATGGTGCAATTAAGTGACAACCACTCTTCAATAACCTGGTTGACCATCAATGCTCGATTCTGTTTTGATCAGAAGCACTCAGCGCCAGACCTCATCACAGCCTTGATCCAGAATGAATGTACAAGCTGAATTCCAGAGAAGAAGTGAAAATTGCTGCTGTTGATATCAAGGCAGGACTTATCCACATGCACAAAGGGGCCTAAAGACCAATTCCACTACAGCGAGAGAACAGGGGCAAGAAAATATTGAAGTGCCAAAGCACCCCAAAACTGGAAGTAATCTGGCACTGAAGGCCTCAGTCAAGGTCTTCAGCAGGTAAGCAATCGAAGAGAGGTGAGACCTCAGTTAGGCCCACCTCCCTCCGTTTATAAATTTTGTGAATGTTACTATGGTTATCATATATTTAGTACCACCTTTCACCAGGTGGTTTTAAAGAGTAATGGTAAGAGTTACATTCAAACAGGAAATGGACTGAGAATTTGACCCTCCTGCCAGCATTTGCTTGAAGAGGCAAATAATAATCCCATTTTGGGTGTAAGGAAAGAAACAAAGTTGGGACACTGGCATGGCAGAAGGTCCTGCTGTCTGATTTCCCCTGCTGTTTGTGCTGCTATTATGACTGATTTGGAATGAGGTAACAGAGGAAAGTTATAATGTCATTGGATAAATAATAGCTGTAGCTATTTTTCCAGCAAATGGCAAAATCCTGCATCTGGCTGGTCTCTGCCAGGTAGGTGTAAGATTGTCTATAGAAACAGCGGGTGACCACTCGTTGTGTATCAGGGTACACGGGTTGCTGATCACTCTAGCCTGCTTTCTTTTGTGTATTGAAAGCATAACGTATTGTGTTTGGGATACTTTGGAAGAAACATTTGTTACAGTTGGACATTCAACTACCTTTGTAGTGTCTTTGGGTGTATAGTCCCAGCTTTCTTTGGAAATAGGAGCCTCTGTCTGCCAGACTGAAATTTGGTCCCCTCTGAGGATATAAGTAGATGGGGGCACAGCACTTCTCATACAACCTGACCTGCCATCCTTTCATTGGTCCCCTTTGAGTGACCTTAAATGTGGGGGGATTCCATCTGAGAAATCTATTTGTTAGCAATGGTGAGTTGGCTAATTGGCACCAAGGCTTAGGAGATCCTAAGAACTGGAAGAAAGAACAGAATGTAACAAAAATGAATACATTTTTAAGGTTTGAGGTGCCTTGCTTGTGCCCTGTAAATCAATTACTGTCCTAGCAACCTTGACTTTTGACTTATTGGGGGTGCACTTTGACCTCTGTTTGAAGGCCTCGGCCATTTTATGATCTACCTTCATTTAAATGTCACTGGCAAATTGTAAATTCCAAAACAGCGCTTGGCTGTAGCGTGGCGATTTCTGGGAGTGGGAGGGCAGGAAATCATGCATTTCCCATTCCGCATTGGCCAGTAGATCCTGTCTGGGGTTTGGAACTGGTTCTAGGGAGGGCTGAAATGGGCCAACCATGACTGGAGATTTTTATGGGCCCAAAAGGAGCCCTCCTGCTCCTCCTAACCACACAAAATAGAAACTAAAAGTGTTATAATGTCCATTTTTTTGGGCAGTCTGAAATGTTATTTTTATGGACTGTTGGTAGCTCAGCACCACATGCTCTGTCCATTTGTACCTGCAGATTGCAATATTTTCCTTTTCAGGCAGTCTTTCTCAACATTGCTCTACTCATCCCTTTTCAGGAACTTGCAGTCATCCAATTAAAATCACTACAACAAATAACCTGCAGCATAAATCTGGCTTTAAGGTCCACTGAAAGACCATATATTTTCACGTGGTTGATGCTTGGAATGCAGGTAATGAGATATCCTACAAATGTGTGAAGCACTTATATGTTATTATCAGAAAGCCATTCCTACGCTATAACTATTAGGAGATCTTCGAGATCTATGTTAATATGCGCTATCTGTAAGGTAACTTCACCCACCAGGGTGGGTGGGGGGGGTGGTGGATGGTGGAAACCATATTTTAAGAGAATATAGGTGGAAGAGTCAGGGCTATTGTATTGTAGGCCCCTCCTTCATTCTGCCCTGTACTGGGAATGTGGCATTGATTAATTAACAAGCATACCTGAGAATAATGCAGTCATTGCAGTCACCTACGAGATGATTCACTGCCAGCAGTAGTTTGATAACAAACTGGGGCTGATTGTCCTTTGGCTACTATTTTGTGTGCACTAACTTCTAGGGCTTGAAGCAGAAAAGAAGAGGCAGATTGTAATGCTGACTGAAATTTTTTGTTACCCTTGGGGGTTGAAACAGGAGCAGGCACACTTTGAAATTGCGCTCCTGGATGGGCATGTCAATGCTCTGGGATATGCTGGGATTTTCAAAGTGAGGGTGTGGGGAACCAGGAACTTGTTTTCCTCCAATTAATGGCCTATCAAGTTCCTTGAGGAGTTTCCAGTGGGCAAGGGAGGGCCAGAAGGCAATGTTCAATTTGTAAGCTAGTTGGGTTCAATGAGAGTAGAAATTAAGATTTTTGGCTTAGGCGGAAAAAATTTGGAAGCTGGGAAATCTCGCTTCAGATTGTGGCCATTAAAATTCATTCGACCCTTTGGCAACTTCTCTGTGCAGTGAGACTGCTGGCCTTCGATGTGCTGCCTCTTCTCTTCTGCAAGGTTGCCATCATGGCTGCCATCCGCCTTTGCCACTCATGCCCTGCAGGCAGCTTCTGTCCCCTGGCAACGCTTGACACTAGTAATTGGGCGCCAATCTCACCTCTGGCCCAGTTGGGACATTTACCCAGAAATTATCCAGGTGTCAGCTTCTTGAACCTGAATTGAAAATCTAGCCCATTGAGTCTGCATTTGATATACATTTTCGAGGGTATCCACAGTGTGTGATATGAACATGATGTTATAAAGTGACACTTGCTAACACAAGAGTTGAATGGAGTCAGGAGATATCTACCTGTAATGTTTCATTCTGTGAATAAATCTATTCCAAGTAAAGACTGGCTTTGAATTCTTCCTTCACCAACTGGCTATCAGGAGTATAACACTGCCCAAATCATTTTATGAGATTCTCTGGGTAATGGGATCCCCATGGAAATTGGCATTCATGTTGCTCAGCTGAATATTCAGATTGGAGGACCTGCACATCAGGTAGGAGAGGAAAAATGTTTGCTTCACCCTATAATTGATGTACCTGCCTCCCTAAATAAGCAGCAAAACTTAACTGGCATAAAAACAATCTCTCACAGGCAACAGGATTTCATCAAACCTTTTAGATTTTTGCAATAGAAATGATCTTTCATTGATAGAGAAAATGTATCTTGGTATCAAAGCTAGTAAAATTGAACAGTTTGTAGGTCAGAACATGAGTTTCTGAAGGTCGTCAAGGAACAATAATTCATTTCCCATGAAACCATTACAACACTGTCTAGGAATAAGGAACAGACTATGAAAGCATAATTTAAATCTCAACCACTGCACTGCAACAATGATGGAAATTTTGCCAAGGGTCAGATGCCAGAATTGTCCCCTTTTGAGGAGTTGCTCCATGTGTTACTTGGGGAGGTACAACAGAGGAAAATAAGCATTTCTGAGTAAAGGAAACGATCCAATGTATATGTGGTAAAGTGCGGTACCTCGTACCTTTAATAGAATGCAAGTGGGCTAACCATGTTACAGTACTGACCAATCACTGTATAGCACAGGCTACTGGTTAACTGTAAGTCTAGAGCTGGAGGTGGTTGTGGGAGCATGCAAGGATTTAGTGCTCTGCCTTCTGTTGCAATAAACAATCACAATTTATTCTTATGTCGGTCTCTCTCCATTATTGATAGCAAGCATCAACTAACAAGTATATATATATGAAGGCAATTTGAGTTTACTTGACTAATGAACTCAAAGACTCAAGACATAAAACTGGTGAAGAGGATTAAAATAGCAGAAACTAGCCCCCTGAATGAGAATCCATAAGACAGGTGAGCAAAACATTAGAAAGAGAATCTGTACTTAAGGTGTAAAATAGACGGCAATCAGGGCAGAAAGCAATGCTGCAGTTTTAAAGTTTAAAAAAATAACAGAAAACCTTGCAGAATTGCGATCATGTGGATCCCATCAAAACTCAAAAAGAGTGCGAAACTCAGCACAGAAGAGCCGACAGCTGTAGAGACGAAATGGAAAAAAACGGTGAATGCTCCTAAAGCAGCAATACATTTAAAGAGGTACATGCAAGAAAAATGGCTACGCACAGAAAATTATAAAAGACCACAGAGAGAGGGCATCTCTGCGGAAGGCAAAACACAAATTGATCAACGGCAGTCAGGAAAGCTGTGGTAAGCCAAACATTTGAATTCATCATTAACTGGGAAGCCATTAGAAGTACCGTCCCCTTGCAGTCGTTTATGAGTAAAACATATGGGCTGATCTGCAGCCTCACATCACCTCACACCCCCAACTCAGATACTTTCGACGAGTTATAAAAATTGCACAAAACCACCTGAGACCAAAGCCCTCAGTTACTAGGCAGTGCTTCAAGTTCAATTCAAGGAATAGGTTTCCAGGGGTGACACTAGCTGTCTATGGCCTGAATCTTCTGGTGGGCGTGCGGGGGCGGGTCCTGCTCGCCGACGTGTAAAATGACGCACAGTGACGTTGGGTGTGTGTCCCGATGTCACTGCGCATCATTCTGATCATCAGATCAGCAGGCACGCACTGGAGTCAGCTGTGTGCTCGCCGAATGGTCAAAGGCCTATTAAGGCCATTAATAATTGAATTAAACTGGTTGTCTGGGCAGCTCATCCAACCTTAGGGTTGTCGGGCAGGCAAAGAGCCCAGGCGGCCTTCGCATTTATTATGAAACCTCATCCACGGGCAGGGTGAGGTTTCAAGAAGGCTTTATAAATTGAATAAAAATATTTATTACAATTTATTGATATGTCCCAACTCATGTGACACTGCCTCATGAGGGGACATGTCAGAGTAATTTCTTTTTCTTTAATTCAACTCTTCATTATCAAACTAATCTCCCTGAGGCAGCTCTGTGCTGCCAGAAGATTCCTGCGCTCTTTCGTGCACATGTGAAAGAGCGCAGACCCCAACTTTCCCTCCTCCCCCCACCCACACAGGGAGCACTCAGCACTTCCAGGCGCATGTTACGCTGGGCGGGTCTTAACTGGCCTGCCCATGTAAAATGACATTGGGCAGCCGATCACAGGGGGCATTTGGCTGTGTGCCCGCCTGCTCCCGCCCAGCTCCCCTCAATGGGGAGAAAATTCCCCCTTGTGTTGCCTTTTTAAAGGCATTAACTGAACATTGCGAATTCAAATAGTGATATGTTGAGAGACATAGAAACATATAAACTAGAAGCAGGAGTAGGCCATTCGGCCCTTCGAGCCTGCTCCGCCATTGAATATGATCAGGTCTGATCCTCTATTTCAATGCCTTATTCCCGCTTTCTCTCCATACCCCTTGATGCCCCTAATATACAAAAAATTATCAATTTCTTTCTTGAATATATTCTGCGACCTGGCCTCCACAGCCTCTGTGGTAGAGAATTCCACAGGTTGACCACCCTCTGAGTGAAGAAATTTTTCCTCATCTCAGTCCTAAATGGCCTACCCTGTATCCTGAGACTGTGGCCCCTGGTTCTAGACTCTCCAACCAGGGGAAACATCCTCCCTGCATCTAGTCTGTCTATCCCTGTTTCAATTTTATACATTTCAATCAGAACTCTAGTGAATATAGGCCCAGTCGAACCAATCTCTCCTCATACGACAATCCTGCCATCCCCAGTATCAGCCTAGTAAACCCTCACTGTACTCCCTCTATGGCAAGTATATCCTCTCTTAGGTAAGGAGACCAAAACTGCACACAATACTCCAGGTGTGGTCTCACCAAGGCCCTGTATAACTGCAATAAGACATCCCTACTTCTGAACTCAAATCCTCTTGCAATGAAGGCCAACATACCATTTGCCTTCCTAATTGCTTACTGCACCTGCCTGTTTACTTTCATTGACACCCAGATCCCTTTGTACATCCACATTTCCCAATATATCACCATTTAAATAATACTCTGCCTTTCTGTTTTTCACACTGAAGTGTATAACTTCACATTATCCACATTATACTGCATCTGCCATGTGTTTGCCCACTCACACAACTTGTCTAAATCACCCTGAAGCCTCCCAGCATCCTCTGCACAACTCCACCCAGTTTAGTGTTCTCAGCAAACTTGGAAATATTGCATTTGGTTTTCTCATCCAAGTCATTTATTTATATCATGAATAGCTGGAGCCCAAGCACTGATCCCTGCGGTACACCACTAGTCACCGCCTGACTTTCCATCCGCAAAAAGACCCATTTATTCCCACTCTCTGTTTCCAGTCTGTCAACCAATTCTCAATCCATGTCAGTATATTACCCCTGATCCCATGTACTTTAATTTGCCCACTAGCCTCTTATGTGGGAACTTCTTGAAATCCAAATACACCACATCCACTGGTTCTCCTTTATCTATTCTACTAGTTACATCCTCAAAAGACTCCAGTAGATCAGTTAAGCATGATTTCCCTTTCATAAACCCATGCTGACTTTGTCTAATCCCATTAATGCTTTCCAAGTGTTCTGTTACCATGTCTTTTATAATAGACTCTAGCATTTTCCCCACTACTGATGTAAGGCTAACTGGTCTGTAATTCTCTGTTTTTTCTCTCCCTCCTTTTTTAAATAGTGGGGTTACATTTGCCACCCTCCAATCTGTAGGAACTGCTCCAGAGTCTAGAATTTTGGAAGATGACCACCAATGCATCCAATATTTCAAGGGCCACCCCCTTTAGTACTCTGGGACGTAGGTTATCAGGCCCTGGGGATTTTTCAGCCTTTAACCCCATTGATTTCTCCAGCACCATTTTTTACTAATACTGATTTTCTTCAATTCCTCCCTCTCACTAGACCCTTGGTTCCCTAACATTTCTGGGAAATTACTTGTGTTTTCTTTAGTGAAGACAGAACCAAAATGTGTGTTCAATTCTTCTGCCGTTTCTTTGTTCCCCATTATAATTTCCGCCGTTTCTGACTGTAAGGGACCTACATTTGTCTTTGCTAATCTTTTTCTCTCCACATGTTTATAGAAGCCTTTACAGTCTGTTTTTATGTTCCCTGCAAGTTTACTCTCACACTCCATTTTCCTCTTCTCAATCAATCTTTTTGTCCACTTTAGCTGAATTCTAAACTGCTCCCAATCCTCAGGCTAGCTGCTTTTTCTGGCAATTTTATATGTCTCCTCTTTTGGATCTAATACTATCCCTAATTTCTTTTGTAATCCATGGTTTCCTTTCTTGTTTTATTTTTGTGCCAGACAGGAATGAATAATTGTTGTAATTCATGCATACATTCCGTAACTATTAGCCATTGCCTATCCACCATCAACCCTTTTAGTAAGGTTCCCCAATCCATCATTGCCAACTTGCACCTCATACCCTCATAGTTCCCTTTATTTAGATTCAGGACCCTAGTTTCGGATTCAACTTCTTCACTTTCCATCTCAATGGACAATTTTATCATTTTATGGTAACTCTTCCCCAAGGGACCCCGCACAACAAGATTGTTAATTAATCCTTTCTCATTGCACAATACACAGTATAGGATAGCCCGCTCTCTAGTTGGTTCCTCAATGTTTTGGTCTAAAAAGCCATCATGTACACTCCAGGAAATCCTCCTCCACAGTATTATAGCTAGTTTGGTTTGTCTAATTTATATGTAGATTAAAGTCACCCATGATTACAGTTGTACCCTTATTGCATGAATTTCTAATTTCCTGTTTAATGCCTTCCCTTACATCTGTTACTGTTTGGGGGCCTATAGACAACACCCACCAATGTTTTCTGCCCCTTGGTGTTTCTTATCTCCACCCCAAACAGGTTCCACATCATGATTTTCCAAGCCAATATCCTTCCTCACTGCTGCATTGATTTCCCCCTTTACCAACAGTGCTACCCCACCTCCTTTCCCTGTTTGTCTGTCCTTCCTAAATATCGAATACCCCTGAATGTTCAGTTCCCATCCTTGGTCACCCTGCAGCCATGTCTACATAACTGCAACTATATCATAACCATTTATATCTATTTGCACTGTTAATTCATCTACCTTCTTGCAAATGCTCCATGCATTAAGATACAATGCCTTTATACTTGTCTTTTTAGACCGACTGATATGTTGGGATTGGAGATGATACTATTCAAAGGCGTTTGCTAGCCGAAGCTAATCTAGACTTCAATAAGGCATTAGAATTAGCCATAGCCATGGAGAGTGCTGTTAGAAATTCAAAAGCTATAAGAGATGCACAAAATGGCACCATCCACCTGGTAGGGTGGGACAGACCAGCAACAAAAGGCGCGAAAACATCAGACCCCACAGAAAGTGGAAAATGCCACTTGTGTACAAATCAGTACAAAACAGCAGTTTCACAGTGAAAACCCACAGAGTGAGTGAGAGAAATGCATCCAGGCATCCAGTGGACAATCGACAATTCAAACAAGTCAAATACTTCTTCTGCCACCATTATGGTCACATAATAATAATAATAATGAGACAGCATTTTAAAAACAAAGGGAGAAATTGTGACATATGTCTCATGGAAGAACCAGAAGAAATAGAATCAGACATCCATTCATTACATAACCTGAAAGTGGGTAGAACTGAGTCAATCCAGGTAGTCATTATAGTCAATGGACAACCCGTTAAGATGGAAGTTGTCACTGGAGCGTTGATGTCCATCACTGGAGAACAGACATTCAGATACTTGAATAAAGGAACCCATCCTTTAAGATTGGAAGTTTCGGACACTAAACTGTGAATGTATATGGGTGAAAATATAAGACTGAAAGGGTTCTGTCAAGTCTTGGCAGGTGGCAGGTGGGGATCAATCTGAAAAGTTGCCCTCGATAGTGGTAGCTGGAGAGGGCCCCAGCTTTAATAGGCTGCCACTGACTCAAAAAGATTAAATTGAAATGGGCCAAATTTTTTCAAGTTACAACGAAAGGCTTACAGGAATTGTTGCAAAAATATGCTTCTGTTTTCAACGACAAGTTAGGAAGGATTTGAGGGCTACAGGCCAGAATCCATGTAGACCCAACACAACCCCCAGATTTATAAGAGCCAGACCAGTCCCTTATGCTGTATGGGACAAGGTTGAAAACGAACTGGACAAACTGGAAAAATTGGGCATCCTACAACCAATGCAATTTTCTGAGTGGGTGGCACCCATTGCACCTGTACTGAAGCCGGACCAAAGCGTTTATGCGGTGTCTATAAACTAACTGTCAATAAGGTGGCTAAACTTGATAGACTCCCGATACTGGATTGAGGAATTGTACTCAAAGTTGACAGGGGACACCACATATTCAAAATTAGACATAAGCCATGCCTACTGGTAGGTAGAGTTGGAATACACACCAAGGATTGTATCAATGCACACATCTACCCTTTGGAGTCTCCTTGGCGTGTGCTATTTTCCAAAGAACGATGGAAAACTTGCTCCAATGATTGCCCCATATTATCGTTTACTTGGATGATGTATTGGTCCCGGGACTGACCGACAATGAACACTTAGCAAATCTAGAAGAGGTGCTCAAACGCTTCGCACAATTGGGGTTAAGTTTAGAATGAGAGTAGTATCTGTTCCAAGCTAAGGGGGTAGTTTACTTGGGCCACAAGGTTGATGCACGGGGCCTGAATCCTGTGGAAGAAAAAGTCCAGGCCATTCGTGAGGCGCCTGTCCCGAGAAATACCACAGAGCTTAAGGCCTTCTTAGGCATGGTAAACTACTACGGACAATTCATCCCAAATCTCTCCTCTGTGCTGGCCCCATTGTATACCTTCCCCTGTCAGCTAATAACAGGGAGGCTGCGATTCCCGAAGGACTGGTCTTAGTGCTCAATTTTCTGGATTCCTCCCCTGTTCAGACCAGGCAAATCCATGAGAGGACAAGCCGGCACCCACTATTGTCTAATGTCCGGGCCTAATGTCCGAGAGCAGGTCTTGAATGTTGGTCAGGTGGATCTAAATCCGAGGTGCTGAAGTCCTATTCTGATCGCAAATGTGAATTCTCCTTCCAGGACAGCATATTACTCTGGGGAGCAAGGGTTATCGTGCCCCTGTGGGGGCAAAAGGCTGTTATTAGCCGAGCTACATAGCGCTCACTCGGGCATTAGCAGAATGAAGATGCTCGCATGCAGCTATTTCTGGTGGCCAGGCATAGACTTGGATATCGAAACCCAGGTCAAAAGCTGTACTCAATGCCAACAGGTGCAAAAGCTCCCCCCTTAGCTCCATTGCACTCATAGGACGGCCATGGGTAAACCTCCACATCGATTTCATGGGATCCTTCTTTGGCACAATGTTCCTTTTACTGATTGACTCCCACTCCAAATGGATGGACATCTATGAAGTCCGGTCACCCATGTCAGCGGCCACCGTAGACCGTTTGCAGTGAATGGGTTGCCAGAGATCCTGGTGTCTGACAATGGGGTCGCTTTTACCAGTGGGGAGTTCCACAGGTTCATGACCATTAATGACATTACCCATATCACCCTACCACCCAGTATCAAACGGCGTGGCTGAGCGGCCAGTCCAAGCTTTTAAATCCGGGGATGAAAAAGACGGAAGGGGATTCCATCGGCACGAGATTGTCCCAGTTCTTGTTCACATACTGGACCACACCACACACACAACAACAGGCATTGCCCCTGTAGAATTACTAATGAAGAGATATCTCGGCACCTGCCTGACCCTTATCCGGCTGAATTTAGAGGGGAGGGTGAAGAAAAGCCAAGAGGCGCAGAAGACCAGGCCCGATGGTCATGGTCGTGAAAGAACTTCCACAGTGGGAGATGTGGTCCTCACAAAGAACTTTGGAGATGGGTCCAATTGGCTGTTAGGCGAGGTGAGTGCAGTAACTGGACCCCTCTCCTATAATGTATTGGTAAATGGCTGAATAATTAGACGACACGTGGATCATCTCCATGAAAGAACGCCAGTCCCACAAGAAGAAATGCAGTCTTCATCTGCGCTTGAGTCTGTGCTGTATGTAGAGGACAGGCCACATGATTTGGAAGTACCAGTGGGGCATGTGGGACCCGAGGGGGTTAGGGAGACAAACCTGCCAATTTCCATTGAGGAACTGAATAGACAACAGCTCCCTAAAAAGCAGGCCTTGGAAAAGCCAGCCGAAGATGTTGAACTAAGACGCTCAATGCGTATGAGAAAGCCTCCTGAGAGACTTGATTTGTAAATAATTATTAGTATAAATAGTTCATATGTTCTTAAGTTTGTCAACTGTATTTTTTAGGTAAAGTGAAGTACCATGTACCTTTAAGAGAATGCAAGTGGACTAACCATCTGACAGTACTGACCAATCACTATACAGTGCAGGCTACTGGTTAACTGGATGTCCAGAGCTGGAGGTGATCGTGGGAGCACACAATGATTTATTGCTCTGCCTTCAGTTGCAATAAACAATCACAATTTGTTCCTATGTCGGTCTCTCTCCATTATTGGTAACGAGCATCAACTCACAAGTATACATGAAGGCGTGCAATTTGAGTTTACTTGACTAGTGAACTCATAAACTCAAGACATAGAAGTGTAGAAAGCAGGGTAAAAGATTTTCCACAGAGCAAATGTGATCTGCTTGTCCACAGACCATGGAAGTCAATGAGAAAGAGACTCTCTAACCCGAGGAAGGCTATCAAGGTACAGTTAACTCTGGCCAGGGTTTTCCAGCCCTGTCTTGGTGGGACCTGCCACAGGAGGTTTAGTGGTCCAGCCAAAAGCCCATTGACTTTCGGTGGGACTGGACAATCCCGGTGGCAGGCAGGGCTGGAAAATCCATCCTATAGCTTGACAATTCACTTATGCCTTTGTTGCCTTTTTTATTTGAATATTCAAATGCACTCCCAGCCAGACTCCCACCCTCCACCCTCCATAAACCTCAGCTCCTCCAGAACTCTATGGTCTGTATTTTATACCACACTAAATTACACTTGTTTTTTCACCTCGTCCTTACCAGCCCACATTTTTTTTCCCAGTCCCTCATTTAAAACTCTTATCCTTGTGTTTAAATCCCTTCATGGCTTTACCTCTCCCTTTCTCTGTGCCCTCCTACATCTCTACAAACCCTCCCCGCACCCAGAATTCTTTAATCCTCAGATTCTAGACTGTTACACCTTCTACTTTCCTCTGCCTCACCATTAACAGTTTTGCCTTCCACATTCTGAAATTATTTCCCTAAACCCCTTCATCTTCCTCTCTCTCTTCCTTTAAAATAGTCCTTTAAACATATGCCTTAAGAAGTTTCTTTAAACATACCTCTCTGAGTATGCTTTTGGCTTAAGATCACATTTTTGGCTTGGGGGAGGCAATGGCATAGCAGTATTGTCGCTTAGACTAGTAATCCAGGGACCCAGGGTGATGCTCTGGAGACCCAGGTACAAATCCTGCCATGGAAGATGTTGGAATTTGAGTTCAATGAAAATCTGGAATTAAAAGTCTACTGATGAGCATGAAACCATTGTCATAAAAACCCATCTGGTTCACTCATCCCTTTTAGGGAAGGAAATCTGCCATCCTTACCTGGTCTGGCCTACATGTGACTCCAGACCCACAGCAATGTGGTTGACTCTTAACCGTGCTCTGAACAAGGGCAATTAAGATTGAGCAATAAATGCTGGCCCAGCCAGCGATGCCCACATTCCATGAATGAATTTTAAAAATCCAATCTCTGAGCACACTTTAACGTTTAGAATGTTAAGGGTGCTATAATAAATACAAGTTGTTGTGACTCAAATAGAATGAATATCTTTCATAAACATTGAGAGACCAACATGATGTGACATCAGCAGCAGAGCATTGGAAGCACTGGTAGAAATTCTCACATCGTATACCTTGACTGTTATTCTTTTTCTAGAAACTGTGGGCTGCCAAGGGGAGGGCTGCAATTGCCTTACTTAGCTGATGCACATTTTTTTCACCGAGTACAAAATGGTACCTTAAAATTCATGCAAGCTGTGGTGTCGAGCCAAGGTAAAATGTAGGCTTGGCACAGGGGCAAAGGGAGATGTGATACGATGGGACATGGTACCTCAATTTCTGAATGACTCACTGACTGGGTACCTAAGGGCAGAGATGTCCAGAAAACATGAAGCAACTCTAGGTGTTCAAGGGTCAAACTGATGATGTAATGTTTGGCCACTTTTAAAGCTTTCAACACTGTCAACATTTCTGAGATCTTCAGATGGAATCAGAATCTTCATCTCCATTAACCACCCAAAGGCCTTGATGTCAAAGGCCTGCAGCTGCTTCTCAGTTTGCTGCTCATCCTGCAAAGCCAGACCCTGCCAGGCAGCAGGACCTTTGCTGGGGATGCTCCTGAGCTATACAAGTATATTGTGACAGGAAATCCTGGCATTTAATATCCAGTGTGATGATGTGGAGTTGCGATCCCGATGTCTTCATCCCGGTTGGCAACAATACAGTGGATGGGCGAGCTCCAAGATCAGGAGCCCATTTGAAATAATCAATTAATGGCCATTTAAGCTCAATAGCAGCCTGATTGGCTGCAATAATGGATCATTAATGCAATAACAGGACCCCAGAATGTGAAAGGCGCCAGGTGGGAACCTCATTTTCTTCCATGGTTGGTTGTAAGGGTGGATATAAAACCTGGAGTTGGGTCTGTGCCTGACTTCAGCAGAAGAAACTGCTGATGGGCTTTTGACTCTGAAAAGCTCCAGAATCCATGCACATTATTGGGGGCCTTAAACATTACACTGTCGGCAAACTGGTAAACTTTGTAATAAACCTTCATTACAGCATTGCTGCTCGGTGCTATATGGGCATAATTATTTCTGTTGGAGATACATCTTCTAGTGAGGGGAAAGAAGGAGGAGGAGGAGAATGAGAATGAGAGGGAGGAGATTAGATGAACAGGGGAGGAACCTCAGGAAGTCCATGAAGGAGCCCAACCTGCAGCATCCACAGAGGCGCAGGTAGAGGCCATAACCAGCCACTCATGTATATAGAGTGCATCTGATTTCCCTGTAGATGACAGAGAGATAGAGCCTGAGGAGACTTCTGCTTTCCAGAGCAACTGTGATTTCTCTGAATGACATATTGACCGAGGAGATTACATCCAGCTGTTTGGGGGGAGTCCATCCAATACCAGTAGCATTGAAAGTCACAGTGGCTTTGAATTCTTTTGCCTCAGGTTCATTTTGGGCCACCTGTACAGACCTGAGTGGCATTACCCAGCCTGCAGTGCACCATTGCATAAAGGTGTTCACAGGTGCCATGTTTAGATGTGCAGGGCAATTCATAGCTTCACCACTGACCGCAACAGTCATGCGGAAAGAGCCAGAGGCTTTGTGGCCATGGCAAGTTTCCCAAGGGTGCAAGGCATCATTGACATCCATTTTGCTATCAAGGCACCAGCAGGGCAGCCAGGGGCCTTTATTAACAGGAAGAGCTACCATTCACTAAAGGTACAGTTAGTCTGTGACCACCAGCGGCATATCCTGCAGGTTTGTGCAAGGTGAAAGGGGAGCAGCTGTGATTTCTATATCCTCAGGAACTCCCAGGTGCCAGGCATGTTTAGTGGGCCTGATGCTTTGAAAGGATCACTGCTCGGTGACAAAGGGTACCTGTTAACAATAGTTCAAGCACCTAGGACAGACCCTGAGCACTGATAATCATGGCATAACCGGGGCCATCATTGAGCAGGTGATTGGTCTCCTCAAACTGAGGTTCTGATGCCTTGACAGATCTGAAGGAGCTCTCCTGTACCCACCATCGAGACTGCTCCTGATGGTGGTTGTCTGCTCTGCTCTCCATAACCTGGTGCTCCCGAGAGGGGATTCCCTACCAGAGGAAGAGCCAAGGCAGAACATCCATTCCTCTGATGAAGAGATAGAGGAAGAGGAGGGGGGAACTGGCACAGGCAGATGTACAAGGCCCTGCCAAGGGAGCGTCTGGATGGCCGTGAAACAAGGGAGGCTTTAATCTTCTGGAGATTCCATCGAAACTTCTCATCTTGTCCACTGTTTCCATCCCTTTATCCTGGTCATCACCTCTCTCCCTTCTCTCAGCCATTTGCGGAGAGACAATGAGAGTTAACAGTCTGATACTCCATATCTCCCTATATTCATCAGGGTTATGCTTGAAATGCATTAAGCTTTTTCAAAAAAGCTGTGTCAATGGTTCCAAATATTTATAAACAGCACCAAAATCTTCCTTCAGGCAACATATTCCTCCTGGTGCCCTTGACACAGTCCCTGTGCCAGGAGTCCCTAGAACTGAGTACCAGCTTGGTGCCTGGACATCCTGACCTCCATGGCCCTTTCATCGAGCATTACACCTTGAAGAAACTCCATTGGTCGAAAACCTGCAGGTTGGTCATTAATTGGCCGATTGCCGTATTATCACGTGTCTCTCAAAAGCAGGGCGGAGTCAGCAATCCGCACACCCCTGGGTCGACCTCACGCCCAGTGTGACGGAATGTAAACTTCAACGCAATAGCTCAGAAACTCCCTCAAAGAATTCCTTCCAAATCTATTATGTCTATTCTTTATGACCCAGGTATTTTATAAATTAAACAGTCAAAGCATCTCATAGACTCTCAAGCATTTAACTCATTCGTGGATGTGTAATATAATTAAGACAGTTTATCCCTCTATCTCTTTTGCTTGGGACACTACAGGTTAAATTCATTCCTGAAGCTAATTACACCTCCAGAAAGCTGAGCCCTATTTGACATGTATGGCTGTGAGCTGAGGGAGCTATAATTACCGGCTGGATTTCACGGCACCCTCCCAGGTTTGTTTTGGGTGGGAAGGTGAATGTAACATAGTCAGGTGCCTAGCCGACCTTCTTCCTTCTCCCACGACCTGTTCCCCATAATATGGCGGATGAGTAAGATGCCCACTGGGCTGCCCACCCTTAGGCCTTTTCAGGGCCTTAACTGCCCAATGAAGTGGCAATTAGAGGCCTCAATCCGCCTCCAATAAAAGGCTGGGCAGTGACAAGCCAGCAAGAGTGAAAAGGTCAATGTTGAAATGGTTTCTTTAAAAAGACAGGTAGGAAGGGGGAGCCTTCTGGCATATACTCTACAAATTAACATTGACAGGTGTTTTCCATCTTAAATTGCTTGGCATAATTGGGTACTGCCAAAATTGGTGTTGTAGTTAATACAGTTTTCAAACTATCAAATGCCTTCTGACACTCCAGTGTCCATTGAAACTTCCTGTTCTTTTTTAATAGTTCAGTCAGTGGAGCAACCACTTGGCTAAAATTTGGAGTAAATTTCTTGTAAAATCCACTCATGCCCAGAAATCTCAAAACTTCTCATTTTGTTGTAGGCACTGGGAAATCTGTGATAGCCTTGACTTTCACATCTCTTGGAGCCACCTTACCATGTCCAATGGTGTGGCCTAGATACGTAACTTGCGCTTTTGCAAATTCACTTTTAGCCAAGCTTATCACCAAATTAGCTTCTTGTAATCGAGTAAATAATTCTTCCAGCTGTAAATGCTCATCCCACGTCTGACTGAAAACTATTAAGTCATCAATCTAAACAGCACAATTGCTTAGACCTGCAATTACTTTATTCATCAGTCTTTGAAATGTTGCAGGTACATTCTTCATACCAAATGGCATGACTTTAAACTGATATATTCCATTTGTCATCACAAACGCCAATATCTCCTTTGCTATCTCCGATAACCGTACCAGCCAATATCCTTTTAACAACTCAATCTTTGTGATACATTTTGATTGTCCCACTTTCTCAATACATCCTCCAACCATGGCATAGGGTATGAATCCACTTGTGTCACTACATTCACCTTTCGATAGTCCACACACAGTTTTTGTGTTCCATCTAGTTTCGGTACCAGTACAATAGGCGAACTCCAGTTACTGCAACAGGATTCAATGATATCATTTTGAAGCATGAAATCAATTTCTTTCTGTACTCGTAATAACTTCGCTGGATTTAATCTATAAGGATGTTGCCTTATTGAAGATGAAACTGTTACAGAGACATCATGTCTCAAGCTAATCCTGTCCTTTCCAACTTATTCTCACAAATAGGTTTGTGTGATTGCAATAGCTTTTCCAAATCACTTTGACACTTGTCTGGAAGGTAACTCAATATTACATTTAAGTTTTCAAGTACCCCCTCATTATCCAATTTGATTAGAGGAAATCAATTTCAGAGTCTTGCATTTCTACCTCTATCTCATTATCTACCGCCACTAATACCTCCTTTTGGTCCCCTTCCCTGTCAAAGTACTTTTTAAGCATATTTACATGACACACCCTCTGCTTCTTTCATCTATCTGGAGTATTTATTAAATAATTTACTTCATTCAATTTCTTTTCAATCCTGTAAGGCCCATTAAACCTTGCCTTTTAATGCGTCACTCAGTGCTGGTAACAGAACTAGCACTTTCCAACAATAAAATTGCGAGCTTTAGCTTCCTTATCTGCCTTCACTTCCATCACTTGCTGTGATATCTTTAAATGTCCCCTAGCCAACTCACATGCTCTGTCTAATTTCTCTCTGAATTTTGATACTTAATCCAGGAGAGTAGTTTCTGGATTTTGACCCACCAATTTCTCATAAATTAATTTCAGTGGTCCCCTTACCTCATGACCATAAACTAGTTCAAAAGGGCTAAAACCAATCGATGCATTAGGAGCGTCTCTAATAGCAAATAACAAGAATGGAATTCCTGCATCCCAATCCTGTGCTTAATCCTGACAGTACGCTGTCATCATAGTTTTTAAAGTTTGATGCCATCTCTCCAAAGCTCCTTGTGACTCAGGATGATAAGCTGTTGATTTAAATTGTTTTACCCCCAAACTCTTCATTACTTCCTTAAACAGCTGTGACATAAAATTTGACCCCTGATCTGATTGTATTTCCTTAGGTAAACCATATCTTGTAAAAAAAAATAGTTAACTCTTCCACAACCTTCTTAGTTGTAATATTTCTTAAAGGTATCATTTCAGGAACCCTGGTAGACACATCCAATATTGTCAGTAAGTACTGATTTCCACTTTTACTCTTAGGGTGGGGTCCTACACAATCAATCATGACCCGAGTAAAAGGTTCTTCAAATGCTGGTATTGGGATTAAAGGTGCCGGCTTAATCACTGCTTGTGGTTTCCCTATCACCTGACACGTGTAACATGTGCTACAGAATTTGACTACAACCTATGCAATCCTGGCCAATAAAAATGTTTCTGTACTTTTGCCTGTGTCTTTTTAATTCCTAAATGTTCCCCCATTGGAATTTCATGAGCAATCCTCAGAATCTCATTTCTATACCCTAATGGGATAACAATCTCATGTACCTCCCTCCAGCTTTCATCCTCCATTTTCTCATTAAAATATCACCTTTAAGGTTATAACATTCGGGAATACATTTTGCTTCTGTTTCTGAGTAAGCTCTCTGACATAATTGTTTTAATTGCAAATCCTCCTGCCTTGAGTAAAACAAAATAATTTTAACCAGTGGATACGGCATTAAAAATAGACACAACATATGCATCTCTTAGACAATTCAGTTTAATTGTTTAACTGTCTTGAGTTAAACACTTCAGCTGAATTGTCCTCTCCTGTCTCTTTCTGAACAATGTTATCAGACACACTGCTTGCTAATTGGATTTTGATATCTTCTTCCTGCCTTTGAACTGCCTGTCCTTCTTGTTTTTCTTGCTTCAACCTGTGTGCCTGTGATCTCGTTATCACACAATCTGGAAATAATCCAGGATGCCCCTTCCGTAACACCTCTGTTGAAACCACATCTACAGGCTGCTGAATTATCATAGGCATCACCCACATTTGTGATCCAGCTATATCATTACCCAAAATAAATTGAACCCTTGTATTGGGCAATTTTTGCACCAGCCCAACAGGCACTTCACCAGTTTTCCACTTACTTTTTAAATTTATCTTCCACAATAGAATAGATTTAGCATCTCCATGAACCCCACTTATTATCATCTGTTCCTGTAATATTCCCTCTGAACAACAAATATCACTATCCCACAACATTAAGGATTGACTAGCCCCTGCGTCTCTTAAAATTTTAAAACCTTTACCTACTCTACCCTGTACACATAGAAAGGCTTTCCTTCACACACAAAATCTTTAAACATTCCTGCAACCTGCTCCTCAGAACTCTCTTGGGTAAACTGTGGACATATTCTCATTTCTTTACCTATCACTGGTTCTCCCTGTTTTACTTGTACACAAACCATTGTTTTCTTCTGTGCCTGAACCTCAGAACCCACAATACTTTTACTTCCAGAACTTTTCTGCACCCCAATAATTCCAACAGATTTTCCCTGCAATTTCCAGCACACTGACTTCATGTGCACCACATTATTACAATGAAAACAACTCAACTTTTGAATGTCACTTCTACTCTAAGCACATTCTTTTTATTCTGAGAAAAAACTTCCTGGGAATTTCCAGCTACTCCTTCTCTTCCCTGACTTCCTTTCACCTTCCCACTTCCTATCCTTTTTGGATTTAAAAGTGTGACAAAGAAAGGCTTAGCTCTATGTACTAACTCATAATCGTCAGCCATCTCTGCTGCTTGCCTTAAAGAATCAACTCTCTGTTCCTCCACATGAGTTCTCACTACCAAAGGGATTGAATCTTTAAATTCTTCCAAAAGATTTACTTCTCTAAGAGCTGCATAAGTTGTCTCTATTTTTAATGCCCATATCCACGGTCAAAATTATTTTGTTTTACTCTCTCAAACTCAATATAAGTTTACCCAGGCAGTTTTCTCATATTCCTAAATTTCTGCCTGTATGCCTCAGGAACTAATTCATATGCACTCAATTTAGCTCTTATCACCATTAATTCACTGATATTTCTTCAGACAGCAAAGCATATACCTCATGCACTCTACCCACCACTTGGATTATAACAATAATGTCCAGTTTTCCTGTGGTCAGTTCATCTGTTTAGCTATCTTCTCAAATGAAATAAAGAATGATTCAATATCTTTTTCCTCAAACTTTGGAAGAGCCTGTACAAATTTAAACATCTCCCCACTGGGTTCTACTCTGGAGATAAGTCCTTCCTCACCTCCTGGCGTCTCTTTTTTAACTGCCAACATTTTCAGTTGGAATTCTCTCTCTCTTTCTCTTTCCTCTTTCTCTATCTCCACAATTTCTAACTCAATTTCCTGTTTTCTTTCTCTCTCCTGCCTTTCTGCCTGTTCCCTTTTGAATACCCTTTCATTTTCCTTTTCTTCCAATTCAATCACTTTCATTTGCAACTCAATTTGAGCTCATTACAATGAACCACCCCTTAGAGAACTCTGTCTCCCAGATATTCCTTCCAATTCCAAATGCTGTGTTATCACTTCACTTATGTCTGATTTCCTAGCCCCCGCTGGTAACTCCAATTGCAATTTATCTGCTAACTTATTCTTGGATACTTTCTGTAACCCAATCAGAGCTATAACTTATACTTCCAAAAAGAGATTTAGCCATGGATACAGCCATGTTTTCAGCCTCGACACTTCAAAAATACTTCACACCTACTCCTAAATTCAAAGTGCTTCTCGTACTTGCAGCCTTAAGATTCACCAATTCCAAAAAAAAATCAAGGAATTACAAATATATCCCACAGAAGAGCCCCCAATTATTATGACACAGCCAATGGTAAAAGCTGAGTTGTTCAAATCCCAGAAAGAAACTTGAAACAACTATCATAACACATTTTTGCAATTTGTATGTTTTGAGGTGCAGGCTTTGAATTCAGTAGTAATAAGACCACTGAGTATCAAGAGTTAAGAGTCTCATTTAAATGTTTATTAATACAAGAAAGATTGTAAACAATCTTTTGTCTACAAAATTACTGCTATAAATAACTACAAAAATCCCCTAATTAATCTGACTCTCAGTTCGACCCTGGTAAGGCAACACTAAAACTCATAGATTTAAACAGACACCTGGCAAAGCACAAACTGGGCAGTCACATTCAAAATGAGTTTCTTTCAGCTCTAGGTCCTTGCAGAAAGCAGCCTGAGGCTGCTCATACTTGTTGAATCTTAAAATACCTCTACCTTACACACAATCTCCTTTCTCCTTTATACATATCTTTTTTTTTAATGTAAATTTTCCATTGTGTCACAAGGCTTTTAACTTAACCTCTTCTAACAATAACATCCTTTCATCCCACCAATTTTATTAGTAATAAAAATAAACACATTTCGTTATGTCTTCTAGCTAGGCATAAGATTTCACCCATTCTTTTGAATAGTTTATTTAAAAGTGTAAATTGCCCCCTTGACACCTATGTTTCTAAACCTCCCCATATTTATCTAATTAACATTTCAAACCTACTTCTTTCTATACATCAAAGCCTCTGGACCAGCTGGCTTTAATCTAATTAATACACACACACATACACACACATAGACACAGGCAACACTAAACTCTATTTCAAAAAATAATGTCCAATAACATTATAGACATTAATCTCTTCATGACAGAGCCCATGGATAATTTGTGACAATCATCTCATATCTCTTAAAATGGTAAACAGAAATCTATTCAATCTCAGATTTAAAATTAACAATTGACCTAGCATCAACTGCCATTTATGGAAGAGAGCTCCAAACTTTTACCATCTTTTGCATGTACAAGTGTTTCCTAGTGTCACTCCACAAAGGCTTGGCTCTAGCCCCAGTGCCAGGTCTCCCAAACAGTGGAAATAGTTTCTCTCTATCTACCATATCAGTTCCCCTTAATATCTTGAATACTTCAATCAAACCACGCTTTAATCTTCTAAATTCCAGGGAATACAACCCTAGTTTGCGTAATCTCTGCTTGTAATTTAACCTTGGAGTTCAGGATTTTTACCTCAAGTTCAGGAAATATAAGTCAGAGCAGTTCCCAACTTGACCAACTCAAACCCGTCACCTCCTCCCGTAGCTGCCATATTCTCAACTCCTAGAAATGTGGGAGGGAGTCTGGGTCTGCCATGTCCCTAGGCAGGCTCAAGGCATGATGGATGTGTGAAGATGCCAGGGCAGGCTGCTTTGAAGGTCTATAACTTATCCTTTACAAATCCATGCTGGCTCTCTCTGATCCTTAATTATAGGCTCTAATAATTTCCTGACAACAGTTGGAAGCCAACTGGTATACAATAATTGCAACAGGATGCATCTTACACAACTTTGCCTTGTAAAGAATATGGTTATGGAATAAGAGGAGAAGAAGAGATGTGGCCAAAAATTCTTAGCTTGGCAAAAATTCTAAGCTTTGGCGTAACAGGTGGCTGTAACTTCCACTCCTGATGATGCCGGAGTATCTGAGGTCAGACCAGGGTCACACAACTTGCATGCCAACAATGAGCACGCACAGATGACTGCTTAGGAAAACCAGCAACTGTGCACCCTTCCCCAATAATTACAGACACCTCAGTTCTGCCCCCTTTTACAGCATGTTTGGGGCAGACAAATGTTCAATCCATCCCAGGACTAGCTAGAAACCCAAAGCCAGTAGGATTCTGAGCAAGAAATGTGGGCCCCATGTAATGAGGGAGATGGCCTTGCACTACACTGCTTTGTTTGGTATTGGGATTATGGCCCAGGGGAAGGTTGCAAGAAGTGTCTGAGAGTTGGCGCTCAGCCTCTGCAAGGTAGAGGTCTATATGCCAGACAACAACAGCATCACCCTCGTCGGCAAGTTTGATAACAAAGGATTGGACCTGAGAGAATGGAGTGCAGCGAGTTCAGCAGGAGACAGGTTAGAATGGGTAGAGGAGCAGAGAAATTGAAACAGCTGATGTCACACTGACAGTTCTCAACGAAAAGATCAAGAGCAGGTAAGAGGCCAGAGGGAGGGGTCCAGATGGAGGGAGAATACTGGAGGCGGGTGAAAGGATCTGTCGAACAGGGAGAAGATTTCTGCCCAAAGAAGTGAGCATGGAGATGAAGGCGGCCGAAGAAGAGCTCAGCATCGTGCCGAGCCCGGAATTCATTGAGATGAGGGCGTAAGGGTATGAAACTGAGTCCTTTGTTAAGTACCGGATGTTCAGCATCAGAGAGGGGAAGGTCAGAGGGAATGTTAAATACATGGCTGGGATTAGAAGATGGGAAGGGGTCAGAGGGATGGGAAGGGGTGGAGGGTCTCGGATGGGCGTTAGTATCAATGAGTTGTTGGAGCTTGTGTTCCTTAACACCTGAAAGGAAGAGAAAAAGTTTCTTGTTAAAGTGTTGGATGAGATGAAGCATAAAGTTAAACTGGGGATAAGGAAAGCTTTGAGAGAGGGTGAGTTGGTGCTGCTAGAGGGAGAGGTTGAGTGTGTTCATATGGTGGCGCATGGCACTGAGAGTGGATCTCAGGATGTGATGAGAACAGCAGTCCGAGGAGCGTTGTATGTCCTGGAGATACCTGTAATCATGGGTGGATTCGAAATATGAAGGATGGAACTTCAGTTGGAATCCACGTGGAGTAAGTCAGAGATAGAGACAGTCACTGCAGAAGGAAACATGACTGTGAAAGCGAGTTTTGGTAAACATCTTGTCAAACACCAGGAGAGAAATGGAAAGCAATGAAGGTGAACAGGGTGAAAGAGACAAACGGAAATCCTGTCGGAGAGAAGAGCAGTACTTCTTCAAGGTAGGCATTCCTGGAAGAGAAGTGGCAGGCAATTAAACACTAAGATAATTACAAAATACTGTGGATGCTGGAGATCTGAAATGAAAATAGAAAATGCTGGAAAAACTCAGCAGGTCTGGCAGCATCTGTGGAGAGAGAAACAGTTAACTGTTCTCATCCGTATGACTCATCTTCAGAGCTAAAGAGAAGTAGAAATGTGATGGATTTTATACTGTTTAAGAGGGCGTGGAGCAGGTGGAATGAGATAGAAGGTCAGGGATAGGTAACAGCTAAGGAGAGATTGACAAAGTCTTGGACACAAGACAAAGAGAGTATTAATGGTAGTGGTAGCAGAATGTGTTACCATCAGAACAAGGCTCAGCACTCTGTGAAAGCAAAACATAAAAACAAGTGACAGATGGCCCTGTGGGGGTGGGGGGGGGCGCGGTATTTGGGGAAAAAGGATTAAAAAATGAACAATTAAATAAAGGAATAAAATTAAATTAAAATAAATAAATAAATATTTTTTTCATGCCCCATATCCTGACGACACAATAGCCCAACTGGTTGAAGCGATGCCAGGATTGCACACTGGATCAATAAGTACACAGGTTCCTCTTGGTTGTTCACTCTACAACAAATATGAAACTGCAGGAAGGGTCCTGCACAAAGGGCTATTTAATGCACCAGGAACCCAACTTGCAGGGAAGGTAATTGTTCGGAACCTTTTCCAGTTCAGTGTTCTACAAGTACTCTGGAATTTTCTTAGAGGAGTTTTGGTGAATTCCTGGATTTGCCAGAGTACTTCAGCAATCCTATGGAAGGGGGCAGGGTGAGGGGTGGTGGGTGGTAGGAGGGATGCAGAGGAGGAGGTGACCTATCCATGGGGGCATTGCTGCTGGGTTAGTCTAATGACAGGGAGATGGAGCAGAGGCTGCTGAGAGGGTACTCTGCCAAACTGGAGTTAACTCCTCCATACCCCTTGACAGTGACAGGAGGTTGTCTAGCAGGTCAGTCAAAGCATCCAGCATCTCAAAGTTCATGTTCATTCAGCATTATCCTGTATTCAACCCCATCAAGGTCCTCATATGAGTTCTCTGCAGCAATACTCGTCTCTGCACTCACTGTCCGGTGAGGTGGCATACGGTGAGTGGCCCGGCTGCAGGCTACTCTCACCCTGTTGAATTACCACATGCTGATCCCAGCTCTATACTAACTTCCAAGATATGTCCAATGTCAGCATCTGAGCTGGTGTCAGATCAAATCTCCAAGGCCCCTTGATCAGTGCTGTTCTATTGCTCCCTTTCCTCCTCCTTTGGCCCCTGTGGCTGGGCAGGCAGCAGTTCTCGGTTGTGAACGTAGGAACTCAGAAGAGGAAGGTTGGTGTGAGGGAAAGCAATTGAGGTGGGAAGCGAGAGGTCCATGATCACACCATCAGCAGTTTGCTCATCACGCCAGATGGCAGGATAAGGGTGTGCTGCGATTTGAGGGTGAGCATAAGGTCGGAACATACTGCCAACCTCAATGTTCTCTGACACAGGCTCTGTTGTAGCTGGTCCCATGATGCTGAGAGCCATCTCCTCTCTAGGGCTTAGGAGATGCAAACATCCTTGTCCCACCAGTTCTGCTTTGTTCCCTTCTATTCTGGGTCACCTTGTTCTGCAACATCCATGATTGTGTTGCACTCTTTGTCTGATGCCCCTGCCATAGCTCAATAGCCAGAGGTATGTAGAAATAGTGAGAGATGAATGTGAAGCTGGCAACATTTGTACAGATGTGAGGATGAGGCGGAGTTTCTGAATGTTCGACAGGATTCCTTAATTGCTTCTGGGCAAGTATTGAAGGTTTGGTGCATTGAGCAGTGTGATGAGTTGGTGGTGTTGAGGGTAGGAGATGTCAAGTTAAGATTAATTCACTGATGTTGGCTATCCACATGAGATCATCGGACTTCTTGCAGTATTGCTGCCATGTTGTCAGGTCCAGACTGCAGGACTGGACCCTCCAGGCCATCTGCTCCATTTACTTCTGAGGGTGATCCATGAGGGACTCCTGGCCCCCCACCGAACAATGACGTCTTTCCTCCTGCCCACCTGCACCACTAATGTGCTCAGCGCTACATCCACCATGACAGAATCTGTTGTCATCATTGTGTAGGCCTTTGATGGGGTTGTTCATGATCTGGACTTATAGATATTGCTGGAGGAAAGGCTGTTGGTAAACTCTACCTTTTTTTCTTGAACATTATACTAACAATGTACAATACAGATTCAGCACGAGGTCTATACACAATTACCTCTCTCCATGCTCTGTTGTCATGTGATCCTTAGTCACTGATGATGTAGACTCTATACTTATAGATTGAACATTAGCCCTTGATACTAAAGAATCCTCTGTTGGCACTGGTATTCATTTTACAATAATTTACTGTCATGAAAGTATAATAATTATCATAATATTATTGTGATTTATTGTAAAAGTAGGTTAATATTGGGGTTTGGATAGTATCTCTGCGTGTGTGGGATTTAACTGAATTGGAGACAGTTGGTCTGGAGATTTTGATTCATCAAAAGAAGCTAGGCTTGAAATGCTAAATATGTAAACAAGGTTGAAGTGTTAGAATGTAAGGTGAGGAGAATTTGCATTTTTAGATAAATCAGGACAGTTTGAATTTCAAAGAGATGGTAGAACGTTCACACCTAACCAGAGAAGCTAGGCCAAGCAGTGTGTTTATTTTTCCCAAAGGTTATTGGAAATATTAGCACCATGAAAAGATTTATATTATGGGAAAGCTAAAGTTCCAAAGACATGTGGGAACAATGGAATTTACATTAAAAGGGAGAAACATGTATAAAGGAGAATGAGGCTGTGTGTTAGGGAGGGCATTGTAAGATCTAACAGAAGTGTGAGAAGCCTCCAGCATTTGTGCATTAAGCCTGCTGTCTACAGAAACCTAAGCTGAGAAACACCACTATGAATCTACTGTCCAGGGTATTGTGTTGACTTGCCTGGATCTGCTTAAAACCTATTGTTTTTACTGTTGCCTTAACAGGGGTGTGACTGAAAGCCAGATTAATTAGGGGTTTTAGGAGTTATTACAGCAGTAATTTGTAGACCTATGTATGTGCTTGAAATCTGTTCTTTTGTTAATAAATGTTTAATTTAGTTTTCTAAAAAGTCTCTGAAGTCTTGGTGGACTTATTACTTAATTAAGAGCAAGCATCTCGAAATAAATACAAATTGCTAAACAGTTGTGACCGTGTGATCAAGTTTCCCCCATGGATTTGATCTGCCTGGCACACATCACCTGCTGTGTCATAACATTACATTGCAGCAATTTCTTTAAGCATCCTTTTAACGTACAGCCCATTTGTAAGAAGAGTATCACATAATCTGCAAACAACTGCTTATGAATACATTCAAGGCTGAGTTAGAGAGATTTTTGATTTACAAGGAAGTCAAGGTTTATGGGAGGCAGGCAGAGAAGCAGAGTTAAGGCCACAGTCAGATCAGCCATGACCTTATTGAATGGCAGAGCAGGTTCAATGGAGTGGGTGGCCTACTCCTGCTCCTATTTCTTATGATCTTTTGAGAGGAGCTGGGTACATCATATTTGCATGTTGCCCACCTCGATCTGCATGGGCATGGGCAGCTCACATCACGTGACTGCCACACCCAGAAAACAAACAGGGCTCTCTAATTTCTAGCCCTTGGCATTCTTGGTCTGAACTGAAGATTTCTAAGCTATCCAAATTCCAAGAATTTAGTGAATAATGCAGGATGACCAACAGGCATCCAGAAAGCTACAAGCAGATCTTTAAATACTTTCTTTCTCAGCCTCACATCTACAATCTATTCCGTTGCTAGTTACGCACAGCATTTATGAAGACAATAAGCCATAACAATATGAGCAATTTGTATTCCATTCTGCCCCAATCTGTTAAATGAATTCTAATACAGTAACTGTTTATCACCATGCATGTGCAGTAGAACTGATATTGTCCTCACATTACAGCAAAATGTATGGATCAAAACAGAGATCCCAGGGGCAACTTATCACTTTGGGTAGCTGACTGGCAGAATGTGTGAGCCATCCACTTTCACTTGAAGAGACTGCAGTCATTTTAAGGTCTGGGCCTCATGTCAATAGAACTGGCCAGCTGTCTACTCCATAGCTGTGTCTCAGGAAACTCGCCAAGTTCAGCCCTATCAGCAGGTGAGGAGGTTAGGAGAGGATGCCAATCACAGAGCCCATTCCACCTGAACGGCTTTTTTTATTCATTCATGGGATGTGGGCGCCACTGGCTAGGCCAGCATTTATTGCCCATCCCTAATTGCCCTTGTTCAGACTGCTTTTGTTTTAAGAGTCAACCACATTGCTGTGGGTCTGGAGTCATATGTAGGCCAGACCAGGTAAGGACAGCAGATTTCCTTCTCTAAAGGGCATTAGTGAACCAGGTGGGTTTTTACGACAATTGGCAATGGTTTCATGGTCATCATCAGACTTTTAATTCCAGATTTTTATTGGATTCAAATTTCACCATTTGCCGTGGGGGGGATTTGAACCCTGATCCCCAGAGGATTACCCTGGGTCTCTGGAATACTAGCTCAGTGACTACTTGGAAAAGTAATTTAAAACTTACTTTACTGAGGCTTCTTCACAGTCAGTAAAACTGATTGGAGAGTTCACGGTGCATGTTCTGACTAATTTTGCACTAAATTGCCAGTCAGGATCCTAAGTACGCCATAGAATGTTTTCAGCTGATTAACGGTAGGCCTTTATAAAAATAGCAAAGGGGAAGAAAGATTTGACATTTACTGGGTTGTAACTTCTGAGACCTTTACTGTGCCATTAATGCCAATTTTGGCAAGTTAAAATCAGTTCTCTAAGCCTGAATTTCATCTTCTGAAAGTAAAGCTTTTCATTTTGTGATGAAGCTGTTATTGAATTTATACACTTAACCAACCCCCAACGGCTATTGATATTAGATGGTTGATTTTCTTTAGAGTTATTTAATTTCCTTTTATAATCTCAAATACTGGCAGTCATCCTGATTTTCAATACTGGTACATGACCTAGTCACAGGTTGTTACAGGAGAGATGGGGAAAAATTGGACTAGATTCATCCATTCAGTAGTTTTGAAGAGGGAGCATTGCATTGTCAGCATAGGCTTCAGTCTAATTATGCAACTTAGAGATGCTGCTGGGGCTGCCATTTAGGTTGTCAAATGAGGAGGAAGAGCAGCAGCAAGAAAAGGCTTCGAGAAGGGGAAAAGCTGGGTGCAGGAAGCCTTACAACATGCGAGTATTCAGAAACCGACAGAGGAACGATGGGTGGAATTTCCTGTGTCACCTGCCCTCCGGCGTGAGGAGACAATATGGCAAGAAGGCCAGAAATTGGTTTCACAACATCGTGAAACCAATTTGTGATCGTCCGCTCAGCCCATCCATGGTGGACCGCATTTCCCACCATCGGACATTGGGAACCTCATTGTAATACATTTGCATATCACTATAAGGCAAGCCCCCCCCAGCGGAATCATCCCCCTGCGCTGGATTGTCCACCCATGTCGGCCGATGTGTTTCACAACAGCATACATAAGCAGCATTCATAAGGTGTGCACTTGGCAGGCTGCACTTTGAGGGGAACTTGGAGTTGGGTGCACAGTAACATTGCACAGTGCTTGCAAAGGTCGCCTGCTGGATTCCAAGGCTGAGGCGCGTTGGAGGGTGGGGGGGCAAGGGACACCCTGTGGTTGAAGGTAATGCACAAGCATGTGTGGGGGGGTGGGGAGGGAAGCAACCACACATTAGGGAAACCTTGTATAAAGTAACCATTCCTCCACAGCCGAGACAGTTCAGAAGCAGCCATGTTGACATGGGTAAGGTTGCTTTATTTTTTATTCATTCATTCATAGGATGTGCACTTCGCTGGCTGGGCCAGCATTTATTGCCCCTCCCTAGTTGCTCTTGAGAAGGTGGTGGTGAGCTGCCTTCTTGAGCCGCTGCAGTCCATGTGGTGTAGGTACACCCACAGTGCTGTTAGGGAGGGAGTTCCAGGATTTTGACCCAGTGACAGTGAAGGAACGGCGATATATTTCCAAATCAGGAAGTGATAGACAGAGCGAAGAGATGCCACAACCAACAGATCAGATCTAAACAAAAAGCTAAAAGCTACTGCGGATGCTGGAAATCCAAAACAAAAACAGAATTACCTGGAAAAACTCAGCAAGTCTGGCAGCATTGGTGGAGAAGAAATCAGTTAACGTTTCGAGTCCTCATGACCCTTCAGCAGAACTGAAGTATAGTTAGGAGAAAGATGAAATATAAGTTGGTTTAAGGTGGGGGGTGTGGGGAGAGAGAAGTTGAGGGTGGGGTGATTGTAGGGACAAGCAAGCAGTGATAGGAGCAGATAATCAAAAGATGTCACAGACAAAAGGATCAAAGAGGTGTTGAAGGTGGTGACATTATCTAAGAAAAGTGCTAATTAAGAATGGAAGACAGGACACTCAAGGTACAGCTCTAGTGGGGTGGGGTGGAAAGACTAACAAAGTTTTAGTTTTAGATTTAAAAATAATGGAAATAGGTGGGAAAAGAAGAATCTATATAAATTATTAAAAAAAAAGGGGAGGGGGGAGAAACGGGGTGGAGATGGGGGGAGGGGGAGTTTAAGATCTAAAGTTGTCGAATTCAATATTCAGCCCGGAAGGCTGTAAAGTGCCTAGTCGGAAGATGAGGTGCTGTTCCTCCAGTTTGCATTGGGCTTCACTGGAACAATGCAGCAAGCCAAGGACAGACATGTGGGCAAGAGAACAGGGTGGAGTGTTAAAATGGCAAGCGACAGGGAGGTTTGGGTCTTTCTTGCGGACAGACCACAGGTGTTCTGCAAAGTGGTCGCCCAGTTTGCGTTTGGTCTCTCCAATGTAGAGGAGACCGCATTGGGAGCAACGAATGCAGTAGACTAAGTTAGGGGAAATGCAAGTGAAATGCTGCTTCACTTGAAAGGAGTGTTTGGGCCCTTGGACGGTGAGGAGAGAGGAAGTGAAGGGGCAGGTGTTGCATCTTCTGCGTGGGCATGGGGAGGTGCCATAGGTGGGGGTTGAGGAGTAGGGGGTGATGGAGGAGTGGACTAGGGTGTCCCGGAGGGAATGATCCCTATGGAATGCCACCAGGGGGGGTGAAGGGAAGATGTGTTTGGTGGTGGCATCATGCTGGAGTTGGTGGAAATGGCGGAGGATGATCCTTTGAATGCGGAGGCTGGTGGGGTGATAAGTGAGGACAAGGGGGACCCTATCACCCTATCACCCTACCCCAGCTATGCCTGTCTCTTTATGGGGTATGTGGAAGATTCCTTGTTCCAGTCCTACTCCGGCCCCCTCCCACAACTCTTTCTCCGGTACATCGATGATTACTTCGGTGCTGCTTCAAGCTCTCGTCGGGACCTGGAAAAATTTATTAATTTTGCTTCCAATCTCCACCCCTCCATCATTGTCACATGGTCCATCTCTGACACTTCTCTTCCCTTCCTTGACCTCTCTGTCTCAATTTCTGATGATAGACTGTCCACCAATATCCATTACAAGCCTACCGACTCCCACAGCTACTACGACTACAGCTCCTCACATCTCGCTTCCTGTAAGGACTCCATCCCATTCTCTCAGTTCCTTCGCCTCCGTCGCATCTGTTCTGATGACGCTACCTTCAAAAACAGCTCCTCTGACATGTCCTCCTTCTTCCTTAACCGAGGTTTTCCACCCACGGTCGTTGACAGGGCCCTCAACCGTGTCCGGCCCATCTCCTGCGCATCCGCCCTCATGCCTTCTCCTCCCTCCCAGAAACATGATAGGGTCCCCCTTGTCCTCACTTATCACCCCACCAGCCTCCGCATTCAAAGGATCATCCTCCGCCATTTCCACCAACTCCAGCATGATGCCACCACCAAACACATCTTCCCTTCACCCTCCCTGGCGGCATTCCATAGGGATCGTTCCCTCCGGGACACCCTGGTCCACTCCTCCATCACCCCCTACTCCTCAACCCCCACCAAGGCACCTCCCCATGCCCACGCAGAAGATGCAACACCTGCCCCTTCACTTCCTCTCTCCTCACCGTCCAAGGGCCCAAACACTCCTTTCAAGTGAAGCAGCATTTCACTTGCATTTCCCCTAACTTAGACTACTGCATTCGTTGCTCCCAATGCGGTCTCCTCTACATTGGAGAGACCAAACGTAAACTGGGCGACCACTTTGCAGAACACCTGTGGTCTGTCCGCAAGAAAGACCCAAACCTCCCTGTCGCTTGCCATTTTAACACTCCACCCTGTTCTCTTGCCCACATGTCTGTCCTTGGCTTGCTGCATTGTTCCAGTGAAGCCCAACGCAAACTGGAGGAACAGCACCTCATCTTCCGACTAGGCACTTTACAGCCTTCCGGACTGAATATTGAATTCAACAACTTTAGATCTTAAACTCCCCCTCCCCCCATCCCCACCCCGTTTCTTTTCCCCCCCCACCCGCCTTTTTTTTTAATAATTTATATAGATTCTTCTTTTCCCACCTATTTCCATTATTTTTAAATCTAAAACTAAAACTTTGTTAGTCTGTCCACCCCACCCCCACTAGAGCTGTACCTTGAGTGTCCTGCCATCCATTCTTAATTAGCACTTTTCTTAGATAATATCACCACCTTCAACACTTCTTTGATCCTTTTGTCTGTAACATCTTTTGATTATCTGCTCCTATCACTGCTTGCTTATCCCCACAATCACCCCACCCTCAACTTCTCTCTCCCCCCGCCCCCCACCATAGACCAGCTTATATTTCACCCCTCTCCTAACTATACTTCAGTTCTGCTGAAGGGTCATGAGGACTCGAAACGTTAACTGTTTTCTTCTCCACCAATGCTGCCAGATCAGATCTAAGCTCTGCAGTCCTGCCACATCCAGTCGTGAATGGTGGTGGACCATTAAACAACTCACTGGAGGAGGGGGCTCCACAAATATCCCCATCCTCAATGATGGGGGAGCCCAGAACATCAGTGCAAAAGATAAGGCTGAAGCATTTGCTACAATCTTCAGCCACATGTGCCAAGTGGATGATCCATCTCTGCCTCCTCCGGAAGTCCCCAGCATCACAGATGCCAGTCTTCAGCCAATCTGATTCACCCCACGTGATATCAAGAAACGGCTGAAGGCACTGGATACTGCAAAGGCTATGGGCCCTGAAAATATTGCTGCAATAGTACTGAAGACTTGTGCTCCAGAACTTGCCGCTCCCCTAGCCAAGCTGTTCGAGTGCAGCTACAACACTGACAGCTACCCGGCTATGTGGAAAATTGGCCAGGTATGTTCTGGACACAAAAAGCAGAACAAATCCAACCCGGCCAATTACCGCCCCATCAGTCTACTTTCGATCATCAGTAAAGTAATGGAAGTGGTCACCAACAGTGCTATCAAGCGGCAGTTGCTCAGCAATAACCTGCTCACTGACGCCCAGTTTGGGTTCCGCCAGGGCCACTCAGCTCCTGACATCATTACAGCCTTGGTTCAAACATGGACAAAAGAGCTGAACCCCCGAGGTGAGGTGAGAGTGACTGCCCTTGACATTAAGGCAGCATTTGACTGAGTGTGGCATCAAGAAGCCCTGGCAAAACTGGAGTCAATGGAAATCAGGGGGAAAACTCTCTGCTGTCTGGAGTCATCCCCAGCACAAAGGAAGATGGTTGTGGTCGTTTGAGGTCAGTCACCTCAGCTGCAGGACATCACCGCAGGAGTTCCTCAGGGTAGTGCCCTTGGCCCAACCATCTTCAGCTGCTTCATCAATGACCTTCCTTCCATCATTAGATCAGAAGTGGGGATGTTCACTGATGATTGCACAATGTTCAGCACCATTCACGACTCCTCAGATACTGAAGCAGTCCATGTCCAAATGCAGCAAGACCTGGACAATATCCAGGCTTGGACTGACAAGTGGCAAGTAACATTTGCACCACACAAGTGTCAGGCAATGACCATCTCCAACAAGAGAGAATTTAACCATTGCCCCTTGATGTTCAATGGCATTACCAACACTGAATCCCCCCACTATCAACATCTTGGGGGTTACCATTGACGAGAAACTGAACTGGACGAGCCATATAAATACTGTGGCTACAAGAGCAGCTCAGAGGCTGGGGATTTGCGGTGAGTAACTCACCTCCTGACTCCCTAAAGCCTGTCCACCATCTACAAGGCACAAGTTAGGAGTGTGATGGAATAATCCCCACTTGCCTGGATGAGTGCAGCTCCCAAACACTCAAGAAGCTCGACACCATCCAGGACAAAGCAGCCCACTTGATTGGCACCACATCCACAAACATTCACTCCCTCCACCACCGACACTCATTGGCAGTAGCATGTACCATCTACAAGATGCACTGCAGGAATTCACCAAGACTCCTTCGACAGCACCTTCCAAACCCTCAACCTCTACCACCTAGAAGGACAAGGGCAGCAGATAGATGGGAACACCACCACCTGGAAGTTCCCCTCCAAGTCACTCACCATCCTGGCTTGGAAATATATCGCCGTTCCTTCACTGTCCCTGGGTCAAAGTCCTGGAACTCCCTCCCTAACAGCACTGTGGGTGTACCCACCCCACCTAGACTGCAGCGGCTCAAGAAGGCAGCTCATCACCTCCTCAAGGGCAACTAGAGATAGGCAATAAATGCTGGCCCAGCCAGCAAAGCCCACATTCCATGAATGAAATGAATTTTTTAAATAGTCATTCCTGCAGTGATGTCCAGGAGCTGAGGTGACTGACCTCCAACAACCATCTTCCTTTGTGCTGGGTATGACTCCAACCAGTGGAGAGTTTTCCCCTGATCCCCATTGACTCCAGTTTTGCCAGGGCTCCTTGGTGCCACACTCTGTCAAATGCTGCCTTCATGTCAAGGGCAGTCACTGTCACCTCACCTATCTGCCCACTCAAGCAACGCAGAGGCATGAAAGTGCAACAAATGCTCTAGAGCTTTTCACCCCTTGGGCACAGGCTGCAAACTAATGAGCGTTTTAGTGGGCCGTAAAACAGTTGGATGACTTGGCATGAGGTAAAATCACCTTGCTAAACTGACCATGGAGCAGTCACTGATGGACGCGCTCACAGCCTCTTGCATTATCATCATCCCAGTTTGGACCAGTCACCCCCATGGTTCAAGCTAACAATGCAGCCTTGCAGTGTGGGTTAGGAGAATGCCTGTGCCTGAGCTGAGAGCACAGCCTGCAGCCCAATGGGTAAAGCTGCTGCCAATCGGTCAGGTGGAGTGGGGCGGAGGTGGTTAGGTTTTGGGCAGCCATGCAGTGCAATCAACTCTGGCCATCCAAGTGGTGTCCAGCACTCTCCGGGATGCATTGAGGCCCTTCAGACTTAACGAAGAGAGGTTCTTAGAACACCCATGCTAACCCACGCATCTCTCTCTTTTATCCTGCAGGAGTACATCAGGAGCATGCAGCCTGGTGAACTAGCTGTATATCTTTTGGTGCACAGAGAGTGAACAACAGAGAAGAGACTGATGGCATCATCTGGCTGGACAGAGGGAGGAGCAGCACCCTCAGGAAGAAGGGGCAGTTGGGGCTCCCACCCAAGCCACTGAAGAGCTAAAGCGAGCCATCGTTGGTCAGCGCCTAGCTTGACCCAGGGTACATAGACGTCGCCGAGAACCAGTGTTATCGAAGACTACACAAGTCCAGGGAACTGGTCAGTCACATCTGCCAGTTACTGCAGGATTTGGTGCCATGGGGACATAGAGGGCATCCAGTGCCTGTGACCATGAAAGTGACCACGGTGCTCAATTTCTACACCAGTGGCACATTTCAGGGCTCCACAGGCGACCTCTGTGGGATATCACAAGCCTCCACCCACAAATACATCCATGAGGTCACAGATGTTACCTTCGCGAGGGCACATAACTTGGTGCATTTCGTCTGGGACCAGGAGAGCCAGGATGCAATAGCGATTGGATTTGCCCAGATCGCGGGTTTCCCACGCGTGCAGGGTCCGATCGACTGCACTCACGTGACCCTCAGGTCTCTGTCGCAACAAATGGTCAACTGTGTCAACCACAAGGGATTCCATTCGCTGAATGTGCAGCTGGTGTGCAAACACCCAAATGCATCCTGCAGGTCTGCGCAGTTTCTAGGGAGTGTCCACAACTCCTACATTCTCAGTCAGTCACAGATCCCTGACATCTTCCAGGGTCCACAGAGGCTGCAGCGATGGCTCTTCAGGGACAAGGGCTACCCGCAGGGGATGAGGTTGGTGAGACCCGTGCGGCGGCCTTAGACTGCAGGATAGCGAATTTATAACGAGGCTCAAGCTGCAACTCGCAACTTGGTGGAGCAGACCATCAGGATGCTGAAGATGTGGTTCCAGTGCCTGGACCAGTCTGGTGGAGCCCTGCAATACAGTCCATAGAGGGTGTCACACATCGTCACCTGCTACGCCCTTTACAACCTGGCGCTGCAACAGGGAGAGGAGCTGGGCTGAGGAGGAGGTGCAGGAGCTGGTGGTCTCCTCTGATGAGGTGGACGTCGATGATGATGAGGGTGAGGAGGACATTGAAGGTGTCGAAGTTGGCGATGAGGCAGGCGTGCTCAGAAAGCCCTAATGGCTGCTAGATTTGTTGGGGATGATGATGTCACGCAGTGAGGAGACACCATAGATCCTCACATCGCTTCTATGAACATTTGACTCCAGTCTGGCTTATGGCAGCGCACATACCCTCTGTGATAATGCTGCTATCATGGAGACACAGTGGAGGCCGTAATAGTCACTTGACTGTAGGAGGATGATGTCGACATGCAGTGAGGACACTCCATAGATCTTCACACAGCCTCTGTGAATGTCTGACTCCTGTCTGGCTGAGAACAGCTCACTTGCCCTGTTGGAGATTAATCACACCGTGATCATTTCATACGTAGGAACCCCATTTATTACTTGTGCACAAGGGAGAACAATACAGCGAGAGTTATTGTACCGTCTCAAAGCAGAATACACAAAGACTTGCTTAAAAGCATTTTACAACCAATCAGTAAACTTTGCACATCTCAATCCACTTATTTGCATACGTTAACTGACCAATCCATGTTCCAGTAAATTTCCATTCCTACGCCACAGGTCCGGTGCCTACACACTTGGTTATCACAACTTTGATTACATTCGGCCCGAGAGAGAGAGACACATGGAATGTGTCTCAAGGCCCATCCTGCTATATCGGTCAGACAAGATGCTATTGTTCTTCAAGGTTGCAGTGTTTTTCTCTTAGGCCTAAGCATTTACTTCAATTGCTCCATTAACCCTTTCAATACTGAGTGGGCTCCCTATAGTTGTCTAGGCCACCACAGCCCTTCGTGATCAGAGTCATATCATAGAGACACAGCCATGAAACTTTAGAAACACCTGATGTTTTGTTCGCCTCCAGCACCTGAGCCCTTCAGGAGCACAGAGTCACCGGTCACAGATGCTGAAGAGATAGGGGACCAGCCCCACCTTAAAGGTGCTGAGAGCACACAGAGAGAATGAGGGAACTCTGTGACACTATCCACAACATTCTGGCAGCAATGACCAGCACCATCGAGGTGCAGGTATCAGTAATGTGTCCAGGGAGTGTGAGGCTGGACCATCACTTTGGTCTGAAGGCTGCACAGACACAGGGAAGAGGCCCTGGACTGAGACACCTGCCTTTATCTTGTGTAGAAAGGTTTCACCTCTGAGCGACACGAACACTGCTCATCAGAACCAGGAGCCACAGGCAGGGAGACATTCTTGGCAGTTTATTGACAATAGTGAACATTATGTATAAGTGATTAACACCCATGTCCAGGCTGTGCAACTACACATTCCTAACTTTCCTAACCCTGCCACTATGTCTTGGTGCTCAGACATCCACAGCGGAGGTGGGGGCAGCCTGCTGACTGCTACACCCTGTCTGTGATGACCTTGGCTGGCATCCTCTGGAGGGCCGAGACCTGTAGAGTACCGGCCTGCTTTCGGGATCCTCCTGTGCTGCAGCGGCACTCACCTTGAGCTGTGGAGCTGGAGCTGCTGGGGTCACAGGAAGAGAGAATTCGGATGGACTGGACACTCCTGGAGTCACCTGAATGGATGGCCCTGGAGTGTGTACATGCTGATCCTCGTCCCTATGGGTGCCCGAGGACCCCTGGCTGGCTCCTTGAGGGGAAGGTGAAGATGGAGTGAGATTGAGCTGCCCAGCATCCCTCTCATGTACATACTGTTGGAGGCCAACTATGGCATCAGTGATGCAGTGCAGGAGCAACACCCTGGACCAAGGTCTCCATGGCAGCCGCCATCCTACCAGTGTTGACCTCGGTGCGTTGGCAATACCGGCATTATTACCTCAGCCTGAAGGCAGACGGACTCCTCCATCGTGCCTTACAATCTGAGGAGTGCAGCGGACATCCCTTCCTGATGTTCCCGAGCTTGTCTTTGCAGCTCCAGCAACTGAGACATGACCGAGTCCAGAGGTTCGTTATCTGACTCGGACTCTGGTAGTTTGGCCTCCAGCAGCCCTCCGAGTGTTGGGGACCTGGGAAGTCCCTGCCTCTGCCTGCTGTGGCTCAGACAGTGTGATGTGCTCATCAGATTGTGATCACGAGGCTACTCTAAAGCTAAGCCCCACCGAGGTGTGTGTCTTTGCGCTGGTGGAGGGTGTGGGTGACGCTGTGACGGAACTTCAGGGAGGGTGCCTTCAGATTCCTCTTCAGAGGTTTCTTTGGGGCTTGATTGGAGGCCCTGGGTCATGGACTCTGTCGGCTGTTTCCCAGATGTGCCTGTGAAAGCAAGGGGAGATAATTAGTGCATGGCAATGGCCTGTGAAACAGGACACATCACTCACAGCCTGGTTATCTGATGGATGTTGCACTGCTGGATCCTCACTTGCTAGAGCAGCGCCGACCTCACTGTCGGCACAGGACCGGTCCCGGTCATCGCCGGCCAGCTGGATGGCTCTGCTTTCAAAGTCTGTGAGGACCTTGATGTCAGGCATTCCTCCACCGGTCTGCGACCTCTCCCTCTTGTTGAGAGCCACTTTGTCCTGCATGGATAGAGATGGGGAGAGTGTATCAGGACTCCTGCCAGGCCAGATGATAAATGTGCCTGGCCTGTGTGGGTGGTAAGTGACCCCATGGATGGGATGAGGACAATGATGGTGTGTGTGTGAGAGTGAATGGTGATGTCCCTTGCACTGGCAGTGAGTGAGGGCCCTGTGAGTGTGTGATGGGTTTGTGAGTGTGTGAGTTGAGAGTGATGAGAAGAGTGACTTACCCTGGGGAACGGAGAAGATTATTCATCTTCTTGCAGCACTGGGTATCTGTCCTCTTTTGCAGGGCGTTGGTGGTGACCGCAGCTGCCACCGCCTCCCAAGCCGGATTGGTGATGTTGCTGCCCCTCCTGCGGCCAGAGCAGGGATACTGGATATCACGACTGGCTTCCACAGCAATCAAAAGGTGCTCGAGGGACATGTCACTAAACCAGGGGCTGCAGTCTTTTTGCCTTTCGGAGCCATCCTGTCTCCTGTGCAGCAGTCCTGGACTGGAAGCGCTGAGAGGTGTGTGTGCGGCTGCACTTTAAACATGGCGCCCGGCGTGATGACGCGGCGAGGTGATGGTGTGGCGAGCGAATGAGAGCCCACCCACCATGGAAATGGCGTGTTTCCCGGAAATGCATAATTAATGCGGCGAGTTTGGAATGATGCATTGTGAGAAGCCGCCATTGTGGCCAGCGGGTAAAACGTCATTTTCCCTGCCCACTACCACATTTAGAGCAAATCTGGGTGATTCCGCCCCACGTCTCAGGAGGCTCATGGATGATACCAAAGGTGGCTTACTTACTTACCGGTGGCCATGTGAATTTCACCTGCTTTTCTGCTCATCACACCATGTATAGGTGCAATACCTTTGACATATTACAGCCAGCCACCATTTTAATATACTAGCTGAATCCTGCAAAGCATTCTCAATCTAATTAGTATCTTTATTGCAACAGTATTTCTTTAAACACAGGATTTCCAGTTATTCTTTCATCAAAGGTTTTAACAGATTCAAACTTGTCACTCTGGTAAAAGCTACATAAAGCTGTCCATTTATAAAAGCAAGGCAAGGAATATAAATACAAATTTTGTCAAGAGCCTAACATTGTGACTTGTTTCTAGTCATCGATATGAAAGTCTAAAAGGCAAATTTACATCTGATGGGCTCAGTATTATTCAAAGGATAAACACTGGGCAGAATTTTCCCTTTTTGAAACTAAATGCGGTAGTGGGTGGCTTCCACCAGGAATATCCCACTGCTCGTAATCGGCTGGAAATCACACCCGATTCTGCGTTTGGAAGCTCAATAATTATGCACAGGCGAGTATCTCACCCAATTACCTGGCAGGTCGGGAGCTGATTTGTTCGTTACCTGGTGGGATCGAAGATCCATGTGCTATATTTAAACGTTACCCAAGCACATACATCTTACTCTCTCCAGCCCAGCTGTCTCCAGGAGACTCCTAGGGATATCTGTAAAGAAGCCTGCCCCCTGCTTCAGCCACAATACCCTCCAGGCCTTGATAAGGGGAGTGCGGGCACACAGGGATGTGCTTTACCCCAGGGATAGCTCCAGAAAGCACACCAGCCTCACCTCTCCAGCCTGGGATGCCAGTGCAAAGGATGCCAGTGCGGCCGGCCAGTACACCTGAAATGCCACCCAGTGCAGGAAGAGGGTGAATGATCTCATCCAATCCACCAGGGCAAGTCATCCTGTCCAATATCAAACTCTCATCAGGGCATCATGCACTCAAAGTGCTGCTCCCTTCAGGGACCTCACACAACTGTTAGAGGGGGATACATATCACCACTGATTGTCTCATGGAAACTTTCCCATCAGCACTACCCATGCTGCACACACTCCTCCTCAGCCCCATCTAGGGAGGGCTCACCACACACAGGGGGCATGCATCATTCCCAAACTCTGTTCCATCCCTTCTCATCACTTGCCTTTCTTATGTCTTCATTCAGGGCAAGTTTGTCCACAAAGAAGGGAAAGATTCCAGACCGGGGGAGGGTGTGAGATCACTGGGGAGAACAGGGATCACTCCTGTGGGGAAGGGGGGATCAGATTGTCTCAGCAACACAGAACAGATCACACCTCCATCAGTTCATTAATCCTGACAATCACAGTGAGTGACATAAATTGCTCGTTCTCATCAACTAAAACTTCATTCCCCCCCACCCCCAACAGTACTAGCAAACCTCCCCCTAAGGATGTTGGTCCTGTTCCAGTTCAGGGGCAACCTGCCCGACTTGTACAGGCCCCACCTTCACCAGAAACAGACCCAGCGATCCAGGAAACTGAAGCCCTCCCTCCTGCACCATCCCTTCAGCCACACATTCATCTTCTCTATCTTCCTATTTCTACACTCAATAGCATAGGGAATAACCCAGAGATTACAACCTTTGGGTGTCCTAGTGCATGAATGACAAAAGGTTAGTGTGCAGGTGCAGCAGGTAATTTGTAAAGCTAACAGAACATTATCATTTATTGTGAGGGGAATGGATTACACAAGTAGGGAGGTTATGCTTCAGTTGTACAGGGCATTGGTTCCAGAGCGTGTCCACTTGCACAGGAGAATAAATCAATGAACTCTGTCCTCCAAGCACCTCCCTCCAGTCATGGAAGCAGCGTGCTTTCTTTCTGCTCTGAATTTTTTTTTAATATTCGTTCTTTGGATACAGGCATTGCTGGCTAGGCAAACATTTATTGCCCATCCTTACTTGGTCTTGTTCAGAGGGCATTTTTATTAAGAGTCAACCACATTGCTGTGGATCTGGAGTCACATGTAGGCCAGACCAGGTAAGGACAGCAGATTTCCTTCCCTAAAGGGTATTAGTGAATCAGGTGGGTTTTTACAATAATCAACAATGGTTTTCATGGTCATCATTAGACTTTTAATTCCAGTTTTTAATTGAATTCAAATTTCACCATCTGCTGTGGTGGGATTTGAACCTGGGTCCCCAGAGCATTACCCTGGGTCTCTGGAATACTGGTCTAGTGACAATACTGTAACCTCTTCACTCTCAATGCCCATCAATCCAATCTCTGCATCAGAGATGGAACGGCTTCTCTGCTGTCTGGTTAAACTGAGTGCCTCCATCTCAGTGGGAGTCAGGGTTCGAATATCTGGCACTTCTCCGTTTTCACCCTGTCCCAGTTGTTGTGGCCCCTTTTCTCCTGCATGCAGAAGAGGAGAGTGAGTCTCCAGAAAATGACGAGGTTTATCCATTTTCACCAGCCTTCTCTCAGGCCCATGATGGGCCCTCGGGTATGTCTCATTCACATATCCACTGTTATGGGACTAGGATGCAGATGCCTGTCACCCACATGAAGCTATTCCTCCTGAGGTATCAGCTGCAGGAGACAATTGCATACATAGCCAGCTTTACGATCTCTTCCAAGTTAATGACCCTTCACTTCTGGCCAACCCTGCAACCACCATGTGCAAGTCATTCACTCAAACTCACCCTTGTGGTGTAGATTAGGTCATTCACCATCGTCCTGCAATGGACCCAGTCTCTTTGTTGCATCCCATGGCTGCTTCCCTCCACCACAACCTCCATCCAGGCTTCCATGGTTAGGGGGGAGGGAGTCTCCCCTAGTTGATGTAATGTACATGTACTTCCAAAAAGTGTTTGATAAAGTTCCACATAAACAGGCTTGTCAGCAAAGTTGAAGCCAGTGAGATAAAAGACAGTGGAAGCATGCTTACAAAATTAACTAGGTGGCAGGAAATAGAGAGTAATGGTGAATGCTTGTTTTTCAGACTGGAGGACAATATATAATAAGGTAAATAAAAGCAAAATACTGCGGACACTGGAAACCTGAAATAAAAACAGAAAGTGCTGGAATAACTCAGCAGGTCTAGCAGCACCTGTGGAGAGAAACAGGTTAACGTTTTGTTACAGACAGGAGGGGAGTTAATTTAAACAGCACTAATTTCTTCTTTCACCACCCGTCCATAAACAGAAAGGTGTTTTTGATTTGTTTCCTTCTTTATAAGCGGTGACATATTTCCCAGCCCCTCAGTTTTGGTGTGATCCAATTTTCTATCAATAACCTCACAGCAAACTTGAGATCGGATGATCACACAGGTTTAGTGTTTTGTATACACTCAAAGTGCGAAAGGAGGCTTGCTACATTGCCTCCACACTCAGACAGTAAAGAGAGGGTTGGAGAAAAGAAGGTTTTACAGTACAGAGACCACGGAGAATAAGTATTGATTCACGTGGGTTCCGGAGTCCAGAATCAAAGCCCAATGAGGTATTCCTTCACGGAGGTCAGCAGGCTGAAAACTGATGTTGCAGAATTTACCTTTCTGATAGTGTGGACTTCACAAGATAAGATAGGCATGCAGAGATGAATCAGTCTTATAGGTAATGGCACAGAACTTCCAACAGAACTAGTGTAGCTGGGGCCAAGTGTTCAACCTGGGCAGAGCTCCTTTTCTGTGAGGCTGCTAGTCAGATGGTAAGTAGCAGGACAGGGAAGAGTGTCCTCTGTGGGAAGAGCTTCCTCTGCAGTCACCGTCGCCGTGAAGCAGTCTGGGAAGAGTGTCCTCTGCAGTCACCGTCGCCGTGAAGCAGTCTGGGAAGAGTGTCCTCTGCAGTCACCGTCGCCGTGAAGCAGTCTGGGAAGAGTGTCCTCTGCAGTCACCATCACCGTGAAGCAGTCTGGGAAGAGTGTACTCTGCAGTCACCATCGCTGAGTGAAAAAAACAAAGAGTGACATCACAGGAAAACCGTAAGTTCATTGGTTGGTAAGTAACGGCTAGTTTGAACTACCTATTCTAAGTTGATTTCAGATTAAAGGTGACTACTGGGGCCCAGGATCGGAGGCCCAACACTTCAGCTTCAGCTCAACAGAGAGAGCAAGTTCCAGTTGATTTTAAAAAGTGTATTTTGAATCTCTATTCTAACTTGCTTTCAGATTAAATGTAAATAGGAGAAATATTTTACAGATTGATAAACTAAAGACCAATAGGAAATTTAAAAACAAATTGAAAAACTAATTGAATAAAATAGAGATGCAGGGCCAGGCGATGTGCTGTAGCTGCATGATGTGTTAGCTGGTGAACCCCATTGTGGTTCCGAGTGACCACATCTGTAGCAAATGTTGGTTGCTCGAGGAACTCTGGCTCAGAGTTGATGAGCTGGAGTTTGAGCTTCGGACACTGTGACACATCAGGGAGGGGGAGAGTTACCTGGACGCTGTGTTCCAGGAGACAGTCGCACCCCTTAGATTAACTACCTTAAATTCGGCCAGTGGTCAGGGACAGGAGGGTGTGACTATGAGTGAGGCAGATAGAGGGATCCAGGAAGTATCACTGCAGGAGCTTCAGTCATTGCCCTTATCCAACAGGTTTGAGATTCTTGTTCCCTGTGTGGATGAGAGTGGGGACTGTAGGGAAGATGAGCAAACTGACCAAAGCACTGTGGTACAGGGAGCCATTCAAGTGGGGGGAGAAAAGAGAAATGTAGTTGTAATCGAGGATAGTATAGATAGGGGAATAGATACTGTTCTCTGTAGCCAGGATCGAGAGTCCCGAAGGCTGTGTTGCCCACCTGGTGCCAGGGTTAAGGATATCTCATCTGGGCTGCAGAGGAACTTGGAGTGGGAGGGGAAAGATCCAGTTGTTGTGGTCTACGTAGGTACCAACAATATAGATAGAACGAGGAAAGAGGTTCTGCTGAGGGAATATGAGCAGCTGGGGGCTAAATTAAAAAGCAGAACCAAAAAGGTAATAATCTCCGGATTACTACCTGAGCCACCAGCTAATTGGCACAGGGTCAATAAGATTAAAGAGGTAAATGTGTGGCTCAAAGATTGGTGTGGGAGAAATGGGTTCGAATTCAGGGGACATTGGCACCAGTACTGGGGAAAGAGGGAGCTGTTCTGTTTGGACAGGCTCCACTTGAATCAGGCTGGGACCAGTGTCCTGGTGAATCACATAACTAGGGTTGTAGATAGGGCTTTAAACTAAATAGTGGAGGGGGGGAGGGTTCAGTTGCATGGAAATATAAAAAATCAAAGTTTAAGGAGAGGGTAAAAGTGCAGGTTAGTGACGAGGCTGACTGTTACCAAAGAGTGAAAGGAAGGGACAGAGTGTGTGAACACCATATTGCACCAAAGAATCATATAAGAGTAGGGAAAATTGACAATAGGGCAGCTTAAAGGCTTTGTATCTGAATGTGCATATCATTCGGAATAAAACTAATGAGTTAACAGCGCAAATAGAGATAAATAGGTGTGATTTGGTGGCGATTACTGAGACGTGGTTACAGGGAGAATAGGTTTGGGAGTTGAATATCCAAGGGTACTCAGTGTTTCGGAAGGATAGGCAGGAAAGAAAAGGAGGTGGTGTAGCTTTGTTAGTAAAGGAAGAGATCAGTGCTATAGTGAGGAATGATATAGGCACTGGAGAGCAAGATGTAGAGTCAGTCTGGGTAGAAATAGGAAATAGCAAGGGCAAGAAGCCTCTGGTGGGAGTAATCTATAGGTTCTCAAACAGTGGTTTAGCAGTAGGGCACAGTATAAACCAGGAAATACTGGGAACATGTAAGAAAGGCACGGCAATAATCATGGGTGAATTAATATGCATATAGACTGGACTAATCAAATTGGCAAGGGTAGCCTCGAAGGAGAGTTCAAAGAGTGTATTAGAGATTGTTTCTTGGAGCAATATGTTGTGGAACCAACCAGGGAGAAGGCTATTCTGGAATTGGTTTTGTGTAATGAGATGGGATTAATTAAAGATCTCAGAGTAAAGGGTCCTCTAGGGAAGAGTGATCATAGCATGATAGAATTTCAAGTTCAGTTTGAGAGCGAGAAATTTGAGTCCCACACTAGTGTTCTGGAGTTAAACAAAGGTAACTACATAGATATGAGGGCAGATTTGGCCCTAGTGGACTGGGCAGGAAGACTCCAAGATAGGACAATTGATGAACAGTGGCAGATATTTAAGGAGATATTCAATTCCTCCCAAGTAAAATATATCCCAATGAGGAAGAAAGATGATAAGAGGGGGGAAAAGCATCCATGGCTAAGTCAGGAAGTTAAAGATAACATAAAGGCAAAAACTAAGGCTTACCAAATTGCAAAGGTCAGTGGCAGGCTGGAAGATTGGGAAACTTTTAAAGATCAACAAAGGGTTACTAAAAAAAATAATTAAAAGAAAAAAGGTAAATTATGAAAGAAAACTAGCGCAAAATGTAAAAACTGATAGCAAAAGCTTCTTCAAGTATATAAAAGGAAAGAGGGTAGCTAAAGTGAATGTTGGTCCCTTGGAGGATGAGACTGGGGAGTTAATAGTGGGGAACGCAGAAATGGCAGAGGCGCTTAATCAATATTTTGCCTCAGTTTTCATGGTGGAGGACACTAGTACCACCCCAATAGTAACAGGTAGTGCAGAGGGTATAGAGAAGGAGGAACTTAGAACAATCACCATCATTAGAGAAAAAGTACTGAGCAAAGTATTGGGATTAAAAGGGTGACAAGTCCCCAGGACCTGATGGCCTACATCCCAGGGTCTTAAAGGAAGTGGCAGTGGAGATAGTGGATGCATTGGCTATAATATTCCAAAATTCCCTGGATTCTGGGAAGGTTCCAGTGGATTGGAAAAATGCTAATATAATGCCCTTATTCAAAAAGTGGGGGAGGCAGAAAGCAGGAAACTATAGACCAGTTAGTTTAACGTCTGTCATTGGGAAATTATTGGAATCCATTATTAAGGAAGTAGTAATGGGACATTTGGAAAGTCAAAATACAATCCATCTGAGTCAGCATGGTTTTATGAAGAGTAAATCATGTTTGACTAATTTGCTAGAGTTCTTTGAAGATGTGACAAGCAAAGTGGATAATGGGGATCCTGTAGATGTAGTATATCTGGACTTCCAGAAGGCCTTTGATAAGGTGCCGCACAAAAGATTAATACACAAGATAAGATCACGCGGAGTTAGGGGTGTTCTGCAAAGTGGTCACTTAGTCTACGTTTGGTCTCCCCAGTGTAGAGGAGACTACACTGTGAGCAGCAAATACAGTATACTAAATTAAAAGAGGTACAAGTAAATCGCTGCTTCACCTGGAAAGAGTGTTTAGGGCCTTGGACGGTGAGGATGGAGAAGGTAAAAGTGTAGGTGTTACACCTCCTGCTATTGCATGGGAAGGTACCTTGGGAGGGGGATCAGGTGTTGAGGGTGATAGAGGAATGGACCAGAGTTTCACGGAGGGATCGATCCCTTTGAAATGCTGATGGGGGAGAGGAGGGGAAGATGTTTTTGGTGGTGGCATCATGCTGGAGATTGCAGAAATGGCAGAGGATGATCCTTTGAATGTGGAGGCTGGTGGGGTAGAAAGTGCGGTTAGAGGGAGCCATATTGCCATTCTGGGAGGCTGGGGAGGGGGTCAGGGTAAAAGTGCAGGAAATGGGTCAGACACGGTTGAGGGTTCAGTCAGCCACTGTAGGGGGAGATCCTTGGTTGACCAAAAGGAAGACATGTCAGAAGCGTGGTTGTGGAATGTAGCATCAACAGAACAGGTGATAGTAGAGAGTCTATCACCAGAAATGGAGACATGGGAGTCTAGGAAAGGAAGGGAAGTATCGGAGATGGACCATATGAAGCTGAGATAAGGATGGAAATTGGAAGCAAAATTGATTAATTTTTCCAGTTCTGGGCAAGAGCAGGAAGTGGCATTGATACAGTCACCAATGTACTGGAAAAAGAGTTGTGGAGGGGTCCCGCATAGGACTGGAACAACGAATGTTCCACATATTTCACAAAAAGACAGGCCTAACTCAGGCTCATGCTGATGTGCATAGCAACACCTTTTATTTGAAGGAAGTGAGACAAGCTAAAGGAGAAATTGTTCAATGAGAAAACAAGTTCAGCCAGACAGAGGAGGGTGGGGTGGAGGGGGACAGTTTGGGCCTTTGTTCGAGGAAGAAGTGGAGAGCCCTCAGACTGTTTTATTTCTAGATTTTAGGAAGTAGGCTGTTTGGATTTGGGGATTGAGGTGGCAAGCTCTGGAGGAAAGATCTCCAGAAGAGATGAGGTCATTGACAGTCCTGGGGAATGGAGGTTTAGAGGAATTGAGTGACCATAGTGAAGGAGGTGGTTAGGGCCAGGAAACCAAAAATTGGTGAAATTATATAGGGTGTCAGGAAAATTCTGAATGTAAGTGGGAAGAGATTGGACAAGGGGAGAAAAAATAGAGTTAAGACAGGAAGAAATAAGTTGGGTGGGGCAGGAACAGGCTGAAATGACATCTCTACCAGGACAGTCCTGTTTATGGATTTTGGGAAGGAGGTAGAAGCGGGCTGTTCTGAGTTAGGGACTATCAGGTGGAAGCTGTGGAGGAAAGATCTCAAGAGGAGATGAGGTTATTGACCGTCCTGGAAACGATGGCTTGATGTTCAGCGGTAGGGTCATGGTCCAGGGGCAGGTAAGAAGAAATGTTTCAGAGTTGCCGCTCAGCCTCTGCGAGGTAGAGGTTGGTACACCAGAAAACAACAGCACCACCCTTGTCAGCAGGTTTGATGACAATGTCGGGGTTAGACCTGAGAGAACAGAGTGTAGCAAGTTCAGAAGGAGACAGGTTAGCGTCAGGTTTCCCAGGAGTTGGTGTTAGGACCACTGTCTTCTTGATGCTTATTACTGAACTAGACTTGGGTGTACAGTGCACAATTTAAACATTTGCAAATGATACAAGACTTTCAAGTATTGTGAACTGTAGGGAGGATAGTGATAAACTTCAATAGGACATAGAAGGCTACTGGAATAAGTGGACAAATGGCAGGTGAAATTTAATGCAGAGAAGTGTGAAGTGATTAATTTTGGTAGGAATAACCAGGTGAGGCAAAATAAAGGGTACAATTATAAAGGTAGAACAGGAGGGAGGGTAGGGGGCAGGGTAGGTTGAGGAAATAGTTAATAATAAAGGGTTAATAAAGCACAGAAGATAGTGGCTTTATAAACAGGGACATCGAGAACAAGAGCAAGGAAGTTATGATGAACCTGTATAAAACAATGGTTCTGCCTCAACTGGAGCATTCCCCAGGGCTATGGAGAAAAGGCAGGAAAAAGGGAGCAGATTGGTTGGTCTTGCAGAGTGCCAGTGTGGCCTGCTTTTGTGTTATAACCATTCGATGAGATGGATTTTACCAGCCCTTTGGGGATGGGCTGGGAAGCAGAAAGGCTGGCAAGATGACCCGGGAGGCAGTGGGTGGCATGCCTGTCATCTTATTGCTGCCTTGTGAACTTGCCAGCAGTGGGTAAAGTGGTAGATGGCCATCCCATCCAGAGCCCAATTGAACTATTTAAATGGGCAGCCAAGGACCTCTGCCCGACTCTGCTGTCATTTAACCAGGGGTTCTATGCTGCTTGTGGAAACCAGGTAAACGCCAGTGCCCTCTCAGCGGGCTTCAGGGGTGCACTCTTTTTCAGGCACTCTTTGGCCTTGTTATGGATAGGAGGCGGGGGGTCAGTCTAAACAACACTTATTTTCCTCCCACTGCCCATCCGTAAGCAGAAAGCTGTTTTGATTTGTTCCTTTTTTTTCAATAAGCGATGGCGAATTCCCCAACCCCTTGGTTTTGTCTAATCCAATTTTTACTAATAACTCCAAAGTAAATTCAAGGTAGGATGAACTCAAAACTAATAACTCCCTTTGAAGTTGAGCTGTGCGGCCCCCAGCTGATCATTACTAGCTTCTCAGAAATAATTACCTGTGAAATTTCCAAAACTGCAATGTGGCTTCTTTTATTCTGGGGTCACAGACCAAAATTCACAGACATAGAGGTCTTCTTAATGGTCTTTGTTCAGCCAAGGTCCAGTTTTAAAATAAGTAATAGGCATCAGGATATGTTTTTATAAAAATATACAGTGTCAGAGTCTGTTCTGTCACTGGCACCTTGCAGGGGCCCCTTGGTGGCAATGGTTTGCCCTCACTAACGCACCCCACCCCCCATCACCAGGGCTTACCTGCTTGGCCCTGGTACCTCCAGACCCCACTTACCAGGATGTGAGAGTGCATGTCCATCAATGTGCCTTCTTCCTCCAGGTTAAGACCCAGCACTGGTCCTGCTCTCTGATTGGCCCGAGCTCTTGTGGACAGGCAGCCGTGCTTAATAGTGATAGCAACCCTGACAGGCTGACAACCTCTGAACATATGGATTAGGAGCATTAGTAGGCCATGGCCCCTCAGGCCTGCTCCTTCATTCAACAAGATCATGGCTGATCTGATTGTAACCTCAACTTCACATTCCCGCCTACCCCTGATTCACTCTTTTGTTTATCAAGAATCTATCTAGCTCTGCCTTAAAAATATTTAAAGACTCTGCCTCCACCACCTTTTGAGGAAGAGAATTCCAAAGAATCATGACCCTCGGAGAAAAAAATTCTTCTCAACTCTGTCTTAAATGGGTGACTCCTTATTTTTAAACAGTGACCCCTAGTTCTAGATTCTCCCACAAGGGGAAACATCCTCTCCACATCCACCCCGTCAAGCACCCTTCAGGCTCATATGTGTTTCAATCAAGTTGCCTCTTATTCTTCTAAACTCCAGTGGATACAAGCCTAACCTGTCCAGCCTTTCCTCATAAGACAGCCCACCCATTCTAGATATTAGTCTGGCAAACCTTCTCTGAACTGCTCCAACACATTTACATCCTTCCTTAAATCAGGAGACCAATACTGTACACAGTGTCTGAGACCCAATCATCTTCAGCTACTTCATCAATGACCTTCCATCAAAAGGCCAGAAGTGGGGATATTCGCTGATGATTGCACAATGTTCCACACCATTCACAAATCCTCAGATACTGAAGCAGTCCATGTCCAAATGCAGCAAGATGTGACAATTTCCAGGCTTGGGCTGACAAATGGGAGGTAACATTTGCACCATACAAGTGCCAGGCAATCTCCAACAAGTTAGAATCTAATCATCACCCCTTGACATTCAATGGCATTATGATCACTGAATTCCCCCCCCCCCCCCCCCCCCCACTATCAACATTCTGGGAGGTTACCATTGACCAGAAACTGAACTGGACTAGCCATATAAATACTGTGGCTACAAGAGCAGGTCAGAGGCTAGGAATCCTATGGCGAGTAACTCACCTCCTGACTCCCCAAAGCCCGTCCACCATTTACAAGGCACAAGTCAGGAGTGTGATGGAATACTCTCCACTTGCCTGGATGAGTGCAGCTCCAACAACACTCAAGAAACTTGACACCATCCAGGACAAAGCAGCCCACTTGATTGGCACCCCATCCACAAACATTCACTCCCTCCACCACCGAAGCACAGTAGCAGCAGTGTGTACCATCTACAAGATGCACTGCAGGAACTCACCAAGACTCCTTAGACAGGACCTTCCAAACCCACAACTGCTACCATGTAGAAGGACAAGGGCAGCAGATGCATGGGAATACCACCACCTGGAAGTTCCCCTCCAAGCCACACACCATTCTGACTTGGAAATAGATCATTGTTCCTTCACTGTCGCTGGGTCAAAATCCTGGAACTCCCTCCCTAACAGCACTGTGGGTGTACCTACACCATATGGACTGCAGGAGTTATAGAAGGCAACTCACCACCACATTCTCAAGGGTAATTAGGGATGGGCAATAAAATGCTGGCCTAGCCAGCGACGCCCACATCCTATGAGTGAATGAAAAAAATGTGGACTCATCAATGCCCTGAGTAACTGAAGCATTACCTTCCTAATTTTGTATTAAATTTCCTTCACAATAAAGGATAACATTCTATTAGCTTTCCTAATTACTTGCCGTACCTGCATGTTAACCTTTTCGATTAATCCACTTGGACACCCAAATCTTTCTGCATCTCAGAGATCTACAATCTCTCACCATTTAGATAATATTCTTCTTTTATTATTCTTCCTGCCAAAATAGACAATTTCATTTTCCCACATTATGCTCCATTTGCCAGATCTTTGCCCACTCACATAACCTATCTATATCCCTTTGTGGCCTTCTTATGTCCTCTTCACAACTTACTTTCTTTATGTCAACAGTTTATTTAGCAACAATACCTTATGTCCCTTCGTTCAAGGCATTTATATGAATTGTAAATAGTTGAGGCCCAGCACTGATCCCTGTGGCACACCACTTGTTACATCCCACCAACCAGAAAATTACCAATTTATGCCCATTCTGTTCCCTGTTAGCTAGCCAATCTTCTATCCATGCCAATATGTCACCCCCTACATCATGAGCTTAAGTTTTACGCAATAACCTTTGATGTGGCACTTTATCAAATGCCTTCTACAAATCTAAGTACAGTACATCCACCAGTTCGCTTTTATGCACAGCATTTGTTACTTCTTCAAAGAACCCCAATAAATTGGTTAAACATAATTTCCCTTTCACAAAACCATGTTGACTCTGCCTGATTACCTTAAATTTTTCCCTTAAAAGTGCCCTGCCATAATGTCTTTAATAATAGCTTTGAACATTTTCCCCAAGACAGATGTTAAGCTAACTGGTTTGTAGTTTCCTGCTTTCTGTCTCCCTACGCTGTTGAATAAAGGAGTTATATTCGCTATTTTCCAATCCAATGGAACCTTAAAATCAACACATGAACTATCCCACTAGCCACTTCTTTTAAAGGCCCTAGAATGTCGATCAGAATCTGAGGGCTTGTTAGCCGACAGCTCCAACAATTTGTTCAGTCCACTCCCTGATTGTCATTTACTTGAGTTCCTCCCTCCCTTCCAATTCCTAATTTACAGCTATTTTTGGGATGTAACGTGTAACCTCTGTAGTGAAGACTGATGCAAAATACCTGTTCAATTCACCTGCCAACTCCTTATCTTCCCTTATTAATTCCCCAGACTTACTTTATATAGGACCAACGCTCATTTGTTCCTCTTATCTTTTTAAAATATCTATAGAAACTCTTACCATCTGTTTTTATATTTCTAGTTACCATTTTCACATACTCTAAATTTTCCCTTCTCTCAATCTTTTAGTCATTCTTTGCCATTTTTTATATTCTATCCAATCTTCTGACCTGCCACCCACCTTTGTGCAATTAAATGCTTTTTCTTTAAGTTTGATACTATCTTTAACTTTTTTAGTTAACCATGGATGGTGGGTACTCCCCTTGGAATTTTCCTTTCTTGTTGGAATGTATCTATTCTGTATATTCTGAAATATCCCCTTAAGTGTCTGTCACTACTTCTCTATTGGCCTATCCTTTAACCTAATTTTCCAGTTCACTTGAGTGAACTCTGCTTTCATGCCCTCATAATTGCCCTTATTTAAGTTTAAATACTAGTCTTGGGCACACTCTTCTCTCCCTCAAACTGAATGTAACGTTCAATCATATTATGATTGCTTCTACCTAGGGATGCCTTCACTATGAGGTCATTGCACAATACCAGGTCTAGTATAGCCTGCTCACTGGGTGGCTCCAGAACGTGCTGTTTTAAGAAACTATCCCGAAAACATTCTATGAACTTTTCATCTAGGCTGCTTTTGCCCATCATTTCCAATCGATATATAGATTACAATCCCCCAGGATTATCACCATGCATTTCTGACAAGCTCCCATTAACTCTTCCTTTGTACTACCATGTAGTTACAGATAGAGGGCCTGTACACCAATCCCACTAGTGACTTCTTGCCTTTATCATTTCTCATCTCTACCCAAACTGCTTCTACATCCTGGTTTCTTGAATTTAGGTCATCCCTCTCTAATGTGCTAATAGTATCATTAATTAACAGAGCCATCCCTCCACCTTTTTCTAGCTTCTTGTCCTTCCTAAATGTCATGTACACATCAACATTCAGGTCTCAACATATGTCATCCTGCAGCTTTGTCTCTGTAATTGCTCCCCGAACATACTTATTTATTTCCATTTGCGCTGTCAGTTCATCTGTTTTGTTTCAAATGCTGTGTACATTCAGATACAGAGCCTTTAGTTTTGTCATTTTATTATTTTTGTAATGTCTAGCCTTGACTGCTGAGTTACTCTTAGACTTGTACTCCTTATCCCTTCCTGTCACATTCTGTTTATCATTTTCCATATTAATAATGTTCTCTCTTGCCTTGCCTCTGCTCTTTGATATACCACATCTTCCCAAATTTGACCCCTTGCCTCCCATTACTTAGTTTAAAACCCTCTCTAGGTCCTTAGTTATGCAGCTTGCTAGAACACCAGCCTCAGCATGGTTTAGATGTAGACAATCCAAACTGTAGGGCCTCCACTTTTCCCAGTATTGGTGCCAGTGCCCCACAACCCACTTCTCCCACATCAGTCTTTGAGCCACACATTCATCTCTCTAATCTGATTTGTCCTATGCCAATTTGCATGTGGCTCAGGTAATAATCCAGAGATTATTACCTTTGAGGTCCTGCTCCTTAATTTGGTGCCTAGCTCCTCATATGGACCACCGACTCCTTCTTTGTCCTGCCTATGTTGTTGGTACCTCTATGGACCACGACAACTGGATCCTCCCACTCCCACTGCAAGTTCCTCTCCAGCATTGAGCAAATGTCCCAAACCCTGGCATTAGACAGGCAACACATCCTTCTGGACTCTCGCTCCTTGCTGCAGAGGACAGTGTCAATCCCCGTCACTATACTGTCCCTTACTACCACTACATTCCTATTTACTCCCCCCACTTGAATGGCTTCTTGTACCACGGGGCCATGGTCAGTTTGCTCATCCACCCTGCAGCCCCCACTCTCATCCAAACAAGCTGAGAGAACCTCAAACCTGTTGGACAATTGTGATGCTGAGGCTCCTGCAATCCTGCCCTCTGGGTCCCCATATGTGCCTCAGCTGCAGTCATACCCACCTGTCCCTGGCCACCTTCCAAATCAGAAGACCCTAACCTAAGGGGTGTGACTGCCTCCTGGTACAAAGTGTCCAGGTAAATTTCCCTTTCCCTGATGTGTGGCAGTGTCTGCAGCTCAGCCTCCAGCTCAATGACTCTGAGCCAAAGATCCTCAAGCCGTGTTTGCCCTGGATCACACTGGCATCCAGGAGCTCCCACATGCTGCAGCCATGACACATCACCTGTCCTGCCTTCTTTAATGTGTTTTAATTAAGTGCTAATTACTTATTATATTTTATGCATTTTATTAATCTTAACCACAAGTCCCTTACTATTTAAACCTTAGGAATAGAATAGACTTTAACCACTTACCAGCTGTTCACCAGATACTCACTAAACAGCTAGCTTCTTTATCTGTAGTAGAGTTAGAACCAATTTCTACAGGATGAAAAAGTTAGAAAAAGCAAAGGAGCACCTCCCTCCTCTTCTAACTCCCTTAACTCACCAAATTCCTGAATTCCATTCAAGTCACACTCCAGTGCTAGGTCAGACTGAGATGCCTGTATTTGTATGTTCTGAAACAAAAGAAATTAGCTGAGCCCCAGGTACAGGAAAAAACAGTTCAAACGAGTTTCCTTAATTAACTAACTACAGCTGCTCCCCAGTGGATAGTTTCTATCTCCCTGCTTAGGCCCTTGGATGAGATTTAGAATTTAAACAGTACTTTCAGTTCAATGTTAAATACAAACAATATTAGCTTTTTTAAAGAAGAGATTTAAGATTCCCTCATCTCACCAAACTCCAACACTCTGTTCAGGTCATACTCCAGACAAGCTGTGGTCCTGGGTCCTGCAGCCTGTCAAAGTGAGTTTGACGACTGACCAATCCACCCCAACATTTAGATCAATTAGTGGAACCCCTGTTCCACCAATCAATCCAACTCTTTGGACGGGATTTTCCATGCCCGCTGGCGTTGGACTTGCTCAGCAGCCTGAGCATACAATCTGGTGAGAAGGTCAGAAATCAGTTACACGACATCATGAAACCAGTTTGTGATTGTCCACTCAGCCTGTCGAATGGCACGCTGTGTTCCCTGCCATCAGATGTCAGGAACCCCATTGTAATACATCTGCACATCATAATAAGGCCAGCCCAACAGAATCATCCCCCACCACCTCCCCCCCCACCCCCGCTGGATTGTCACCCACGTCGGTGTGATTACACGCTGATGCAGAACGCGTCTTGACAATTGTGATGGGCAGACGTGGGGACTTACCACCAGGGCCTTGCTCACATTGCGGAGATCCGAGGAACAGAAGATACTGGAGCCTGACACCAGCGGCACACGGGAGGAATGTCCATGTCAATGCTGGGTGGATTCTCATGGACATGGCTCTGCCCCGGAGCAGCTCACGGAAGCTGGAAGTCACCGTTGAGAGTCTGCTCACAATGGATGATGATTGAGGGGGTGGAGAGGAAGTTCCAGCTTTGTTTGGGAGAGGAAGATATACCGGTGTAGGGGAGGGGTGTGGGGGGAGGTGGTGGGATAGGAAGGTCTAGGATCGACTGGGAGAGGAAGAGGTGTCAGGATGGGGTGAGGTTTGGATGGGGGGGGAATGAAGGTTTTGGGGGGTGGAGGGAGTACCAGGGGGAGGAGGCAGTAGCTGGGGAGAAAACAGCATCTGGGGAGGTAGGTGTAAGGGGGGGTGGAAGATGTAAGAGAAGGAGTTCAGAGAGGGGGAGGAGTGCAGAAGTGGGGGGTGTCCAGGGGGAGGAAGGGATGCAGGGAGGGGAGGGAGTAAGGCTGGAGGAAGAAGTCGGGAATGGGGAAGGACTAAGGGTGACGGAAGGAGTAAGGAAGGGGGAAGGACTAAGCAGGGGTAGAATTCAGGGGAGACAGCACCAAGGTGGGGGGCAGGAAGGGGTTCCAACGTTGTAAGGGGTCCAGAGGGGGGAAGGAGTCCAGAGGGGGAAAGGAGTCCGGAGGGGGGAAGGAGTCCGGATGGGGAAAGGAGTCCGGAGGGGGGAAGGAGTCCGGATGGGGAAAGGAGTCCGGAGGGGGGAAGGAGTCCGGATGGGGAAAGGAGTCCGGAGGGGGGAAGGAGTCCGGAGGGGGGAAGGAGTCCGGAGGGGGGAAGGAGTCCGGATGGGGAAAGGAGTCCGGAGGGGGGAAAGAGTCCAGAGAGGGGAAGGGGTTCCAAGTTGGGGGGGGAGGGGGTTCCAAGGGGGGAAAGTGGTCTGGAAGGGGGGATGTCCAGGTGAACGTGCAAGGGAGGGCTCTGAAGAGTCCATGACTGCCCCCGGGGAGGGAACTGAGGGTGGGCATGGAACGAGGGCATGGTGAGAGTGACCGAGGGCAGAGTGAGGCAGTTGGGTGGGAGGGTGAGGGTTCGATGGTAGCGGTGGAAGGGACAGCGAGGGTGGTTGTTGGGGACTTGAACACCGACATGGACCCTGGGAATGGGAAGGAGGAGGTCGGGGAGGTGAATGTGGTTGGGGGTGGGATTTTCGGGAAGGAAGGGAATGTGCACATTCACCTGGACATCCCCGAAGGAAAAGGGTTATGGCTGGTAGGTCACATAGGGGAGGTGGAAGGTGATGCCAGAGGGTCAACAGTGATGGGGGAAAGGAAATGGGTGGCTGGGGGAGGGGAAAAGACGGCGGAGTGCAGAAAAAAGCGAATGCAGACCATGCTGTCCAAATCGAAAGTGAAATGAGAGTCGTGCTGGGCGAGATCAGGTGCTGCATGGGAGTGTGGTCAGTGGGTGGACGGAGATACAGGTCACTCAGATGGACACTGAAAGCGACCCCCAGCCGGCAGCAGTGAAAATGCTCAGGACATTGAGGTGAGTGTGATATGTGAAGGATCCATGTGAGTGGGAGAGTGATTGCACGAGGCTCTGAAAGACCCTGCCTCACACACACTTCTCCCTCCAGAATCACTCATTGACCAGCTGCTCCCTCTGCGGTGACAGAGGATGAGGTTGAGGGGGTCACAGGGAAAGGGGACTCAGAGGGAGAGGACAGTCTCTGAGATTCCTGAGTGGGTGACCCAGGGGTGTCCAGCTGCTGCTTCTCCTCCCTTCGGGTGCCCAGGGTCCCCGGCCTAACTCCTTGAGGGGAAGGAGCACCTGGAGGGATGTCGAGGTGCCCTGTTTCCCTCCCTCGGTGCCACTGCAGGAACTCACCCATGCCTCCCGCGATGCAGTGCAGGTCTGCACACATCTCCTCATTCTGCTGGACCAGGGTCTCCATGGCGTCCACCATCCTCCCCACGGAGACCTCCATACCCGCACATGTGGGCATCACATCATCAGAAAGCAGGCGGACACACTCCTCTGACTCACGAGCCACTCTGCTGAGGGCTTCCAACAGCTCTGTGTGATGTTCCCCCACCTCCTGCTGACTCTCCAGGATGAGTTGGAAAGACAAATCCAGAGGTTCATCATCTGACTCGGACCTCACAGATGCCTCTTCCCCAGCAGTCCCTCCGAGTGCCGGGGAGCTCGGCTAAACCTGCCTCCTCCTGCTGCGGACACGTGTCCGTGTGGTGACCACCAGATTGTGAACCCGAGCCTGCTCTAGATCTAGATTCCACCGAGGTGTGTGTCTCTGCGCTGGTGCAGGGCGTGGGTAAGCGCTGTGATGGGTCTTCCAGGCTGCTTATTCCCAGCTCTTCAATGGAGGAGGTGCCTCTTGGCTGGAGGTGAGGATGTGGATGGAGCTGAGGGACTGTCTGGCTGAGGGTGTCGGTCACTTGGCAGAGCTCCCTGTGAACCAGAGTAGAGAGAATTAGTGCCTGGCAGCAGAGTCAGAAGCAGGAGAGAGAGAGAGAGCACTCACATTTGCATTGAGAGAGGGTTGATGTGGTGCAGGATCCTCTTGAGGGTGTTCACCACCAACCTCACTGTCACCGCAGGGAGGGTCCACATCCTCACCAGTCAGCGCGATAGCTCCTCAAAGTGAGTGAGGGGCCTAATGTGGGCCACTCCACGCCCGGTCAGGAACGTCTTCCTGCTGATGTGAGCAGGATTCTCCTACATGGAAACAGATGGAGAGAGTGTGAGCAGGACACATGGCACTGAGTGGAATGTTTGTGTGGTGAGCGGAGCCATGGACAGGATGAGGACATGAGCTCGAGAGGATATGAGCCTGATGGAGATGTGAGGGTGTGTGTGAGAGTTAGTGGTGTTCTCCCTTGCGGTGTGAGATCCCTGTGGATGTGTGATGGGTTTGAGAGTGTGTGAGTTGAGAGGATGAGAAGAGTGAGTTACCCTGGTGGTACAGATGGGACCATTCATCCTGTAGCGGCACTGGGTGTCTGTCCTCTTTGGCAGGGCGTTGGCGCTGACCATCACTACCACCAGCTCTCATGCTGGATTGGTGATACAGCTGCCCCTCCCGCAGCCAGAGCAGGGGTAGAGGATATACTGCCGGGCCTCCACGGCCGTCAAAAGGCACTCGAGGGATGCATCACTGAAGCAGAGGGCTGCAGTCTCTTTGCTTTTTGGTGCCATTTTGTCTTCTGTGCAGCAGCTGTGGGCTGGAAGCAGTGAGAGGTGTGCGCACGGCTGCACTTTAAACATGGCGCCTGGTGTGATGAAGTGGTGAGGTGATGGCGTGGCGGGCGAATGAGGGTACCCCTGCCATCGAAACACCGTGTTTCATGGGAATACATAATTAACGCTGCGCGATTGGGGTGATGTGGCGTGAGAAGCTGCAGGGAAAACATCAATTTACCTGCCCACTACCACACTTAGTGCAAATTTGGGATGATTCCGCCCTATGATTCTGGGAGAAAGAGAAGTTATAGGAGGAGAGGGGAGAGATAGAGAGGAAAAAAAGGAGAATTCCTGAAGAAGGCAAGGAACAGAAAAAGAGTTGGTCAAGAAGGAGATAATGGGATAGGGAGGAGAGAGGATTGCGTTAGTGGATGGGGAATAAGAAATGAGGAGAGAGAGGTGGAAGAAAGGTACAGAAGTAAAGAAGGAGCTAGAAAGAAATGGAAGAATGGGAAGGATGGAAGGATGAAAAGGGCAGAAGAGAAGGCAATGACATTAAAAGGGAAGGAAAGAGAGAAAGAAGAGAGAAACCAATGAGAAATGAAGATGGAGGAGAGAGAGAAAGAGAGAGAGAAGGCTAGGGGGGAAGATAAAAAAGCTAGTTAAGTGTAGACAATCATTTCCAAACTTACCATATTGTTATTTTGTGGACCATGAGAGGCTGAGACTTTTTGGTAGGTTTGACCAGTTGTTAAATATTTTGCTTATAATTAATGCCAGTGATGATATATTGACTGAGTGAGCTACAAATACTGCTTTAAAAAATAAACTACAATTTTGTTTCAACAATTAGATATACCCTCAAGTTTAGAAAAATAATCCATGCACATGTCGCAGTGACACTGTTAATCAGAAATACAATCGGTTAAAGGGGAAGACTGACTCAAGACGTAACTACAAAGTGTGCTAAAGGAAATAAAAGCTTCTTATTTCCTTTGCTGGCCCAGCTAAGCAGAAGTTCTGTGACACGGGGAACTCCAAACGGCAAAATACATCAGTGATGTTCATAGCGAGGAGAAACACTTTGCACTCATGAGATGTATGTAGCTTGAAATGTGACTCATACTTAAGAAAATTCAATGTACGCTAAAGAAAATGAAAGAACTTTAGAGGTTAGTAAAATAAAAATTGTCCACTGTGTACTTGGAGAAGCTGATTAGTGTAAAAACTCTATCAGTTGCTTGTTGATGCAGCTTTGTGGTGTTAAAGTGCACAGGACTGTGCACTGAAAGACAGGATGTCTATATTTTCCTGTGTTTACCCACATGTTGAGTTTACAATTTTGGTTATGATACTGGCATTTGACGAGAATAAGAGGTAAAATAGGAGACATAGCAGCCTGGTCTACTTCATTTTGTATCTCACAATTTAGCTATACAGTGCCAATGATGTGAAAATCGGTTGGATTTGATAGAGTCAGGAGCAAGTAGAATGTCCCTAAAAATCAGACAAGAAGGGTATGTGGGATTGGACTGGAGTCACCAAGAATCTATAATCACAGTTTGTGTCTGTCCGGACTGTTATGATTGGTCACTTTAAGGGGGGCACCTGTTGGTGGGTTGACTTGATGGGTGTGGCCTGCTGTTCACAGAGGTTTGCAGGGTGAGGTGAGGATTGGAGCAGGTGACACACATGCTGCTGCCAAAAGTTGGGGTGTCATTCTCTCGAAGAAAAGATGGAGTTTGAGCTAAATTTTCGGGTCCAGTGCGCCGTGGGAGTCATCGCAGGTGGGATGTAAAATTTAAAGGAACAGCAAACGGTCCGTTGACTTCGGGCCGGTCCTGTGGCAGACTGGACCGGAAAATCCCGCTGTCTGTGTGTGTGTGTGTGTGTGCAATGGTGAAGGTGCTCCCTGACAATTATGGAGGCCATGTTCATTTAAAGCTGGGGGTGTGAGGGGAACAGCAAGGAGCACCAGGATTCATCCTTTTCCTCTCATCTCTCTCCGGTGGTGTGAATGTGGCAGTGTACAGGCGATTAGTATATGTGAGCATTACCTCGAATCACCTCAGCAACGAATGCCAGCTCGGTCAGTAGCCTCACACTGGTCACAACCAGCAGTCAGGGTTACAGAGGGGCTGACACAGGAAGGTACCCCATGCCCCACCGTTACGATACAGGTTCAAGCTGAGGTCCTGTCCCACTTTGTGAGTCAGCGCTGCCTTGTGTTTGGTTCAGGCATAACCAATCCCAATCCTATTGAATTTCAATGAGATGATTTTCAAAATGTCAGCCCTGGAACTACTGCTTGCAGGGGGTGGGGGTGAATATGAAAATGTCGTGGGATGTGTTAGCATGAGATGAAGGGCATGGCATGGGGTGGGTGGTTTGGGAAGCATGGCATGGCATGGGATGGAGAAGGAGGGGTTGGACTGAGAGGGATGGCATGATACATATTTGAAACTATTTATTTTTCTAAAGCTATTCTTTGTGCTAAAATTAAAGATTCACTAGATTTGAATGAGAATATTTTAGAAAAGCTGTCAGTGAACTAAAATAGTATATTAGCTTTGATTCTATCTTCAAAAATGAAAGCAGAGGGGAGGCAGTGATGTTTTGGTCTTGTCACTGGACTAGTATTCTAGAGACCCAGGGTAATGTTCTGGGGATCTGAGTTTGGTGGAATTTAAATTCAATAGAAATCTGGAATTAAAAGCCTAATGGTGACCACGAAACCATTGTCAATTGTTGTAAAAACCCATCTGGTTCACTTTAGGGAAGGAAATCTTACCTGGTCTGGTCTACATTGACTCCAGAGCCACAGCAACGTGGTTGTGTCTTAAATGGCCTAACAAGGCCACTCAGTTGTATCAAACCTCTACAAAGTCTGTAAGGAATGAAACCAGACAGACCACCCGGCATCGACTTAGGCACTGGAAACGACAACGGCAAATTCAGCCCTGTCGACCCTGCAAAGTCCTCCTTATTTACACCTTGAGGGCTGGTGCCAAAATTGGGAGAGTGTCTCCCAGACTAGTCAGCAACAGCCTGACATAGTCATGCTAATGGAATCATACCTTACAGATAGTGTCCCAGACACCACCATCATCCACTCCAGGTATGTCCTGTCCCACTGGCAGGACAGACCCAGCAGAAGTGGTGGCACAGTGGTATACAGTCGGGAGGCAGTTACCCTGGGAGTCCAAAACATCAGCTCTGGACCCCATGAAGTCTCATGGAACCAGGTCAAACATGGGCAAGGAAACGTCCCGCTGATTACCAGGTACTGCCCACCACCCCCTCAGCTTATGAATCAGAACCCTCCATATTGAACACCATTTGGAGGAAGCACTGAGATAGGAAATGGTGCAGAATGTACTCTGGGTGGGGGACTTCAATGTCCATCACCAAGAGTGACTCGGTAGCACCACTACTGACCGAGCTGGCCGAGTCCTAAAGGACATAACTGTTAGACTGGGTCTGCGGCAGGTGGTGAGGGAAACAACAAGAGGGAAAAACATACTTGACCTCATCCTCACCAACCTGTCTATGGCAGTACTGCAGATGCATCTGTCTGTGACAGTACTGGTAGGAGTGACCAACGCACAGTCCTTGTGAAGCTGAAGTCCTGTCTTCACATTGAGGATACTCTCCATCATGTTGTGTGGCACTACCACCCGGCTAAATGGGATAGATTTCAAACAGATCTAGAAACTCAAAACTGGGCATCCATGAGGCGCTGTGGACCATCAGCAGCAGCAGAATTGTACTCAAACACAATCTGTAACCTCATGGCCCGGCATATACCCCACTCTACCATTACCATCAAACCAGGGAATCAACCCTGGTTCAATGAAGAGTGCAGGAGGGCATGCCAGGAGCAGCACCAGACATACCTAAAAATGAGGTGTCAACCTGGTGAAGCTACAACACAGGACTAGCATGACAAACAGACTAAGCAGCAAGTGATAGACAGAGCTAAGTGATCCCACTACCAATGGATCAGATCTAAGTTCTGCAGTCTTGCTACATCCAGTGGTAAATGGTGATGGACAATTAAACAACTCACTGGAGGAGGAGACTCCACAAATATCCCCATCCTCAATGATGGAGGAGCCCAGCACATCAGTGCAAAAGATAAGGCTGAAGCATTTGCTACAATCTTCAGCCAGAAGTCCTGAGTCTCGGCCTCCTCCAGAGGTCCCCAGCATCACAGATGCCAGTCTTCAGCCAATTCGATTCACTCCACGTGATATCAAGAAACGGCTGAAGGCACTGGATACTATAAAGGCTATGGGCCCTGCCAATATTCCGGCAATAGCACTGAAGACTTGTGCTCCAGAATTTGCCACACCCCTAGTTATGCTGTTCCAGTGCAGCTACAACACTGGCATCTATGGATGGAAAATTGCCCAGGTATGTCCTGTACACAAAAAGCAGAACAAATTCAACCTGGCCAATTACCGCCCCATCAGTATATTCTCCATCATCAGTAAAGCAATGGAAGGGGTCATCAACAGTGCTATCAAGAGGCACTTGCTTAACAATAACCTGCTCACTGATGCCCAGTTTGGGTTCTGCCAGGGCCACTCAGCTCCTGACCTCATTACAGCCTTGGTTCAAACATGGACAAAAAACCTGAACTCCCGAGGTGACGTGAGAGTGGCTGCCCTAGACACCAAGGCAGCATTTGACTGAGTGTGGCATCAACGAGCCCTAGCAAAACTGGAGTCAATGGGAATCAGGGGGAGAATACTGCACTGTTTCGAGTCATACCTAGCACAAAGGAAGATGGGTGTTGTTGTTGGATGTCAATCATCTCAGCTCCAGGACATCACTGCAGGAGTTCCTCAGGGTAGTGTCCTCGGCCCAACCATCTTCAGCTGCTTCATCAATGACCTTCCTTCCATCAGTAGGTCAGAAGTGGGGATGTTCGCTGATGATTGCACATGTTCAGCACCATTCGCGACTCCTCAGATACTGAAGCAGTCCATGTCCAAATGCAGCAAGACCTGCACAATATCCAGGCTTGGGCTGACAAGTGGTAAGTAACATTCACACCACACAAGTGTCAGACAATGACCATCTCCAACAAGAGAGATTCTATCCATCGCCCCTTGATGTTCAATGGCATTACCAGCACTGAATCCTCCACTATCAACATCCTGGGGGTTATCATTGACCAGAAACTGAACTGGACTAGCCATATAAATACTGTGCCTACAAGAGCAGGTCAGAGGCTAGGAATCCTGCGACAATAACTCACTTCCTGACTCCCCAAAGCCTGTCCACCATCTACAAGGCACAAGTCAGGAGTGTGATGGAACACCCTGCACTTGCCTGAACAAGTGCAGCTCCAACAACATTGAAGAAACTGGACACCATCCAGGGCAAAGCAGCCCGCTTGATTGGCATCAGATCCACAAACATTCACTCCGTCCGCCACCGATGAACAGTAGCAACAGTGTGTACCACTTACAAGATGCACTGCAGGAACTCACCAAGCATCCTTAGACAGCACCTTCCAAACCCTTGACCACTGCCATCTAGAAGGACAAGAGCAGTAAACGCATGGGAACTCCACCACCTGGAAGTTCCCCTCCAAGCCACTCACCACCCTGACTTGGAAATATATCATCGTTCCTTCATTGTCACTGGGTCAAAATCCTAGAACTCTCTCTCCTAACAGCACAGTGTTTCTGCTTACAGCACACAGAGTGAAGCAGTTCAAGAAGGCAGCTCACCATCTCCTTCTCAAGGGCCGTTAGGGGTGGACAATAAATGTTGGCCTAGCCAGCGACACCCACATCCCATGAAGGAATTTTAAACAATGATACGTCCAGAGTTTCGACATAGTCTAGCTGCAATGGGCAAGCTATCGTACAAACTTAGACTCAAGGTCGAAGCAGGTATCATGGGCAAAATATTTACCTTGGTGGGTGGGCGCGCTCCCAACCCGCTCGAGTGTAAAATGACGCACATTCATGTCGGGCGAGCATCCCGACATCAACACGCAGTCACGCGATATTTCAGTTGGCGGACAAGCGCGGGAATTGGCAGCTCACCTGTCGACAATTAAAAGGCCTGTTAAGGCCATTAAAGTTTTAATTAACTTCCATTATTCCCCTGTCTGTCCAGCCTTACAGCTGGTGGGCAGGCAAAAGGCCAAGCAATTTTTAGGAAACTTCATCCACAGACGGGATGAGGTTTCCAAAAGCAAATAAAAATAAAATTAACATTTTTAAATTGAATTAATAACATGTCCCTGTTCATGTGACAGAGTCACATGAGGGGAGATGTTTTATAACATTTTTTGAGCCCTTAATTTATTTTTCTGAAAGCTCATCATGTCCCTGAGGCCGTTCTGTGCCTGAGGGATATTTGCCGGCGCTCACTCGCACGTATGCATGAGGTGCATGCTCGCACTACCCCCTGCCACACAGGCAGCGCCGAGTGGGCCTTAACTGGCCGTCAGCGTCAAATTGCAGCCCAGCCCCACTCGCAGGTGGCAGTCGGCTTCCCAGCTGTGCCCCCACAACAAGGGCTGAATTCTGCCCCATGATTCTATGGGCAGAATTTTCCTGTAGGCGATTTGGGGGCGGGGCCCACTCGCCGATGCGGAAATGACGCGGGATGATGTCAGGGGGAACTTCCGATGTCAACCCGCACATTTAAATATTCAGGAAGGCGGGCGGACAGTGAGATCGGCTGTGGGCCAGCCAACCTGTCATTGGCCAAGTGAGGCCATTGACAGGGTAGTTAAACCAATTAAAGACCTGCCCGTCCTACCTTAAGGCTGGTGGGTCGGCCAGGAGCCCCGGCGGGGAATAGAAAAAACATGAAACCTCATCCAGCGGCGGGACCAGGTTTCATGTCTGTTTTAAAAAACTTTAATAAAGTTTCTGTGATATTTATTAACATGTCCCATCTCGTGTGACATTGTCACATGGGGGAGACATGTTAATAATTTTTTTATTTTTCTATTTTTAAAGTTTCAAACATTGTCAGCGATCTCCCTGAGTCAGCACTTAGTCTCAGGGAGCAGTGCGCACTCTGACAGTTGGGGAATACCTCTCCCCGGAAAAGGAAGCGCATAGCACATCACATCGGGCAGGCCGCTGGATGGGCCTTAATTGGCCCGCCCACTCAAAATGGCGGCGGGACCTGTTTCGGCGGCGGTGATCGGCTGCCCACCCGCCACCGAGCCGGTGGGGCCCACTCGCCAACCGAGGGCAAAATCCTGCCCTATGAAACTAGAATCCTAAATGAGGATTTTGTGATGGACCAAAATTGGCAATTTTCTTCAATGGTACAGTGTTTATTTGTTGAATAATATTGAGCCATCAGATGGAAACCTACCTTTACAACACAAAAGAAAATACAGTCCGCTTTGACTTTCACATTCTATGACTATAAGCAAGTCATATGGCCAGATACTTGACAAAATTAACATTTATATTTCTTGGCTTGCTTTTACATGTGGACTGCTTTATGTAGCTTTTTCCAGAGTAGGATGTTTTGATTCTGTTAACATCTTTGGTGAACAAATAACCAGAAATCCCGTATTTAAAGAAGTAATGTTGCAATAAAGATACTAAATTGACCACAAATATTTTGAGTTTTGGCAAGTTAAAGACTAATTCCCAGCACACTGCTGCAAGCAACTTGGGGAAAAAATCAGTAGGGCAGGGGGGGCATTGTAGGGGTTGTGGGGGTTGAAATAAATTGTGTGTTTTGTTTTGAGTGTTGGTTATAGTTCTGTAGGTCTCAAGAATTCCTTGCAGTCATACGTAGGTCAACTCTTCATTGACTCTTAGAACTATTTACAAATATACAGTAAAGGGTACAAGCTCGGAGCTGTCTCCATGCTTGCTAACGCACACGGCTCTGTCCAACACTCCACTGACCCTGGGTGTGGGTCATGTGCTCTCTTATCACTATCTGGTGGTACTGTACTCAGTGCCACATTAGCCCTATATGTGGCAGACCCTTATACATGTGTATACAATTTTATTTGAACAATTTAATTTGTTAGTTGTCAAAATATTGGGGGTGCAGAATAGGCAGTTGAAAAATTAAGAGTCACCCAATCTGCTGAAGAAGAGTATTATTTTTCAAATTGGCAAGTGTGGCAAGGCAGTATACCATGAGGCTGGACATGTCAGGTGGCCAATATTGGGAGCTTGGCAACGGGAGGTTATTGAAACCTCCTGGAACATGTCCAACCAGAATTGGTAAATTTTACGGAAGTGCAAGTCTGTTGGAAAATTCAAATGTCAATGTGTTTTACCCCTATTTTAGATTAGCAAAATCTAGAAACTATGGTATAAAAAATGCTTACAATTAAATAGATTGCATTTTAAATGCAAAAGTTCAACATTTGCTGGAAAAGTTTGTCTCTTGGCTACCCATTCATTTTCTGCCTTTAAAAGTTGCATTGGCTCTGAGTGTATTTTCCCAATACCAGTGAAGTGAAGTTTTGCGAGAAGGCTCACATATCTGTTGTACCGAGGTTTCGATTATGTTTTGAGGCTGGTTGTATTTATTTGTCCATGGGATGTGGGTGCCACTGGCTGGGCCATCCCTAATTGCCCTTGTTCAGGTGGCATTTTAAGAGTCAGCACATTGCTGTTGGTCTGGAGTTGCGTGTAGGCCAAACCAGGTAAAACAGATTCTCTAAAGGAAATTGGGTTTTTATACCAATCGACAATGGTTTCATCTCAATTTTTATTGAATTCAAATTTCATCCCCAGGGCATTATCCTGGGGTCTCTGGAATACCAGCCTAGTAACAATACGCTGGTACCACCTCCCCTGATGAGGAAGTTAGTAATTTGATTACTAAGGTGGGGCTGTGGGTAGGGGAGAGAAGGATGAAGGACTCTCCACTCATGTCTCCATTCTCACCAATTGTGGGGAGGGGAAGGGAACCTTTTTCCCTTCTGGAAAGTACCACCATCCTCCTGGAGATGGCGCCTGGGAGTAGGAGGCCGCCTGGGAAGCAGGTTGGGAATGGCACCGCCCCCTGCCGGCCGGGAGGAGGAGGAGGAGGAGGCGCGGTGGACGAGGAGCGAGCCCGCCCCCTGCCGGCTGGGAGGAGCAGGCGGCGATGGTCCTCCAGAGCCGACCCAGTGCGAGCTGGGAAGATACGCCCAAGATGGCGGCAGGATTGAAAAGTTGGTGAGGGCGGTGGGCGCTGTGAGCGGGTCGGTGAGGGGAGGAGCCGCCGGGCGGCCGGGCCGGGTCGGGCCGCGGATTCACCGTCACTAGGCGCCGCCAGCTGGGATGTTGCTGCAGTAATGTCAGTGTGGGCGGGAGGCGGGGGTTGTGTCGCTGCCATCGTCACCCCGGGTGTGAGGAGTTGTCGCTGGTGTTTCGGGTAGAAATGGAGGATGATGTGAAGAAAGGTAAAAAGGTGAGTGTCTGAGGGCGGGGCGGGGGCGGGTGGTCGGAGGGGGAGCTCAGCGGGAAATACCCCCCCCCCCCCCCCCCCGGGTAACCATGGCTCCGGCTGGGGGTAAGTTTCTCATCGTCCCGGGGACATCACCCTGATTGGGGCCGAATGGCCGGGGCTGGGGGCCGGGACAGTCTGGTGTCTGTTGGGGGGGGGGGGCACAGTGTGAGGGGGTCGGTCTGGGGGGAGGGGGGGTCAGTCTGGGGGGGGAGAGGGGGTCAGTCTGGGGGGGAGGGGGGGTCAGTCTGGGGGGAGGGGGGGGTCAGTCTGGGGGGAGGGGGGGTCAGTCTGGGGGGAGGGGGGGTCAGTCTGGGGGGGAGAGGGGGTCAGTCTGGGGGGGAGGGGGGTTAGTCTGGGGGGAGGGGGGGGTTAGTCTGGGGGGAGGGGGGTCGGTCTGGGGGGAGGGGGGTCGGTCTGGGGGGAGGGGGGTCGGTCTGGGGGGAGGGGGGGGTTAGTCTGGGGGGAGGGGGGTCGGTCTGGGGGGAGGGGGGTCGGTCTGGGGGGAGGGGGGGGTTAGTCTGGGGGGAGGGGGGGGTTAGTCTGGGGGGAGGGGGTGTCGGTCTGGGGGGAGGGGGGTTAGTCTGGGGGGAGGGGGGTCGGTCTGGGGGGAGGGGGGGGTTAGTCTGGGGGAGGGGGGTCGGTCTGGGGGGAGGGGGGTTAGTCTGGGGGGAGGGGGGGTTAGTCTGGGGGGAGGGGGGGTTAGTCTGGGGGGAGGGGGGTTAGTCACTGGGGGGGGGGTCAGTCACTGGGGGGGGGTGAAGGGCGGGCGATGGTTTTACAACAAGTAAAAGAAAATGTAAACCGGCTTTTCAGAATTTGCCGTTTGACCAACAAATCCAACAACATGTTAACACTGGGGGGGGGGGGTGAGTGTGTGTCTGTGTGTGTGTGGGGGGGGGGGGAGTGTGTGTGTGGGGGGGGGGGAGTGTGTGTGTGGGGGGGGGGGAGTGTGTGTGTGGGGGGGGGGAGTGTGTGTGTGGGGGGGGGGAGTGTGTGTGTGGGGGGGGGGAGTGTGTGTGTGGGGGGGGGGAGTGTGTGTCTGTGTGTGTGGGGGGGGGTGTCTGTGTGTGTGGGGGGGGGAGTGTGTGTGTGTGTGTGGGGGGGGGAGTGTGTGTGTGGGGGGGGGAGTGTGTGTGTGGGGGGGGGTGTCTGTGTGTGTGGGGGGGGAGTGTGTGTGTGTGTGGGGGGGGGGAGTGTGTGTGTGGGGGGGGGTGAGTGTGTGTGTGTGTGTGTGGGGGGGGGTGTCTGTGTGTGTGGGGGGGGGAGTGTGTGTGTGTGTGTGGGGGGGGGAGTGTGTGTGTGGGGGGGGGTGAGTGTGTGTCTGTGTGTGTGGGGGGGGTGTCTGTGTGTGTGGGGGGGGGAGTGTGTGTGTGTGTGTGGGGGGGGGAGTGTGTGTGTGTGGGGGGGGGAGTGTGTGTGTGGGGGGGGGGTGAGTGTGTGTCTGTGTGTGTGGGGGGGGGCTGTCTGTGTGTGTGGGGGGGGGAGTGTGTGTGTGTGTGTGGGGGGGGGAGTGTGTGTGTGTGGGGGGGGGTGAGTGTGTGTCTGTGTGTGTGGGGGGGGGTGTCTGGGTGTGTGTGGGGGGGGGTGAGTGTGTGTGTGTGTGTGTGTGGGGGGGGTGTGTCTGTGTGTGTGGGGGGGGTGAGTGTGTGTCTGTGTGTGTGGGGGGGGTGAGTGTGTGTCTGTGTGTGTGGGGGGGGGTGAGTGTGTGTCTGTGTGTGGGGGGGGTGAGTGTGTGTGTGTGTGTGGGGGGGGTGAGTGTGTGTGTGTGGGGGGGGGTGAGTGTGTGTCTGTGTGTGTGGGGGGGGTGAGTGTGTGTCTGTGTGTGGGGGGGGGGAGTGTGTGTGTGGGGGGGGGTGAGTGTGTGTGTGGTGTGGGGGGGGGGTGAGTGTGTGTGTGTGTGTGTGTGGGGGGGGTGAGTGTGTGTGTGTGTGTGTGTGTGGGGGGGGTGTGTCGTGTGTGTGGGGGGGGGAGTGTGTGTCTGTGTGTGTGGGGGGGGTGAGTGTGTGTCTGGTGTGTGGGGGGGGGTGAGTGTGTGTGTGTGTGGGGGGGGGTGAGTGTGTGTCTGTGTGTGTGGGGGGGGTGAGTGTGTGTCTGTGTGTGGGGGGGGGAGTGTGTGTGTGGGGGGGGGTGAGTTGTGTGTGTGTGTGTGGTGGGGGGGGTGTGTCTGTGTGTGTGGGGGGGGGAGTGTGTGTCTGTGTGTGTGGGGGGGGTGAGTGTGTGTCTGTGTGTGTGGGGGGGGTGAGTGTGTGTCTGTATGTGTGGGGGGGGGTGTGTCTGTGTGTGTGGGGGGGGTGAGTGTGTGTCTGTGTGTGTGGGGGGGGTGAGTGTGTGTGTGTGTGGGGGGGGGTGAGTGTGTGTCTGTGTGTGTGGGGGGGGTGAGTGTGTGTCTGTGTGTGTGGGGGGGGTGAGTGTGTGTCTGTGTGTGTGGGGGGGGTGTGTCTGTGTGTGTGGGGGGGTGAGTGTGTGTCTGTGTGTGTGGGGGGGGTGTGTCTGTGTGTGTGGGGGGGTGAGTGTGTGTCTGTGTGTGTGGGGGGGGTGAGTGTGTGTCTGTGTGTGGGGGGGGGTGAGTTTGTGTCTGTGTGTGTGGGGGGGGTGAGTGTGTGTCTGTGTGTGTGGGGGGGGGAGTGTGTGTCTGTGTGTGTGGGGGGGGGTGAGTGTGTGTGTGTGGGGGGGGGTGAGTGTGTGTGTGTGTGGGGGGGGGTGAGTGTGTGTCTGTGTGTGTGGGGGGGGTGAGTGTGTGTCTGTGTGTGGGGGGGGGTGAGTGTGTGTCTGTGTGTGGGGGGGGTGAGTGTGTGTGTGTGTGGGGGGGGTGAGTGTGTGTGTGTGTGGGGGGGGGGGGTGGGGGGTTGGGGGGTGTTTGTCTGGGTTGATGTGTTTGTAATGGGGGTAATTTTGGAGCCGCGCGTTTGAAAAGCAGGAAAGTTGGGTTGAAAAGCAGCAGCAGCCGCGTGTTCCCGGTGCAGTTGTTGGAAGTTGAGATGCGGGCTGAAGGGCGTTTCTGCTGCTACTTTGGGTTGGGCTGTTTTTCAACGGTCACTTTTTTTTTCTAACGTCCGCTGGGAGCTGCAGGCGGAGGCACTTCAGAGACTGAGACCAAACTGTGCGGTGTCTTCTCACCATGTCAACCTCTCCCACCTCTCCCAGCAAATCCTGCTCCATCTCCAATACTTTGCTTTTTTATTTTTATTTGACATCTCCTTCCTTGCCGCCTTAACGGAAAAAGTTGTGGCGCACAAATGTTAAAATAACAGGGGTGCCTTACACGAAAATGTTATGTGCCGAGTGTGTTTTGTTGTTTCATCCAGTTGACAAGGTGGCATTTCAAATTAAAATGAATGCAAGTTTACAGCTTCAAGTATGGAGTTTTTTTTTTCTGCTGTGCAGTTTGATTAAGCAGGTGTCCAAAATCCAGTGACTTTCGGTTTACAAACTTTGATTGAAACTGTTATTTCATAGAACTTGTGTGTCATGCTGCAGCATATGTTTTGTGCAAGGTTTTCGGTGTGCATTTTGGCGAATTTTTAGCATGATACAACATGGAAATGAGCCTTTTGGTCCAACAAATCTCGTTGTCTTCGCATGAGCCAGCTGTAAGAGTTTATTTTTGTTAGCCTCCACTTTAACTTTTGTAATTGTCTTTTAATTTGTACTTTGCTAAGGTCAGCAACACATATTTTATCTATGCGTAACTTTTTCATAATCTCAGGCTTTCAAGTGACTGAATGAAAAATGCTCCAACCTTTCATGTCTGTCTTTGAAGGTGCGATTCCATACTTGGAAAAATTAATCCACACTTTTTTCTCATTGCTTTTATATCCTGTTTATAATTGGGTGCCCCCCCCCCCCCACCTGTGATACAGATACAAAATCGGGGGTTCTATGGAAGATCATCAACCTGAAACATTAACTCTGATTCTCTTTCTGCAGTTGCTGGCTGATCAGTGTATTTCCACCAACTTCTGTTTTTTTTATTTCAGATTTCCAGCAACTACAATATTTTGCTTTTGTATCAAGGATACTATCTTTTCATCTCAGTTTGCTATTGCTATCTTTAACCTGCATATTTGTGCATCAAGGCCCTTCTGTGCTGACACTTCACTGGCCCTTCCTTCATTTAAAAATATTTCCAATTTCTATTTTTGGGCAAGTGTTTTTCACATTGCAACCAGGAGTTGCAAACTTGGAAACCAATGGTACTGGTTTGAATCACTTCATCTTAATTATGTTCAGTTCGCTTAAGAGTTGCAATTGCCAAAGCATCAGTAGTTTATAGAAAAACAATTGCCAAGTTACTTACCATTGAATTTAGATAAATGAGAGATTCTGGTTTTTAAATGCCTTACCCTTGAGTGGTATTTTTAAAAACGTTGCACTCTATGGATGACTGGCTGATGTGTAAGTTTTTAATGCTTTTTTTTGTTCCAACAAATACACACAAAAATAGAAGTCATATCCCCAATAAGTAGTTCTAAACTTAACACAAAATAAGGGGCAAAAATAGTGAAGTTGGACAGTAGCCATAGCCATTATTTTTGACCTTGCTGCCACAGCTTAGTACTAAATGAAGTTAAGTACCAGGTGGTTTTCGACAAGTCTTCTGTAATTTCATGTATGGCGTACAATACCTCTATGGACATTCAGTTCTCCTTGCTGTTAATATTTGTGAACTGCATTTATTGGAGCTATTGTAATTTGTTGGGTTGTTTAATCACATAATTTTATTGTTGAGATGAGGATATGTGCTTTTCAGTTTTTTAGGGATTGGAAATGAGTTCTAACTTGTGTTTTATCCTTTGATATTTCAGTGAGAATTTTAATACTTGGTATGCAATTGTTATAGTCCATCACCAAGAATTGCTCGATAGCACCACTACAGACTGAGCTGGCTGAGCCCCAAAGGACATAGCTGCTAGACTAGGTCTGTGGCAGGTGGTGAGCGAACCAACAGCAGGAAAAAACATACTTGACCTCATCACCACCAACCAGCCTGCTGCAGATGCAACTGTCCATGACCGTATTGGTAGGAGTGACTACCGCACAGTCCTTGTGGAGACGAAGTCCTATCTTTACATTGAGGATACCCTCCATGTTGTGTGGCACTACCACTGTGCTAATTAGGATAGATTTTGAACAGATCTAGCAACACAAGACTGGGCAACCATGAGACGCTGTGGGCCACCAGCAGCAGCAGAATTGTACGCAACCACAATTGGTAACCACTCTACCATTGCCACCAAGCCAGGAGATCAACCTTGGTTCAATGAAGGCAGGAGCAGCACCAGGCATACCTAAAAATGAGGTGTCAACCTGGTGAAAAAACGGCATAAGCCAGTAAGTTATAGCCAGCTAACCGATCCCATCACCAACGGATCGGATCAAAGCTCTGTAGTCCTGCCACATCTAGTCGCGAATGCTGCTGGACAATTAAACAACTCACTGGAGGAGGAGACTCCGTAAATATCCCCATCCTCAATGATGGAGGAGCCCAGCACATCAGTGCAAAAGATAAGGCTGAAGCATTTGCTACAATCTTCAGCCAGAAGTACTGAGTGCATGATCCATCTCGGGCTCCTCCAGAGGTCCCCAGCATCACAGATGCCAGTCTTCAGCCAGTTCAATTTACTCCACGTGATATCAAGAAACTGCTGAAGGCACTGGATACTGCAAAGGCTTTGGGCCCTGACAAAGTTCCAGCAATAGTACTGAAGACTTGTGCTCCAAAATTTTCCGCGCCCTTAGTCAAGCTGTTCCAGTACAGCTACAACATTGATATCTACCTGGCTATGTGGAAAATTGCCCAGGTATGTCCTGCACACTCAAAGCAGGACAACCCAACCAATTATCATCAGTCTACTCATGATCATCAGCAAAATGATGGAAGCGGCCCTCAACAGTGCTATCAAGTAGCACTCGCCCAGTAATAACGCTCAGTTTGGATTCCGGCAGGGTCACTCAGCTCCTGACTTCATTACAGCCTTTGCTCAAACATGGACAAAAGAGCTGAACCCCAGAGGTGAGAGTGACTGCCCTTGACATCAAGGCAGCATTTGACAGAGTGTGGCATCAGGGGAGCTCCAACAAAACTGGAGTCAATGGGAACGGTGGGGTGGGGGAACTCTGGTTGGTGTCATACTTGGCATCAAAGGAAGATGGTTGTGGTTGTTGCAGGTCAATCATCTCAGTTCCAGGACATCACTGCAGGAGTTCCTCAGGGCAGTGTCCTCGGCCCAACCGATTGGGGATTGCACAACCATCAGCGAACATGTTCATCCTTTGCAATTCCTCAGATATTGAAGCAGTCCGTGTCCAGGTCTTGCTGCATTTCGGCTGACGTGACAAGTAACATTCGTGCCATACAAGTGCTAGGCAATGTCCATCTCCAACAAAGGATCTAACCATCACCCCTGACGTTCAATGGCATTACCATTGCTGGATTCCTCCCACTATCAACATCCTGGGAGTCACATTGATCAGTGACTGAACTGGACTAGCTGTATAAACACTGGCTACGAGAGCAGGCCAGAGGCCAGGAATCCTGTGGTGAGTAATTCACCTCCTGACTCCCTGAAGCCTGCTCACCATCTACAAGGCACAAGTCAGGAGTGTGATGGAATACTCTCCATTTGCCTGGATGAGTGCAGCTCCCACAACACTCCAGAAGCTTGACAACATCCAGGATGAAGCAGCCCGCTTGATTGGCACCACATCCACAAACATTCACTCCCTCCACCACCGAAGCATAGTGGCAGCAGTGTGTACCATCTACAAGGTGCACTACAGGAATTCGCCAAACCTCCTTAGACAGCACTTACCAAACCGATGAGTGCTACCATCTAGAAGGACAAGTGTGGCAGACACATGGGAACAACCGTTACCTGGAAGTTTCCCTCCAAGCCACACGCACCCTGACTTGGAAATATATTGCCGTTCAATATACATATTCAATATATATATCTCGTGGGCAATTGGGGATGGGCAATAAATGTTTACCTAGCTGGCCACACCTAATCCCATGAAATGATTAATTTATTTTTTTTAAAAGCCTGTGATTGGAGGAGTTGGAGCAGTTGTTCTGTTTGACGAGTCCAACCCACTTGACTGTCTAATCTTGACATTCTCTGGGAGACTGAGGAGAAAAAGCCGGGGGCGGAAGGAAGAGGTTGGAGGCGGTGGCTGGGAGCAGGTCCAATGGAGCTGCCTGTACAGAGAATGCTTTCAAGGGTAGCAGCCAGTGGATTGAAGGTTTGTTCCAATTTAATTTCCTCGTAATCCTATGGTAGAGTTCCTGAGAATTTGAGTTGATTAGACTCCATTCTGAAAGTATTTTATTCCTCAGAGGTGGTTTAATATCTCGTGTATTTCTATCAAATCTCATAGGTTTTGTTTCTACAAAATAGTCGTCTTCGAATGGGGTTAGTTTTTATTTTCACCTGATGTAGTGAGTTCTTAATGACATTTTAGATATTCCGATGGATCTGGTAATAAATGTATTTTCTAATCTCACCTTAGTTGATTGTACTACAGTGTAATGTTAAGCTACACAGATCACAACGATCCCAAGTTTGATTCTCATTTTATACTAGGGAAGGAGTTGTGCTTTTGTATCCCTTGGCAAGAGAGCGGAGGGAAAAAAAACTGCCACAATTCCTGCCTTGTCACTGCCTAGTAACTCCGAGGTAAGTTTGGGTGTTTAATATCTGGGATTGTTGAGGCTTGCCATTGGGAACTCATGAGAAAAGGAAGATAAGTTAAATCAAGACGGTAAAGACTGGAAGAAGATTGTACTGCCATGTTGTTCCTCTGCATCTTCCCCATCGAGAGAGTGTGACAGTCCAGAGTGTAGCTGCTGCAGATTAGGATGGCTGAAATGTTTGGAATCCCTGGAAACCAAAAACTCACCCTCAACAAAAATGAGCTGGGCAGTTTTTCTCCATGATTTTTTTGGGGGGGTGGTGGTGGTGGCGAGGGAATATTTTGACCCCTGCTCCCCATTTAGTCTTGTCATAACCCATCATACTTTCAAACACACTCTGTACCTAGATTTTACTCTCAACCCTGGAGTGTGATTTGAACCCACAACCCATTGACTTGGGTGGTAATGCTACCACTTTGTCTTGGTTGGCAGAGAGGAGTCTCTGCCAGTGGTTCCATTCTTGATATTTGGGAAGTGCACTAATCTGATTTCACCTGCTGTTAGCTTACCAGTACTTCTGATTTGACAATCAGGTCTAACTGGACCTGAATGTCCTGACCTTGGATGTCTGTAGGACATCTTGTGGCGTGGTTTCTTCTGAAGGGAAGTTGCACAAAGCTCCAGTAGCTTGTGTCCATTTTTGATTTATCTTCTCCAAGCCATGATGTCTGAGACAGGAGGGTCCATACCTCAAGGTTTGTGCCCACTCCAATCCTCATAGTTGCTCTGCACTGATGCACTAGCATTTCATACCAAGGAACACCAGCAAATGGACAGACTGTCATGCCTGTAAGAGTTTGGTTTGACGATTCGCATCAGGAAAACAAATGTCATGGCCCAGGGCATTGCCACGTTGCCAGATTTCTTGACAATGAAGGTTGTTAATTTCACATATCTCGGCTCCACTATCATCAGCAATCTGTCACTTGATGCTGAAATCAACAGTAGTTGCAAAAGCTGCAGCTGTTATATCCAAGCTGAGTAAGAGTAGGAACAATAGCAATCTGACTGAGAGCTTGCTGATGCTGGTTGCTCTGTGGGTTTACAAAGCCTGTGTCCTCTGCACTGCTCAGTAGTGAGGCCTGAAAAACATGATAGGAGAAAAGGCTGAAGAGTTTCCACCTTCGTGGACTCGGATGTATCCTTAGCATCTGTTGGCAGGGTAAGGTCACCAACTCTCAGACCCTGGAGCATGCTCATTGTTAAGCCAACGATGTCGGCGCTGGCTTTCCCATTTTCACCTGATGGATGACGGCCGATACCCAAAGACTTTCTGTACGGTGGGGCCATAGCTGCCTGGGTGTCCATACCTCTGCTACAGGGACACCTGCAAGCAAGATTATGAAGCTAGACGCTGATGTACGAAACTGGGAGACAGTTGCCAACACTGATGACCTCCTGGAGGCTGACTGTGTGGAGGGGCTTTGGAAGAGGTGAGTGTTAGGAATTGAAGACAGTTTAAGCAAGTTATATTTGTATTTGTGGATGTTTTTAGCTTTAAAGTTTAAGTTTGATTTGTATTTCTGTATTTGTGCGTTAAATAAAAGGTTCAGTTTTAGTTCCGCGTTAAAGGTGAAATTTGGGATTTAGTTTCATTTTCAAGGGAGACAGCAGGCCTGAAGCTGTTTGTATACCTGCATTTCTAATGAGTTTTATGACTGAGAAGGTAGCACATGCACAGCCCCCAGTTCGAGTGCAGTTAAAACAGCTGCCAGGGAGACACTTGAGCAGAGGGGAAAATAGCAAACCCCAAACAGCAGTTGAAGCCAGGACTCGAGAGACTGGACACTGGGAGAGGGAGCTGCAGAGTGAGAGCAGATTTCCCTCAAAAACGGAAAGGTCCCAAGGCCAAGGAGTGAAACAGGAACAGCAGAAAGTCCCAAGAAGACCTAGTCCATAGAAGGAAAGGAACCCGGAAAGGGTCCTGTTAAGTGAAGTTAAAAGCAAGGAGCAGAGGAAGGCTCCAAGCTTAAAGGAAGAAAATCTGCAGGAAGCAGATTTAAAGCGAGAGGCCTGAAGGCCTCTAACTTTGCTATGAGCATATGAAGCAGTGGTGTACTTTTGATGGCTGAGTCGGTGAAAGTGTGTGGAAGAAAGCTTGAATGCATGTAGTGACCCAGGGGAGAGGAGCATCGGAAGGAGAGTTCGAAATACTATAGGTGGACCCTTGCGGAAGGCGTCTGAGAGAAAGCATTGGTTTGGGAGAAGATTCCAAAGCGGGCTCTTGGAGAGTGGAGATTGGAAACCCTAGTGTGAAAGACAGAGTTCAGTGAGACTGGTTGGCTCATGGTGGGACAAGCATCTGGGGGGAGTTGGTGAGAGATCCATAGCATCTGGGTGGGGTGACATCTGTCACTTGGTTTGAGTGTGGTGTGTCTGACCACAGGTCGCCTACTGGTTTACATTGTGTACTTTGAACATGAGAGTATAACGTAGGTTTTGTAACCAGTGTTATCTTTACAAATCTGTATATATCCATAAAAACTATAGTTGTGGGTGAAGGAGTATTGTAATATAGTTCATCCTTTCTTGTTTAATAAATGTCTTACACTCTTTTTAAAGTTCATTAGCTGACTTCCGTGACTCTGTTCAGTGGTATTCTCCACATATCTTAAAAAATATATATTCTATGATTTATCAAGCTGTGTTCCATCTTGGGATCAGGCTTGCCAGTAGTGATATCAGTGGTATTGTAACACAAGGAGTAATGGAAAGTTAAGCTGGTCATGAAGAGAGAGGGCCCAGAGAAGAGGCCAGTGAATCATGCACCATCTCAACCCATCGTCTTCCTGGGACTCCGAAGCCACACCAGGCGATGCTTAACGCAGTTGACCAGCGAGGTACAAAACCATCATCTCTCGAGACAGAAGACTAACAGACCTGTGGTTTGCAGTCCAGATTAACCTTGTTGGTGAGGTAGCGGAGATGATCTGAAATGTTCTTCATTTAAATGTCAGGAAGGCTGAAGCCATTGTTTTCAACCCTCCGTGAACTTTGATCCATAGTCATCAATTTCATCTCTATCCCTGGGCCACTCTCCCAGGCTGAACCAGATTGTTTGCAACTTCAGTGTCCTATTTGACACTGAGCTGAACTTGACTCTATAGCTTTTCTGTTACCCAAAAGTGCCTATTCCATCTCTGCTCCAACTTTACCCCATCTACTGCTGAAGCACTTATCCATGCTTTCCAAATTATTCCAGTGCTTTTCTGGCCAACCTCCAATTTTCCCCTCTCCATAAACTTCAGCTCATGCCCGTATCCTAACTGGCATCAAACCCTGTTCATACACTACCTGTGACCACTGACTTTTATTGACTCCTAGTCCACCAATGCACCTTTTAAAATTTTCAGCGGTGTACGCTGATGAAATCGTAGGTTGTCTCACATGCCAGATAAGAATGGAATTAAGGTTGTGGAGGTATTTTGAGGGGATGGGTGCGGGGTGGGGAGAGGGGGGAAGAAATGAATCTACTGAATGTCTGTAAGTTGTGTAAGAGCTGAAACATCTGACTGGTAGAAGGACTGCACGGAGATCAGAACTTAAGTTTCACACAAGGTGGCCATTTGGCCCATTGCTTGTCATTGCTATGCTGCAGAATTTTAAAACTAATCCCACTGCCGTCTGCTCTTCGCATAGCACTATATCCACCCTTGCTCTGGAGATAGGGAAAGTGAATGTTTGAATCTTGTATTAAGACTGAGTTTAAAACATAACCATCTTATAAAACCTGTTTCCTTAATTCAAGATAAAATGGAGTAGTAGAGAGAGACACATGCTCTAGTTCTGCCTGGTGTTAAGCCATGTGACCTGATTTGCCATGGGAACCAGATGCTCTGGTCAATTACTATTGAAACCAAAATGCCAAGATTTAACACCTGAAAATCAAAGACACAAGCAGCTGTCCTTGGTCCGTGCAGGCTTACAGCCTCTGACAGTCAGATGCTGGTAGGTGAAGACCCAGGGAAGCGGTTGCTGTGAGAGCAGAATGATGATGAGAACGGATTCCCCATTTAAAGAGACACCTTGTAGAGATTTAAAGACCAGGCGGTGCCTTGCTGCTGGAAGTTCATTCAGGTATGCTCAGGAGGATTGAGTGAAGAGTGTTCGGGACTCAAGGACTTGGCTTGCCCGGGTATAACAAGGAGAGAGCCTGTTGAAATGCTGGGTGGGGTTTGGGGCTTTAAAATCAGGACTGAATTTCTGCTGAGTCTGGCAAAATGCATAAATGTGGCTTGGGGTTGTAGGTTGCACTGAGCAGGGTTCTTATATTTTTTATTGCCATCTTTTATTCGTTTCTTCAGTTTTGAGTATTAGTTGTCTACAATGTTTAGTTTGTTAACGGTAGAAGTCAAATCTTGTTGTGCGATTCCTTTTAATTGTCACTGGGGAATAGTTGCGTCTTTACAGGGATCCAAACACTTGTAGAAGCAGCTGATTTCTCTAATAAATCTCCTGAGGGGAAGAAACAACTTGGGGCAGTTAGAGGAAAAATAATGGTAGAATGGCTTCTGTCTGTGCCATCTCTCTGCATTAGCAATTTAGCAAAAGCCTTGCAATTTTTCTTTTCACTTTAGGTGCTTGTCCAATCTCCTTTTGCAAGCCACAACTGAATCTGCCTTCACCACCCTTTCAGGCTATACTTTCCAGATCATAATCACTTGCTGTGTTTAAAAAAAAAAAAGTCATGTTACTCCTGGTTCTTTTGCCAATTACCTTTTTAAACCTGTCCTCTGGTTCTTGACCCTCTCGGCACTGGGAACAGTTTCTTTATACCCTGCCTAGATCCCTCATGAATTTGAGCACTTCTATCAAATGTTCTCTCCAAGGAAAACATTCCAGCTTGCCCTGTCTCCACGGAACCATTCTTACTATATTTTTCTGCACCCTCTCTAAAGCCTTCACATCCTAAAGAACGGTACTCCAGTTGAGGCTGAATGTTTTCTGACAGTACATCGTAAACCCCTTGCTTTTGTACTCACTGCCTTTATAAAGCTCAACATTCTGTATACTTTAATTTCTCAAACGGCCCTGCCATTGTATGCATTTACCCTGGGGTCTCCCTGTTCCAAAATGCACCACTTCATATTTGCTGCCTTAAACTGCATCTGCGAGTTTGACCATTTCGTTGGTCTGTACTGTCCTCTTGAAGCCTATCCCTATTCTCCTCCATAGTTGACAATATTTTCAAGTTCCGTCATTTACAAGTTTTGAAATTGTGGCCTACACGATGTCTCAAAATCCTGACTTAACTGATTCCCCAGCAGGGGCTGAGAACTACAACTTGCAGCATGCCTCAGGGATTTTGCACATGCATGGCCTGGGAGTGGGCAGTGCACACGCAATCCAGCGTTTTGTAGTTCTTCAGGCCGAGGACAGGTCCAGTGCATCTGTACAAAAAGAAAATAGTGCCAAAATTGGGACATGTGACTGGGGAGTGGAGCGTCATAATAGAGCAATCCCACGTAGAGTACAGGGAGAGGCCCCAAAAGAGGATTCCTGAGACTGGAGAGGGAACAGGGAGAGTTTCCAGTTAACAACAAAGAGTGAGGAGCAAAGAAATGGGCTCTGAGCAGACAAAAAAGTGGTATGGATGGCAGATTTTAAGAAAATGGGGGCTTGGGAGAAGCCCTGAAGATATAAGAAGACAGAAGGAGGTTGGTAATTCCATGCTGTGGGCCATTGGGTCAAAGATATCCCTTTGGAGCAATGGTGTTCTGTTCAGCACAGCCAAAGAGCTGAAGTTGTTCTGCTTCTGAATTGGTGCCCAAATGCAGAAGGAATCCAGAGGAATGGAGTCCAGGGAGACAAGATTGAAACCCTTCGAGGTGGGCTGTCGTTAAGGCCGCCTGAGTTGGAGTAGGTTTTGGAGAGAATTCAAAGGCAAGGACTGGAATCTCTTTAGAGTGTTTCAATGAGATTGGTTGACTCGAGTGTTTACCTGACACCTGGGTGGATTGTTGAGAAACCCGTGGAATCTGTCTTGGCTGCATCTGCCACTCTATTGCGCAATAATGTGGTGTGTTTGACTACCGGTTGCATGTTGATTCACATGTACCTCCATATTAACCCTGAATGTTAGTATAAGTTTATTTTTGTTCGAAACCTGTGGAATCATGTGATTTTATTGTCATGGCAAGAATCCGGAATCTCATCGCCTTCTTGACGGCAGTTAGGGATGGGTAAAGAATGCTGATCTTGCCAGCAATACTTGAAAGAAGGAAAGGTCAGCCAGAGTTGCTTAAATCCTTGGCTGCAGCTTAATTCTAAATTGTGTTGATTTAATGGGGAAATTGCTATCATGTAAACCGTACTTATGCTTTGTTATAGTACAAAATTCTTTTTGCGTTTCTTTTTATGCAGCTGTGAAAACCTGAGCTACCACCTTTTTCCTCAACTTAAAATGCTGAGAGATTTTGGATTGAATGTCTAAAAGTGGTGAGCTGCAGTATTGGCTGAATTGGCAATGTGTTTTGTGAGTTTGGGGAATCCTAAATTGTCGCTTAAGGTGCATCACTCATATCATCTAATTTCTTTTCTCTCTGCTAAGGCCTTTTTTGTATCTTCTGGAGTAGAGTGGAGACAACTACTGGGTTGTCAGTGTTGTGTGTGCCAGCTGCTTTAGAAATGCAGGGGAGTAAAAATTCCCATCGGAAAGCACTTGCAATTCGTTTCCTGAAGTGTAGCTGAGTTGTAGGCTCTGCTGTAAGACCTGTCTTCCTCTGCTTTCCAAACTTATTTTCCTTTGTATCTATGATCTTCAGTCTTGGGGATGTAATTTGTGTGACAGTGCAATGGATTTACATAATCTATCAAATGATTGAGTGAAATTAGGTGAATTGGCAAATATATCTTAGGCTGCTTGGTGACCACCTTCATTATCCCTAAAACTAGGGTTCAGATCTTCCAAGCAACAGCAATAACTGTCAGATTTCCACTGCCCTCAAATTCCCTCCACTCAACGCTTTTCTACTAGGGTCTTCTGAGCCTGGCTTTCACAGAACTGAACTCCGGAGTGGAGTAGAGTCGGGAAGATGGGGCACGTCCTTATTTACTGCATTAAGTGCCATATGGTGAGTTTAAAGGCCTAGTTTGAATGGGTGAGTAGGCAGGTTGGAGAGGGGAGTAGTCACCCAGACGTTAGATTAGTTTTAATCCGTCTAACGTTTCCTGGGTAACTAACCAGGTAAGACCTATGGAACTGTCTGAAGCCTCTGACTCTAACTTGGTTGGAGACATTCATGGAGGGTGCTAGGAAGCAGGGGAATTGCCCATTGGAAGTTGAAACTTCCTGGGCTATTCCCATGGAGGTCCACGTGTCAGAGTACCGACGTGTATCTTGGGTCATGCATCCAGTCTCTGAGCTGGAGACCGGAAGATTTAACACTAGGATGCGATGAAAAATGTGAATCATTTGAATCTTTTTTCCTTTTGAGCACCCTATACTTTGAGCAAAATTAGCAAACTGCCAAGTTAGCATACAGGTACAGCAACGAATTAGGAAGGCAGATGATATTTCCTTTTGTTACAAAGGGATTAGAATGAATGAAGAAGTCCCACAGTTATACAGGACATTGGTGGGTCCACATCTGGAGTACTGTGTGCAGATTGTGTTTCCTTACCCAAGCAAGGACATTCTTGCCCGAGAAGGAATGAAATGAAGGTTCACCAAACTAGTTCCTGGGATGAGGGGATTGTCCTGAGGAGAAATTGAGTTGACTGGGCCTGTATTCCCTAGAGTTTAGAAGAATGAGTGGTGATCTAATTGGAACATGCAAATCAAGTGTCTTGATGGAGTAGATGCTGAGTACATGTTTACCTTGGCTGCAAAATCTAGAACATGGGACCATGGTCACAGAATAAGGGTTCAGCCATTTGGACTGATGTGGAAAAAATTCTTCGCTGTGTTGTGGATCTTTAGAATTCTTTACCCCAATGAGCAGAGTGGGTGTTCAGTCGTTGAACATATTCGAGACAATTCAATAAATTTTTGGGTATTATGGTACATGGGGATACCGCAGGAAGGTAAAACGAAGGTGGAAGATCAGCCATGATGTTAATGGTGGAACAGGCTTATGTTCTTGAGTTTTCCACGTGGAAAGCTTCGTATCCTATTTTGCCTAAATCTGTATGGAACAGACATTGCCAGTCATATTGAAAGTCAGCAGTTTTAATAAAAACAGAAATTGTTGGAAATATTCGGGTCAAGTAGGTGTGGAGAGAGAGAAACACTTTTAGGTCAATGATCTTTCATCAGTCCTGACAAAAAGGTCGTGAATGTGAAACGTTAACTGTTTTTCTCTCTACAGCTGATACCTGACCTGAGTATTTCCAGGATTTTCTTTATCTTTGACATTTTCATTATTAGCAATATTTTGCTTTTGTCAGTGGTTAACATGCTCAGGACTATTATGTCTTGCTGTAATAAGCCAGCTCGATGTTTAGTCGGAAACTCGTAACAATCTCTCCCAGTTTTTGATCTTGATAAATTGTACAAATATTTTGTATTAAATTAACACTACAGAGGAGAAATTTATTACTCGTACAATTTTTGAATTCAGAGTAAGCAGCACTGACATTGAGGCACCCAACTAAATGTGGGGAATGGTTTCTCTATGACCAATTAAACCTTTAGTCTGTTTCCACCTGAATAATGCATGTGCTCAAGCTGCAGCTTGGCTATAGAAAGCTTCCTTCAAGTATTTGGTTACAAAATATGCAATGATGTAATGCTACAGTCACAATCTGCCTTTGCTTGTCTGCCTGTGCAGTAATGTGCTGAAACTGGGGACGTTCTGTGCTGCATGACACTGATCTATTCCATATCTGCTAGTATAATGGCACTGACATAAGAGACTGAATATAAGTATGGAATATGCCAATCTTGTTTGAAGAATTTCTAATAATTATTATGGTCTGAATTTTAGTTGTAAGGTTACTTAGTTCTTCAGAGAATTAGTGAATAAGGGTTATTTTAATTAGATTGTAAGATGTGGGAGATGCACATTAAGTTTAATATCTGCAAAGATAGGTAAATATTTTGGGTGGTGCCATTCTTTACAATTTACTGTCTCTCCTATTCCCCAATTATCTAGCTTTGTACATGAAACTAAATACCATAACTGACAATTATTATCTAACCATTTCCCATTCTCATTATCTGATTTCCACCTAATTGCACATCCAGTACCTGCTTCGGAGATGACTACCTCTGACCAAAGTCTTTCCCAAAAAGCCCAGATTTTTCTATCAAAATAATGGTGAGGTTAATGATGAGTCTAATGGCACTTGCAATTATTTAAGCAACTTCAGGTGAGGTACCGATTCATGGTTAAATACCAGTATCCTAAAGTTTCTCGGGAATTGTGCAGCTCTGCCAATAGTTGAACCAAAATAAGCTTTTGTGGCACCATTAAAATACATTTAATAGTATGAAGTTGCCATATTTGCATATTGGTACCCTTTGCTCAGTTGGTATCATTCTTGCCTGAATCAAAAGGTTCACACTCCAGAACTTGAGTAGAAAAATTACACTCCAGTGCAGTACTGAGGCAGTGCCGCACTGGGTGCCATATTTCAGATGCACTAGTAAACCAAAGCCCTGTCTGCCTCCTCAGGCGGATGCAAAAGATCCCATGGCACTATTGAAGAAGAGCTAGCAAGGTATCCCTAATGTCCTGGCCAATATGATGCCTCAAGCAGCATCACAACAAATTTTAAGGTTATGACCACATTACTGTTTGTGGGAGCTTGCTGAGAGCAAATGGGCTGTTACATTTCCTATATTGGTGACCAAACTTCAGAAGTACAAGATTGGCTGTAAAGCGTTTTTGAGATGTCCGGTGGCCATGAAAAGCCCTTTTATAAATGTAAGTTTGTTTTGCATGGTAGTTACAAACTAAATTTGCCACAAAGTTTTATGTCTTGTCCTTATAAGTACCATTTAAGTGGCAACGTAACTTAACTGTCGATCAACCACTTTGGCACTGAGAAGTGTGGAGTCTCAACAGGTATTGGGGATGTTGTTTTTCCTATCTATTTTTCCCCCTCCTATTTCTCTTCCTGTGTGTGATCTTGTACCTGAATTCACCCACACTAATTTTTACTTCCTTTCCAGTCCTTGTGCTATGCAGTTGTCGAACTTCAATCTGGTTAAGGAGATGCACAGTTACTTGTCCTGTTTACTAGGGTCCTAGTTGCCCTGTTTTCCCCCTCCTGTACTATTATCATCTTGCACATCCAGCAACATGACACTCGAATTAAAAATTCTAACGTGAAAGTCTGATGAAGCTATTCTTTGATCATTGTTGAGTCAGAATCCTGGAACTTCTTACCTAACAGCACTATGGAAACAGTTATACCACAAGGACTAAAGTCCACAAGGCTCACCAACACTGCCTTGAGGACTGTTGGGGAAGGGTGGTAAATGCCAGTCTTGCCTATGATGGCCACATCCCAGTAATTCATTCTTTTAAAGAAATTCTGGGTCAATGATATTTTCTATGTACTGCAGAAATTTAGAGTGGAGAATGAGATGCTTCTGCCATGTCTGAACCAGCTCTTTGGAACATTTAAACATACTGCGACTGCCCTGATCTCCTCTTCCAACCCTGTATTTTCCTTTGCTTCAAATGTTTATCTACTTTTCCCTTAAATGTTTGCCTTGACTACTCCCTGTGTCAAATCCATTCTATGCTTCACAGACTCTGCATAATTAAATGTCTCAACCTCTCTCCTTGCAGTGCTAATTCTAAACCAAGTCCCTGGGAGTGGATGTTTTTCCTTACTATCACAATCTTTCATTTTAAAAAAAATTCATTCATGGGATGTGGGCTTTGCTGGCTGGGCCAGCATTTATTGCCCATCTCTAGTTGCCCTTGAGAAGATGGTGGTGAGCTGCCACCTTGCTGCATTCCATGTGGTGTGGGTACACCCACAGTGCTGTTAGGAAGGGAGTTCCAAGATTTTGACCCAGCGGATGAAGGAACAACGATATATTTCCAAGTCGGGATAGTGAGTGGTTTGGAGGGGAACTTCGGGGGGGTGGTGTTCCCATCTATCTGCTGCCCTTGTCCTTCGTGGTGGTCGTGGGTTTAAGGTGCTGTGTAAGGAGCCTTGGTGAATTCCTGCATCTTGTAGATGGTACACACTGCTGCTACTGTACATTGGTGGTGGAGGGAGTGAATGTTTGTGGATATGGTGCCAATCAAGTGGGCTGCTTTGTCCTGGATGGTGTCAAGCTTCCTGAGTGTTGTGGGAGCTGCACTCATCCAGGCAAGTGGAGAGTATTCCATCACACTCCTGACTTGTGCCTTGTAGATGGTGGACAGGCTTTGGGGAGTCAGGAGGTGAGTTACTCACCGCAGGATTCCTAACCTCTGACCTGGTCTTGTAGCCACAGTATTTATACGGTTAGTCCAGTTCAGTTTCTGGTCAATGGCAACCCCCAGGATGTTGATAGTGGGGGGTTTGGTGATGGTGATGCCATTGAATGTAATGGGGTGACGGTTACTTTCTCTCTTGTTGGAGATGGTCATTGCCTGGCACTTGTGTGGCATGAATGTTACTTGCCACTTGTCAGCCCAAGCCAGAATATTGTCCAGGTCTTTCTGCATTTGGACATGGACTACTTCAGTGCTGGAATTGACCTTGGATCCAGCACTTTGACACCAAGGTAAAAGTTAAACTGTCATGCTAACAGTTTCAGAAAGCAGGCACTAATTAAAGGCATTATTTTGATGTGGGATGAGCTAAGTGCCCTAGGAATTGCTGCTGAAGCCTTGGACTTAGAAGGTCAGTGCAAGCTGTTGAAATTTGCAGCTGCATTAAGCTAGGAGATGCACTATGATCTAAATAAGCAGCCTCCTCTCGGTAGCATCCTTGATTTATTCAAGGGTTGCTGAGCCATGTTTTATGCCGTGATTTTACTACGAGACAAAGTGAGGGGGCAAAGCCTACAGTCTACCTCAACTGGACGGGGATCGAAATCCATGGCGTTGGTGTTATTCTTGACCATGCAGCCCATGTACTGCAAAACAAGTTGTGTACACAATGAAACAATAAACACACAGGTTTAAAATGAACAAATGCGAAGCGCACAAAAAAAAAATTAGCGACTGAAGAATTCTGCATGGCGTTGAAATGGCTAAAAGTGATGTTGAGAGAATTAGGGTTTTAGCTGACCGGTTGCTTAAATTCAACAGACCAAATAGGATGCTGAAATATGTAGCCAAAGCAGATCAGACACCCTTTAAACCGCAGTTAGATTAGCTCATAACTTCTTGTTTTTATTTATCAGGATACATGGGAAATGTGCAGAGAAATATCAGATTGATTCCTAATGTCAAGGACTGAATTCTAAGGCTAATAAAATTTGAAGGCCTTGTGGTGCAGTGGTAGCGTCCCTACCTCTAGGCCAGAAGTTCCGGGTTCAAGTCCCACTTCAGGTGCCATGTGGCCAAACAGGTTGATTGACAGCCTGTAAACCCTTCCAGTATGTCTGGCAGGTGGTAAGAGTGGGAGAGTTTCCTGGTCAGCCATACTGCAGAAGGCAACAAATAAACACTGCAGTATTCGCCAAGCATAATCATGGGTCAATCAAATGTCACCAACACCCTCTTAGGGCATGGTACAAGGAGGAAGAGGAATGCAATTTGAATTTTTCAACCTCCAAAAGATAATGGTAATCTTCAACTAGAAAATCTACTTTGAGTCATTTTTAACAGTTGGACGCTTTGGGAGACTAGACTTTTCTGGTTGGCTGAACTGAAGTTTCAAAATGGCGTTTTTTTAACTGCTTAAATTAGATTCTGCAAGCCCTTAACAGTGAAGGAGAATTTTACAATAACAGGAAGACTCCCAAATTACAAGATGGGAGTCATTTTCATATTGATGGGAGAATGCTGAGTAATCTCTAATCTGGACTGGCATATCGGTAGCAGCAAGATGCATTGCTGACATTAAAAGATCAGGATGAGAGATTAACTGTGGTTTTATAATTGGCTTCTGTGTAGAAGTCAAAAAAGGCTTCTTGCAACATTAATTTTTCAACCCCACGTACAAACAGGTGCGAATTTTAGTTTGGGTGTGGAGGAAATATATTTTTAATGGCTGAAGAAATTGAGACTAGCACGACACAGATTTCTAAATTCCCTGTAGATCAGTGATAAAAGTTTGGATTTTACTCCATATACTGTACTATCTTCTAATGTTAATAGAATTTGTGGAATGCAGTGTTCCTTGACCAAATGCACCAGATGCCAAGGCAAGGTTCTTTCAAAAGGAATGACTTCTGTTGCAATAGATTGGAAAAATTGAGTTGGTTTGGAGATAAATGGGGAAACGTGAGAAATAGGGAATGGAATAATTATGTGCAAACCAGAATTCTTATCCAGTTCCACCAACAGGTGAAACTTTTATTTTCTCTCTCAGTATTTGGTTTTATTAAAGCTATTGCCCAAAAGAGTCTGGGTAACAAAACTAAGAGCACATGGTTATATATGTGCATGTTTTATTTATAGCTGTCCAGTGTCTCTTATTAACAAGCCGAGCATCAGAATGGATTTTAAAGTTTGTAACTTGTTAGTTTGTTAGCAGTTTGTTAGATGCAAACTTGGAACATTCATTGAAATAAGTAGAAACATTGTGGAACAGGAAGCTGCCATACTGTCGAACGCTTTGATTTGAAAATGCCTGTGTATGGGAAACACTTGAATTGTGGATGGGGATATTATGTCAAAGCCAGAATTCTGAATCCTGAACAGATAAACTGGTGGGCATGTGAGAAAGGTTCATATGCTCCATGAGCAGCTCCACTTCCAAACCCTTATCTTCCTTTGCCCCCTGGGGTGAGAAACACACCATACATAGTCACTTGCAATTGTATTTTTAAACTGCCTAGCTTTTGGCACTCCATTCAATCCAATACTGGCATTGTATTTCTTAACCACTCTGTTGGTTCCACTTTTGATCATGCTGGAGATCACAGTCTGTTGTCCTGAAGGTTAAAATAAAATGATCCTCCTCTGCTTCTACCACTTTTTCATTGCCTACCAAAACAAACCTAACCCCAGATTCCCCCAATTTTAGCCCTGGTTCTATCATTCTCTAATTTATCTCCCCTCCTGCTCTCTTAACCAAATCCCTACTAAACTGCTGAACACTGAAATACATTTCCTGGGTGATGCTGTAAATTGTTTCCTCGTCAGGTACTGTTCTTCTTCTCTCCCCGCCCCACCTCCTTAAAGCTGCAGCCATTACTCCATTCTCATAACTGCCCTCTGTCGTCATGGACTGCCACCCCACCTCCAGCCTTTCATTCCCCTCGAGTTCTTAAATGCGGTGCTACCTCCCTTGTCAATGCCCATTTTCCCTATAATTCCTATGTTTGCCTTTCCAGTAAGGATTCTGCTGCTGCCATAGCTCAGTGTTAATTAAAGCCACAATGATATTCTCTGACACTCACCGTGGTATATTTTTCTTTCTCATCTTCCAGCTTCTGCGGTCTTTCACACTGCTGGCAAAAGCATGATAGCAATCAATTGCAACAGGAGGTAGGCTGAATGAGCACCTATGGCAAACAATAGGGAGAGGTAACATATACTTCATGGTATAGTTTCTAAAGTGCAGAGGCAGAGGGACCTGGGCCTTCATGTGCCATGTTATGGCACAGCCAATGGTAAATGCTGAGCTGTTCAAATCCCAGAGGGAAACATGACAACTACCACAATTATTATTGCAATTTGTATGTTTTGAAATGCGGGCTTTGAATTCAGTAGTAATAAGACCACCGAGCCTTATAGGTTTTTACAAAACTAAAACATTTATTAATAAGAGAAACTATTTTCAGCACATACATATGTCTACAAATTTCTACTATAATAACTTGTAAATCCCCTAATTAATCTGCCCCCCTCCTCCCCCCCCAGTTACACCTCCGTTAAGGCAGCAGTAAAACACAGATTTTAAAAGACCCAGGCAAAGAAACTTGATACCCTGAACAATCCAATTCAAAGTGAGTTTCCTTAACTTCAGTTATTTGTAGACAGCAACTTGAGGCATGGATGCTGAAGGCTTTTCACATTTGTTAGATCTTAAAATGCCTGCCTTTACACAGTCTTCTCTCCTTTTATACATATCTTCCCCTTTGAATGCAAATTCCCATTGTTTCACTGTCTTTGGACTTAACCTCCCTGATCACAATTTATCATTGTACCAATTTTACCAGTGATCCTTGGGGGAAAATAAACACTGTTTCTGAACTTCACCTGGCTAGGTGACACATTTCATGTCTCCTTTGAAAACAATCTAGCCTGGTTTATTTAAAAATGCAAATGTCCTTTTACACCTTGCATTCTAAACTTCCCCCATGTTTATCTACTTCACATTTCAAACTTAGCTTATCTTTTGTTACATCAAAGCCTCCACACCAGCTGCTTTTAATCCAATTAAGTCTCTCTCTCTCGCTCTCTATCTCTCGCTCTCTCCCCGCGTTTGCGCCACAATAAATTCAAATAACATTATTGTATCTTGTATCTTTGGAAGTAACAGGACAAATTTGAGAGAGTGGTCAGCAAAGCATATGGGATCTTGTGCTTTATAAATAGACTGCAAAGTAGGGAAATTGTGGTGAACCTTTTTTAAAGCACTAGTTAGGCCACAAGTGGAGCATTTTGGCCAGTTCTGGTCACTGCACTTTAGTAAGGATGCGAGGTTCCATCGTTAGGGAGATTTTCCAAAATCATTTCGGGGATGAAGGATTTCACCTGGAAGGTTAGCTTGAAGCTGTGCTTGTTCTCCTTGGAGTAAGAGAGATTCTGGGAAATTTGATAGATTTGTACAAGATTGACTGACGGGTTTGGATAAGGTAGAAAAACTATGTTCCCATTTGCTAATTTACAAGCATAGGGGGGCACAACATTTTGGGCAAGAGATACAGTGTGAGATGAAAAAGAACTTTGTTTTTACTCAGTGGTAATGACCTGAAACACACTATCTGAGTGTGATGGAAGCTCAAATGATCAATGATTTCAAGTGGAAATTAGGGGAAATATACTTGCAGGGCTTCAGGAGCTGGGGAATGGGACTAACTGCATTGCCCTACAAAGAGTTGGCATGGACTCCATGGGCCAGATGTCTTCCTAAATTGTAATGACTCCTGACTAAAAGGTCACGAGGCTGGAAAATGCTTTTGAAATAAAGTTGCACCAGCAATTGTACTACAGCAATGGTTCACCAGTTGTGAAGGGAGTGGATATTGAGTTTATTGATATTGCGGTGGTGGTACTAATCAGTCAAACTGTTCTTTCCTGTCTGGAGATGGATTTGTCACAAATGTAGGCTAGTGCTGTCAAATTACCCATTTTACTTCTTGGCAGAAATCTGCTTCTTACTGGTTGTGAACAGACTGTACTCTTGCCTCAGAAAATTAGTGCTTCCATTTTTGGTTAACTCTGTTACTTCTAGGGCTAGAACTTGCATTCCATGAGGTTTTCACCATCTCTATTCTTGTTGCCAGCCCTGGAGGTGTTTGCTACCCTTGGCCCATATTGTTATTCAAAAATGCATGCAACTTGATTCTTGTCACCTGAATGAGCCTGTGGTGATGCAGTTAACTGGTGCAGCAGGGTATACTAAGGCTCAATTTGTGCCTGGGTGGGTTAGGCTGAATATCTGGCATGAGCACTCCATCTCATTGTAGCTAACACTTATATTTTGAATAGTAATACATTAGGCAGGTTAACTTCTATTATAGGCATCATGGGATTAATGTACATATTATTGATGGTCAGTGCCATTGCCCATTGCAATAGAAGACAGTAACCACAGTCAAGTGGCCATGTCCTAGATGCATACTTTGAAGCTGTGATGTAACATTAGTAACCCACAGCATGGGCTATAATTTAAATGGAACTGGGGCAGTAGCTATGTTTGACCACTCCTGTGTCCAGTTGCTGAGTTGTGGCTTTGAAAAATTATTTATTACAGCGTTTATACAGTTCAAGATTGCAGTACTAATGTATATGACGATGAATTATTTCCCCTTCTGCCAGCAACTACAATGTCTGTTAGTCGCAACTATGATATTTGGTGTTATTGATTTTGATTGTCATGTCAAAGGGGACAAAGATACATAAATGGGTGCAGACTGTTAAATCAGTTGTGTAACCAATTTTCCTCCAAATTCCTCCATTCTTTTGGGTGATGAATCAGTAAAACTTGCTTTTTTCCTGAGTTTGAAGAATACTTGAATTTCATACGATAATGTTACAATGGAACTTGGATCACCTAGTTACTTATTGCTTCGAGGACACCATCCATTACGCCTTTCACTTGTAATTCTGTCTGAAGCAAGGACAGCAATGTAATTACTCCACTTTTGAGGTGTTTTCAGGTCCTGGTTTGGGTTAGACTAAGGTATTTTCACTGAAAGCTTGAGATCTCACTGTCCTGTTCATATTCTACAAGGTTGAACACATGAACATACAAACTAGGAGCAGGAATAGGCCACTCAGCCCATCAAGCCTACTCTACCATTCAGTAAGATCATGGCTGTTCTGGCTAACCTTTCGGCCCCTTGTTAATCAAGAATCCATCTAGTACTGCTTTAAAAATATTCAAAGACTCTACTCCACTGCCTTTTGAGGAAGAGAGTTCCAAAGACTCATGACCCTCAGAGAATTTCTCCTTTTATCCTCATTTGTCTTAAATGAGTGACCCCCTCATTTTTTAAACAGTGACCCCCTAGTTCTAGATGCTCTCATAAGAGGAAACATCCTCTCCACATCCACTCTTTCAAGAGCCCTCAGGATCTTAAAGGTTTCAATTAAGTTGCCTCTTACTCTTCTAAATTACAGTGGGTACAAGCCTATCCTGTCCAGCCTTTCCTCATAAGACAACCCGCCCATTCCTGGTATTAGTCCAGTAAACCTTCTCTGAACTGCTTCTAATGCATTTACACCTTTAAGTACACAACACTCCAGATGTGGTCTTCCCAATGCCCTGTACAACTGAAGCATAGCCTCCCTGCTTTTGTAATCGGTTCCCCTCACAATAAATGATGATGTTCTGTTAGCTTTCCTAATTACCTGCTGTACCTGCATATTGACCTTTTGTGATTCATGCACTGGGACACCCAGATCCCTCTGAATCTGAGCTCTGCAATCTCTCACCATTTAGATAATAAGCTTTTGTTTTCTTCCTGCCAAAATGAACAATTTCACATTTGCCCACATTATACTCCATTTGCCAGATCTTTGCCCACTCACTTAACCTATCTGTGTCACTGTGTAGCCTCCTTGCATCCTCTTCACAATTTACTTTCCTTACCTATCTTTGTGTTGTCAGCAAATTTAGCAACCATTCCTTCAGTCCCTTCATCCAAGTCATTTATATAAATTGCAAAAAAATTGAGGCCCCAGCACTGATCCCTGTGGCACACTACATCCTGCCAACCAGAAAAATACCCATTTATGCCAACTCTCTGCTCCCTGTTAACTAGCCAATCTTCTATCCATGCCAATATGTTAAACCCTGCACCATGAGCTTTTATTTTCTGCAATTAACTCTGATGTGGCACTTTATCAATGCCTTCTGGAAATCTAAGTACAGTACATCCACCAGTTCCCCCTTATTGACAGCACATGCAACTCCTTCAAAGCACTCCAATAAGTTGGTGAAACATGATTTCCCTTTTACAAAACCATGTTGACCCTGCCTGATTGCCTTGAATTTTCCTAAGTTCCCTGCTATAACACCTTTACTAATAGCTTCTAACATTTTCCCTATGATGCTAGGCTAACTGGCCTATTGTTTCCTGCTTTCTGTCTCCCTCCCTTTTTGAATAAAGGCATTATATTTGCTATTTTCCAATCTAATGGAACCTTCCGCAAACCCACTCCTTTCAAAACCTTATGGTGAAATCCATCTGGACCTAGAGATTTGTCAGCCCGCAGCCCTAACAATTTGCTCAATACCACTTCCCTGGTGATTGTAATTTTCACGAGCACTTCCCTCCCTTCCATTTCCTGATTTTCAGGTTGTTATTTGTGTCCTCGTTAGCGAAGACTGAAGCAAAATACCTGTTTAATTTGTCCGCCATCTCCCTACTTTGCATTATCAATTCCCCAGGTGCACTCTCCATAGGACCAACACTCACTTTGTTAACTCTTCTCCTATTTAAATATTTATAAAAACCCCTACTCTGTTTTTATATGACTAGCTAGCTTTCCCTGATACTCTAATTTTTCCCCCCTCATCAATCTTTTTGTCATTCTTTGCTGTTCATTATATTCTTTCAAATCTTCTGACCTGCCACCTGTCTTTGCATAATTATGTTTTTTAGTTTGATACCATTTTTAACTTCTTTAGTTAACCACGGATGGTGGGCCCTCCCTTTGGAACTTTTCTTATTGGAATGTATATATTCTGTGTATTCTGAAATATCCCTTTAAATGTCTTCCACTGAACTTGTAATGACATATCCCTTAACCTCATTTGCTAGCTCGCTTTAGTTAGCTCTGCTTTCATGCTCTCATAAATGCCCTTATTTAAGTTTAAAATACTAGCCTTTAACACACTCGTTTCTCCCTCAGTGAATGTAAAATTCAAACATAAGACCATAAGACGTAGGAGCAGAAGTAGGCCATTCGGCCCATCAAGTCTGCTCCGCCATTGATATCATGGCTGTTCTAAAATCATATTGATCGCTGAAACCTAGGGGTGCCTTCACTAGGAGGTTATTGATTAATCCTATCTCATTGCTCAATACCAGGCCTAGTATCGTCTGGTCTCTGGTTGACTCTAGAAAGTACTGTTCTAGGAAACTATACCGAAAACATTCTATGAACTCCTCACATACGCGACCTTTGCCCATCTGGTTTTTCCAGTCTATATGTAGATTAAAATCCCCCGTGGTTATTGTTGTACCTTTCTGGCCACCTCCCATTATCTCTTCTTCTGTACTCTGTCCTACTGTGTAGTTACAATTAGGGGACCTGTACACCACTCCCACAAGTGACTTCTTGCCTTTATCATTCCTTATCTCAACCCAAACCGCTTCTACATCTTGGTTTCCTGAACTTAAGTCATCCCTCTCTAATGGAGCCATAGAGGTTTACAGCACAGAAAAAGGCCCTTTGGCCCATCGAATCTGCAATGGTCAAACAAGTACCCAACTATTCTAATACTATCGTTAATTAATAGAGCCACCCCTCCTCCTTTTCCTAACTTCCTGTCCTTCCTAAATGTCTCCCACCCTTCAATATTAAGGTCCCAATCGATATCATTCTGTAGCCATGTCTCTGTAATGGCTATTAGATTGTACTACTTTATTTGCGCTACCAGTTCATCCATTTTGTTCTGAATGCTAGATACAGAGCCTTTAGTTTTGTCGTTTTATTATTTTGTAGCATGTAGCCTTATCTGCTGATTTACTCATAGATTTGTAGTCTGTCTTTTCCTGTCACAGTCTGTTTATAATTTCCCATATTAATACCTGTCTCTCTTGCCTTGTCTCTACTCTTTGGTTTACCACATTATCTTCCCAAATTTGATCCTTTGTCCCCACTATTCAGTTTAAAAACCTCTTGACTTCCCTAGTTAGGTGGCTTGTGAGGACACCAGCTCCAGCACGGTTCAGGTGTAGACAGTCCCAATGGTATGGATCCCACTTTACCCAATACTGATGCCAGTGCCCCCACAAACCGGAACCCACTTCTCCCTCACTAGTCTTTGAGTCACACATTAATTTCTCTAATCTTATTTGTCCTATGCCAATTTGCGCGTAGTTCAGGTAAAAATCCAGAAATTATCACCATTGACGTTCTGCTTAATTTGATGCCTAGCTCGTCATACTGACTATGCAGAGCCTCCTTCCTCATCCTGCCTATGTTGTTGGTACCTGCATGGACCAGGACCACTGGATCCTTCCCCTCCCACTGCAAGTTCCTCTCCAGCCCTGAGCAGATGTCCCAAACCCTGGCACTGGGCAGGCAACAAAGCCATCTGGACTCCCTTTGCTACAGAGAACAGAATCCCCCTTACTATATTGTCCCTTACTACCACTACATTCCTTTTTGCTCCCCCCACTTGGGTGGCTTCTGGTACCATGATGCAATGGTCAATTTGCTCATCCACCCTGCAGCTCCCAATCACATCCAAACAAGCTGAGAGAACCTCAAACCTGTTGGACAATTGCAGAGGCTCACACTCCTACACTCCTGCCCTCTGGGTCCTCTTACCTGCCTCACTCGCAGCCACACCTTCCTCTCCCTGGCCACTGATCAAATCAGAAGACCCTATCCTAAGGGGTGTGACTGCCTCCTGGTATAAAGCATCCAGGTAACTTTCGCCCTCCCTGATGTGTCACAGAGTCTGCAGCTCAGCCTCCAGCTCAATGACTGAGCTGAAGTTCCTCAAGCCACAAACACTTACTGCAGACGTGTTTGCCCTGGATCATAATGTTATCCAGGAGCTCCCACATGCTGCAGCCTTGACACATCACCTGTCCTGCCACCCTTGATGTGTTTTAAATAATTATATTAATCACTTATGTTGCTTTCTTATATATTTTATTAACTTTACCACCAAGTTATGTACTATTTTAAATCTTAAGGATAGAATAGAACTTTCCCACTTAGCAGATACTCACCAAACAGCTAGCTCTTTTCCCTGTAGTAGAGCAAGAACCAATTTCTATAGAGTGAATAAGATAGAAAGAGAAAATGAACAACTCCCTCGAACTCCCCTCTTGCCAAACTCCAAGTCTTCACTCCGTTTGCCAAGGCTGCACTAAAGAACCCTGAATTCTTGTAAACTGAACTGGAGCCACAGTAACTAAATTCAGCCAGTTAGCTAATTAACTACTCAGCTCTTACAGCTGAGAGTGAGTTACCCTGTCTAAACTGCAAGAAAGAACAAACTTTTCCTGCTCTCGCAGTACTTTCCAGTTAATGCTACTTACAGACTAGATTAAATTTTAAGAGCAAAATATAAGAACAAAATTAACACTTAAGCTCCCCTCTCATCATTTCAGAGAGGGCATTAAGAGTCAACCAGGTAAGGACGGCATCAGTGAACCAGATGGGTTTTTACAACAATCGGCAATGGTTTCATTGGACTCTTTATTGAATTCCAATTCCATCATCTGCCGTGGCAGGATTTGAACCCGGGTCCTCAGAGCATTACCCTGGTTTACTAGTCCAGCTACAATACCACTACGCCATCGCATCTCATTCAACAGTACTCTATATCAACATCGACTCTGGACCCCATGAAGTCTCATGGCACCAGGCCAAACATGGGCAAGGAAACCTGCTGATTACCCTGCACCACCCTCCCTCAGCTGATGAATCAATGCTCCTCCATGTTGAACATGGGGGAACTCTTTCACCGTCTGGAATGGGGCCATACCAATCACTGCCATCCTGAATGTTATAGAGAGAGAACCTTGGAAAATTGAAGGGTTATCCCAGACTTCTCTTGAGCAATTCCAGAAAGTTTTACTGTGAAGCCACTATCAGTGGATCAAAAGTTTGCTTGGAGTGAGGGCACTGTTGGGCATAGGAAAAATGAGTGTCTATGGAGCATGAAGAATAAACTGGTGTCAGGTAAGTGGAAGATAAATGCCAGATATGCAGTTGGAGGAGTTTGTAGGAGGTAAGAAAAGGAAACCTATCAAGCTCTGTAAAAAACAAAGGAGAACTGTATGTCTTCATTGTGACTTTTCCAGTTAAACAGTCTCCTTCGATTGCAAATCAAGCATTTTATTCACTAATTTCTACTGTATTATCTCCCATAGGTAACATCTTGGGATATGTAACAACTCTGCGTTGCAGTTTAAAAAGCCCTTCAGTGGAAACATTTTTTTCTGATTTATGGAGTACTGTTGAATGAGACTGGCAGTAATTGATTGGAAATAGTAGGATGTAAATACATAACTTCGGAGACTTTAAAAGTAGAAGGGCTTGATGGGATAGATAAGCTATTTTCTCTGGTGGGGAATCCAGAAGCGGGGCGGGGGGGGCATGATTTTAAAATTAGAGCTAGGTTGTTCCGGAGTGAAATCAGGAAGCACTTTTTCACACAGGGTAGTGGAAACCTGGACATCTCTCAAAAGTCTGGATGCTGGAGGACAGTTGAAGCCTTCAAGACAGATTCATTTTTTTATTAAGAAAGGGCATCATAGGATATTAATTAAAGGCAGTAAAGGAATTTGTGGTACAGATCAGCTATGATCTAAAACAATGATAGAAAAGGCTTGAGGGGCTGAATGGCTAACAGGTGTTCTTAATGCCAAATTTCTAATGCCTTATCTTTCTGAAATTACTCACTGGCCCCACGAGTGAAAAAAAACTTGAAATATTGGCCCCTCGTGAAGAGGTTGGACATCCTTGTTCTGGACAATCTCCCCATCCAGGAAATGCAAGGTGTTAGCTGTTCAGCTACCTGGGATCGCCACTAGAGCATTCACTGTAATTAATTGTGCTCAACAGCATTTGATGCCTATTCTATATCCAATGCATATGTTGGCACTGATTTTGGACAGGAATATTGTCCCTTTTTAAAGATCCTATTGTATTATTTTTACAGTTTATATGTCCCAGCCTCTCTCTGGGTAGAAAAGTGATCATTTTCATTGGGGAATATGTAATGTTCAATATTTTTGGTAATTTTTTTTAAAGTCCATTTGAAATTTGTTGAGAGAAGCTGTGATATTTCTAGAGATGGGAGGGCAAATCATAGAACCATAGAAAAGTTACAGCACAAAAGGAGGGCATTCGGCCCATCTTGTCCATGCCAGCCCGAGAACACCCAGGTGCCCTTTCTAATCCCACCTTCCTGCAGTTTACAGCACTTTAGGTGCAGATCCAGGTACTTTTTAAAAGAGTTTAAAGTTTCTGTCTCTACCACCAACTTGGGTAGCAAATTCCAGACGCCCACTACCCTCTGCGTAAAAAAAGTTCTTCCTCATGTCTCCCCTACACCTTCTGCCACTTATCTTGAATCTATGTCCCCTGGTTTTAGAATTCTCCATCAAGGGAAACAATTTTATCCTGTCCACCCTATCTATTCCCCTCATAATTTTGTACACCTCAATCAAGTCACTTCTCAGCCTTCTTTGTTCTAAGGAAAATAACCCCAACCTATCCAATCTCTCCTCATAGCTACACTTTTCTAACCCTGGCAACATTCTTGTAAACCTCCTCTGCACTCTCTCTAGAGCTATTACATCCTTCCTGTAATGTGGTGACCAGAACTGCTCACAATACTCCAGTTGTGGCCTCACCAGTGTTTTATATAATTCTAACATATCCTTACTCTTATATTCTATACCTCTGCCAGTGAAGGAGAGCATTCCATATGCCTTCTTTACAACCTTGTCTACTTGAACTGCTGCTTTCAGGGACCTGTGTACTTGTACGCCAAGATCTCTCACTTCATCTACCCCTCTTAGTATATTCCCATTTACTGTGTAATCCCTGTAACTGTTTGACCTCCCTAAATGTATGACCTTGCACTTCTCTATGTTAAAATCCATCTGCCACTTTACCGCCCACTCCACCAACCCATCTGTGTTGTTTTAGAGATTATGGCTATCCTCTACACTATCTACTTCTCAGCCAATCTTCGTGTCATCTGCAAATTTCCCAATCGTGCCCCCCCCCCCGCCCCCCCCCCACATTCACATCCAAATCATTAATATATAACACAAACAGCAAGGGTCCCAACACCGAGCCCTGTGGAACACCACTTGAGGCAACTTTCCATTCGCAAGGGCGTCCATCGACCGTTACCCTTTGTTTCCTGTTACAAAGCCAACCTTTTATCCAGTTTGCCACATTACCCTGAATCTCATGGGCTTTTACTTTCCTGACCAATCTGCCATGTGGGACCTTGTCAAATGCCTTGCTAAAATCCATGTACACAACATCCACTGCACTACCTTCATGAACCCTTCTTGTCACTTCCTCAAAGAATTCAATCAAATTTGTGAGGCAAGACCTTCCTTTAACAAATCCATGCTGACCACCCCTGACTAGTCCATTCCTTTCCACATGACAGTTAATCCTATTAATGAGGGGAGGCCTGCCTTGTAGATCTCTCCCGTTGACTGGATTTTGGCGTCGTTGAGTGTTTTTAGCACCAGTGTAAACCTGACATTCTTGATGTACAACCTGATGCCATGCCAAATGCCCCAATCATTTTTTAAAATCTACTTTGCAGCCTTTACTCTCCTTTTTTTGTAGGAGCAAATATTAGTCTTAAGGTAGAACTGAAGGACATTAAAGATGACCATTTTAAAAAGGAATGGGAGGAAAAATTATATGTAGAAGCATGGCAGTAAAGTGCTTAAATAGAAAATGGGAGATGTTTCAATGACTGAAGTGTTTGTGAGTCGAGAGATATTAGACACATACCAGCCAAAGAACATTTTGGAAAAGCTGAAGTGGATGATGGGGTTTAGGTAGATAGTATATTCCTTTTAAAAAAAAAAACTGGTAGTGAAACAGGTTCCAGGAAAAGAAAACAGGGTTACACCAAAAGTTTAAAAAATGGGAGTTATAGCCCAAGATTTACAGTTGACCTAAATATTAAAGGTCAAGGGCTGCAAAGTACCTAATAAAAAATGCTGTTCCTTGAGTTTTTGTTGAGCTTTGTTGGAACGGTTAGCCGAAGGTGCACCTGAGCAGATGTGGAACTGAAGTGGCAAGCAACAGGTAACTCTTGTATAGAGAATGAAAGTGTCAGCAGAGCAATAACCTAATCAGTGTCCAGTCTTCCTAATGTAGAGAAGATCACATTGAGCAGCAATGCAGCATGGCATTGGATATTTACCCAACTGTTGTTTGTATTTTAACTTGTGGATGTGTATAAGAGGGTCTGATGGAGGAAAATAAAATTGAACCAGACAGTGCAAGTGGGCAAATCATGATTGCCAATGTGGTCAGACTTTGCAGCCATGCTGCCCCTCTCCACCCTTATTATACAGTTGCCAGTTTATCTACATTCATTCTCTGCCAGACTTCATGAACAATTCAGAACCTAGTTCTGAATGTGTATCATGATGGATCTACAGTTACATGTTCTGCCTTACTGCTTGCTATGTTCTAAATCTAAGGTTCTAGTCTCATTTCAGCTCCTTTCCAGCTATCTTTATTTGCTATTGCAGATAAATTTGGTCTAGTGGAATTGACTGTCTCAATGTCTGGAAGTATTTTTCCTGTAGTCTTTGCAAGCCCTGCAACAGCCTTTCTCGCTGGGTGGAAAATTGCACTTCTCAGTGATTTGTCTTTAAAGACTAATTCTGAACACATTAAATCTAGTGTTGTGTGTAAATCTAAGGTTCCAGAGTCAGCAATATTGTTGCATTTTAAGTGTTCCTTTCTTTCTTTCTCTTTTTACCCCTCCCTAGCCCCCCCACCCCAAAAAAACAGTGCTATGAATTGCTATAGCCCAATTTGTAGAAGTAGCAGCTTCTTGGGAGAGGAGGACTGCCAAACCTGTCTCCCTCAATTTGCAGGCTACTTCTGCCTCCTCTGCCATTTGGCTGATTTGACTTGAGGAAAGGCTATGCTGCATAGCTGCAGGCTAAATTTACAAAGGTCTTCTCTGGGCCATTAAGAGAATGCCTACAAGAACTCAGACCTCATTTCTATCTTTACAAATCAGTGAAAGGCTGAACTAGTAGAGATCTGTCGTACTAAATTTAAAAACTTCAACACAACACCAAGTCACTAACGTTGCAACTATAAACCCAAATTAATAAGAGGAAAGAGGTAGAAGTATTTAAAAAAATACATAAAACTGAGATGGCTTTGTGCAATTACATTCAAATTTGCATTTATATAGCACCTTTCATGACCATGGCATATCCCAAAGCATTTTGAAGCGTGCTCCTTGTTTTGTAGGTGAATGTAGTAGCCAGTTTATGCACTGCACGCCACACAACAGCAATGACAACATTTTTGGAGGCCAGGGCAGAACAAACTCCATCTAAATACTTGCCATTTTAGAATATTGTTTTTCAAAAATCTTCTGTCTCCAATACCTAAACTAGTTGAAGTTCAAGTATCTTGGACTAAAGAGTTTGATCATAATCAGCTACTTCCTCTACCAAAAGTTAATAGTTCAGGTGAAACTTAAAATTATACATATGCATAGTTACCTCATTTTGGAGCATCTTGATGTGTTACCCAAGTGAAGCATTTTTTAATGGTAGTAGTTACCTAGGCATATTCCTAGAAGTTTGATCATATGGCATGTGCATGCAGTTTGCAAATGTTGAGCGGCTTGTCTCATAACTGGCCAGCCTGCCCTCACTAAGCAGGTGAGGACAGCTCTGTTGAACCTCCTTCCTGCTCTAGGCTTCTAGAATTGTTGCCATGGATGAAACCTTTTGAAAAGTACAAAAGCAGTGGAGATTTCAGCCTGGCCCCTGACAGTACCATCACTTGGGGAGGGGAGAAAAAATTCTAACTAATGAACATCTTCTCCCCCAAAACACTAAAGCAAATACTGAGTGTCTCATTCGTTATATCAACATATATTCATACCCATCTTTAAACCATCCTTAACTAAAATAACAAAATAAATTTCAGGCTCTAACTTGTCCTACAATTTCTCCGGATATACAATAGTCATTGCGTACCAGCAGAGGGTCTGTTCCCCTTGGGTCCAACTGGAAATTCACCTTTCACTGGGAGGGCAATAAGAACCAAACAAAATATAAACTTGCTGTTGTTGCCAAACCAAATGTACTTTGACTCCCTCCTATTCCGTTTTGGTGTGAGATTGTTGAATATTACCTATAGAACTCTGATTCGGCTTCATTTTATATTTTGATGCATTTAGATAATTAACCTGGATAACTGACATCCACATTTAATTGTATAAACAACACCCATCTTAGCCAAAGCCTATTATAAAGGTCACTCATATATATTTAAAAACTTTTGCTTTCATTTTGCAAATTTTCATTAAATAAGTAGAGAAAAAGGTTTTGTATCTTTCGAAATCTCCAACCACAGGAATTTTGGCTTCTCGATTGGCTGGGTCTAATATTTTGACTCGTAAACTGTAATGGAGTAATGAATTGCCCTGATGCCAAATATTAACACTTTACTACTTAAACATTTGTTAAGAATGCACAAAGTGCTTAACTTACCATTTTTTCTTCCTCTACATATCCTAGCCTTCCAACTAGGGAGGGTGGGGCGGAGTCCAGAGCTGGGGATCATAAAAATGTAATTAATAAATCCAATAAGGTATTGGGGAAAATCATCTTTACACAGAATGCTGAGGATGTGGCACTCAATATCACATGGAGTGCTGGAGGTGATAGATCCCCCTTAAATGGATCCAAGCTAGGTAAGTGGATGAAGAAAATAATAGGATATTTTAATAGGGTGAGATGAAGTAAGGCTTGGGTGGAACGTAAACATCAATCCTGATCTCTTGGGCCAAATGGCCTTTTTTCATTGCTGTAAAATTCTGCACAATTCAACTCTAACTTGTTTTTCTGACTGATGCACTTGACTTTGGCTGAACTGAAAAGATGAATAAAGCGTATGTAGCCTCATAGTGGCAGGCAGTTCAGTCCTTGCATTTTAATGTTTCTAATCTGGAAAACACTGCAGCAGTTGACTAGCACCCAGACAAGATAATATTGACAGCACCATAAAGACTTAAAACCAGCACAATGTTTAAGTTTTATTTCTGTCAGCCCTCAGAATTGTTCAGAAATTGCCCTTATTACCATTTAAAGACTAAATTATTTTGATCAGAAGTGCCTCTGAAGGTTGTGGACATTTGCAGATTTTGACAAAGTAAATAAAGCACTAAAATGTTTAGTAGCTGGATAGGAGGTCTTCAGGAACTATTATTGACTATACTTTTCATGCAGGTCTGCCACTATTTAAGAGAACAATTTCCTGGCCAGCGGGCCATTCAAGCTAAATCATTTTTTCCTTTGCACGTGGATTTTTTTGGACCACCCCTTATCTCCCAACCTGGATGTGTTTTCTGTTATGTATTGGATCTAAGGAGATCTCCTTAGTTCTGTAAGGAAACAATTTAAATATTACTTGGTGTGTAATGCTGCTTTGGCACGTGGCTGACGAACTCTTTGTTTAGAGTTGAGTGCTTTTCTTAAAATGATAAATGCTGTAGAATTTTGTGTGTTTGCAACCTGCCTTATTGTATTTTGTACTTGAATAGTCCTGAGACTATAATTGAAGTTTTTGCCTAAAATTGAGTTTATTTTTCCAAAATATAGTTTTTTTCCTAATCTATTGCCACATTCTTCCCTGGAAAGGAAATGTTTTGTTTGTAGAGCCTATGTTATAGAACCAAACATGCTTGTTGGGAAAATACATTGTACAACAAGGCCTAATGCTAAGACTGGAGGCTGTTGTCCACAAGGTTAATGTATCTTCAAAGTGTGGTGTCATGTAGTTTCCTTGTGTTGTCTGGATGATCTATTCATTTGTATTTAGGAAAAATGATGTTCCAAGGGGAATCTGTTTGAAAAGTGGGCCTGTCTTGCCAATGATATCCACATCCTGAGAATTAATTTAAAAAATCAAAGTGATAGTATTTCAGAATTTCTGGAAAGTTTTTTATGGGTCTGACCCCCAAGTGCCCTGGCACAGCAAAAAATTGAAAATCAGGTAGGTTGGAGTACATGCCTATGAAAATCCACCCACTGGGCAGGATTTTACTGTCGGCGAATGGGGGCATAAAATGATGCGGGATGACATCGGGCAGAACTCCTGACGTCACCCTGCCCCATTTAAATTTTCGGGAAGGCGGGGGCGCAGCAAAATCAGCTTCGCCCCCACCGGCCGACCTGTCAATGGCCAATTGAGACCATTGACAGAGCAATTAAGCAATTACAGGACCTGCCCGTCCAACCTTAAGGTTGTCGAGCAGACCAGGAGCCCCGGCGGGAACTAGAAAAAACATGAAACCTCATCCAGCGGCGGGATGAGGTTTTATGTAGGGTTTTAAAAATTTTAGTAAAGCTGTTGTGGAAATTATGAACATGTCCCAACTCATGCGACATTTTCACATGAGGGGACATGTAAGGGAATTTTTTCTAATTTTAATATTGTTAAAAGTAGAGCCGATCTCCCTGAGGCAGCATTTAGCCTCAGGGAGATGAGTGCACTCTTTCGTGTGCATGCGCAAAAGAGCACATACTGGATTTTAGGCATCCCCCCCCCCCTCCACCGCCCGCACAGGGTGTGCATAGCGCTTCCCTGCGGATGTCACGCTGGGTGGGCTTTAATTGGCCCACCCACGTAAAATGGTGCCCCGCCTCTGATCAGGGGCGCCAATCGGAAGCGCGCCCGCATGCCAACCCATCAACCCCCACCCAATGGGGGGGGAAATTCTGCCCACTGCTGCTTTCATTTAGAGGAAAATCAGAGCCATTTCCTTTACATCCCTGACACCTCTGACCTGTCTTTCTTTTCTTTCCTCTACCTTATTGGCAGGTATAGGAAATCATAGCAAACCTGATCCTGTGCGTGATTCTCAGACTTGAGAATTTTTGACAAGGAACACTCGATTGTGATTAGGTGTGGTAACCTTGGATGAATTTCCTCACCCATGAATTCTATAAATAATTCTAGTATCCTTATTGGTGCACTGGCTGAGTATAAAAAGATTAATGTTGCTGTTCAGTCCTATCTGTAATGTAGAATCTTTGCAGGCGCACTTCATCTGATTTTTATTTATTTCCTTATATTAACATTTTTCCTTCTCCTCTAGTGGCCCATCTGAAAAATGCTAGATTACACTGACTAAACATATCCACAAACATGTATTTCAAGTGCAATCTGAGACTGAGTTTCTGTAGGGAAATGTTACATCATTATGGTATCCAGTGGCTGCCAAAAAGGTAATGCAAGTTTGATTATGGCAATGCAGCAGCCTCTAGTTGCAGTTGCATAAATACCCTAATTTCCACACTTTTCCCCAAACATTGTTGGAAAACTATCCCTTCAGCTAATTTTTACTATAAACTATGCAGATTGATAAGACCATTGTTTCCATTATACCGGGATGCCCTTTAACCTAGTTGCATAAGGTTGTGTGGAATGTAAAGGTGAAAATTGGTAAGAGGGAGATAGGTGCACTTGAGTTTGCCAAATGTCAAAGAAAAAAGGCAAGTAATATTTTTTTTTAAAAATTGCATCCTAAGTAGCAAACCAGCTAAATCGTGCATAGAAGCTGAGGATAAAATTGCCTTGATTTAAGACTCTGATAATTTTAAAGATTCTCTGCATTAAAATTCTGTAAAATCAACCCTTCAGTTTTTAGAAGATTCCTCAAAGTCTGCATTTTTGTTTAAGCTGGGAGTTCTTGTTGTGTGTCTGAAGTGGGATCATTACATTTCCAATTCCTGCCTTAACGTTTTTATCTTCTGGCTACATAACGTAGGAAAAAGGAGCAGGCACAGGCCATTCGGCCCATCAAGCCTGCTCTGCCATTCAAAAGGTTATGGCTGACCTGCCCCAGGCCTCATTCCTCTTTCGTGCCAATTTCTCATAGCCCTTAACCCTGTGATATTTTAAAAATCTATCTACCTCTTTAAATACTTAGTGATCTAGCCTCCACAACTCTGGGGTAGAGAATTCAATACGTTCACTACCCTCAGAGAAGAAATTCCTTTGCATCTCAGTTTTAAATAAGTGTCCCCTTATTCTGTAACTATGCTCCCTAGTTCGAGATTCCCCCACTAATGGAAACATCTTCTCAACATCTACCCTGTCAAGCCCCTTCAGAATCTTGATACGTTTCAATAAGATCACCGCTCGTTTTTCTAAATTCTAATGAATAAAGGCCTAACCTGTTTAGCTGTTCTTGATAAGTCAACCCCTTCATCCCAGGAATCAGCCTAGTGAATCTCTTTTTGAACTGCCTCCAATGCCAGTATATCCTTTCTTAAATACGGGGACCAAAACTGTACACAGTACTCCAGGTGTGGCCTCACCAACATAAAAGCAAAAAACCGCGGATGCTGGAAATCCAAAACAAAAACAAAAGTAAAAATACCTGGAAAAACTCAGCAGGTCTGACAGCATCTGCGGAGAGGAATACAGTTAACGTTTCGAGTCTGTATGACTCTTCAATAGAACAAGAGCCATACGGACTCGAAACGTTAACTGTATTCCTCTCCACAGATGCTGTCAGACCTGAGTTTTTCCAGGTATTTTTTTTGTTGTGGCCTCACTAACACTCTTGTATAGTTGTAACAAGACTTCCCTATTTTTAAACTCCAACCCCCTGAGCAATGCAGGCCAAAATTCCATTTGCCTCCTTAATTACTTGCTGTACCTGCATGCTATCTTTGTGTTTCATGCACAAGAATACCCTCTGTGCTGCATTTTTGGAGTGTGTCTCCATTTAAATAATCTGCTTTTGATTCTTCTTACCAAAGTGCACGACCTCACACTTTCCTACATTAAATTCCATCTGCCAAGTTTTTGCCCACTCTCCCGACCTGTCTCTATCCCCTTGCAGATTCCTTATGTCCTCGTCACAAGAAGCCCTCCAACCTATTTTTGTATCATCAGCAAATTTGGATGCATTACACTCTGACCCCCCTCCTCCAAGTCCTTAATATAGATAGTAAATAATTGAGGCCCTTGGACTGATAACTTGTGGTACGTCTTTCCAACCTGGAAAAGACCCATTAATCCCAACTCTCCTGTGTGTTAACCAATCCTTAATCCATGCTAACACATTACCCCCAATACCGTGAGCTCTTAACTTGTGCGATCATATCTTGTGCAGTAACCTTTTTTATGTGGCACCTTGCCGAATGCCTTCTGGAAATCCAAATACACTACATCTACCAGTTCCGCTTTACCAACTCTGCTTGTTGTACCCTCAAAGAACTTGAGCAAATTTGTGAAACATGATTTCCCTTTCACAAAACCATGTTGACTCTGTTTGATTTCGTTAATTGCACTAAGCTTTTCTAAATGCCCTGCTATTTCTTTCTTAATAATGGACTCTAACATTTTCCCAATGATAGATGTTGGGCTGACTGGCCTATAGTTTCCTGCTTTTCATCTCCCTCCTTGAACAGGGGTGTCACATTAGCGGTTTTCCAATCCGCTGGGACCCTCCCGGAATCCAGTGAGTTCTGGAATATTTCAGCCAATGCCATCACTGTTTCTGCAGCCACTTCCTTTAAAACCCTTGGATGCGGGCCATCTGGCCCTGGTGACTTGCCTGCTTTTAGTCCCATTAGTTTCTCAAATACTTTTGTCCCTCATGATAGGGACTGTTACAAGATATTTCCTCCCATTAGCTCCTTGCTTATCTGATACCTTTGGGATGTTTATAGTGTCCTCCACCGTGAGGACCAATGCAAAATATTGGTTTAAATTATCTGCCATTTCCCTGTTCCCCGTTATCAATTCTGCAGTCGCATTCTCCGAGTCCCACGCTCACTTTAGCTACTCTTTTTATATACCCGTAGAAGCTCTTGCTGTTTGTTTTTATATTTCCTGCCAATTTACTTTCATAATCAATTTTCTCCCTCTCTATTAACTTTTGAGTCATGCGCTGCTGATTCCTTAAAAAAAAATCCCAATCCCCTGGCCTAGCACTAGTTTTTGCCGCTTTGTATGCCTTGGCTCATGATTGGATACTCTCTTTGACCGCCTTTGTTAACCTCGGGTGGTTCATCCTTCTCATCGAGCCCTTCTTTTTGACCGGGATAAATTTTTGCTGAGCGTTATGAAATATCTGCTTTAATATCTGCCACTACTCATCCACTGACCTTCCCTTTAGTCAATTTTCCTAGTCCATTTTAGACAATAATTTCTTCATTCCTCTGTAACTGCCCTTATTTAAGTTGAGGACGCTGGTTTGAGATATGAGTTGCTTGCCCTGAAACTGAATTTGAAATTCTACTATGTTGTAATCGCTACCCCCTGGAGAATCCTTAACTATGAGATCTCTTATTAATCCTTCCTCATTACACATTACTAGATCTAAAATAGCCTGTTTCCAGGTAGGATCTGCAATGTGTTGCTCTCAGAAACAATCCCTGATGCATTCTACAAATTTGTCTTCCATGTTACCCCTGCCAATCTGATTTGTCCAGTCAATATGCAGATTAAAATCACCCATGATAATTGTAGCGCCCTTCTTACACGCCTCCGTTATTTCCTGATTTATACCTTGTCCTACAGTGAGGCAACTCTTCGGGGGCCTATAGATGACTCCCACCCATGACTTATTCTCCTTGCTATTCGTTATTTCCACCCAAACTGATTCCACATCACGATCTATTGCACCTCTATCACTGCTCACCACCACACTGATGCTTTCCTATATTAACAAAGCTACCCCACCTCCTTTTCCTTTTTGCCTATTTTTTGGGAACGTCGAATACCCTTGAATATTGAGTTCCCATCTTGGTCACCCTGCAACCACATCTCTGTAATAGCTATTAAGTCATATCCATTTATTTCTATTTGTGCTATCAACTCTTCTATCTTGTTACAAATGTTGTTTGCATTCAGATAAAGAGCCTTAAGCTTTGACTTTTTCCATTATTACTCATTCTGGTTCTAATTTCTGCTGCACTCTTCTGCTTATATTTTCTGACCCTTCCTGTCACACTTTGATTATCGTTCCCCTCTTCACCACCCTGCACCCCTGCTCTCTCATTTATTTTTGATTTTTCTAAACTTCCCTCCAGTTGAACCTCCCCCCACCCCAAAATTAATTTAAAGCCCTATCTACAACCCCAGTTATGCGATTCGCCAGGACACTGGTCCCAGCATGGTTCAAATGAAGCCCGCCCCAAAGGACAGCTCTCTCCTTCCCCAGTACTGGTGCCTGTGTCCCATGAATCAGAACTCATTTCTCCCACACCAGTCTTAGAGCCACACATTTATCCCTCTAATTTTATTTACCCTACGTCAATTTGCACGTGGCTCCGGTAGTAATTTTTGTGGTTATGCTTTTTAATTTAGCCCCGAGTTGCTCATTGTCCCTCAGCAGAACCTCTTTCCCAGTCCTACCTATGTCATTGGCACCTACATGGACCACGGCAACTGAATCCTTCCCCTCCCACTCCAAATTCCTTTCCAGCCCAGAAGACATGTTCTTAACCTTGGCACCAGGTAGTCAACACAGCCCTTGGGACTCTGTCGTTGCTGCAGAGAGCAGTATCTATTCCCTAACTTTGCTATCCCCTATTACTACTACATTTCTCTTCTCCCTCTGCGCCCCCCCCCCCCACTTGAATGGCGCTCTGTACCACAGTGTTGTGGTCAGGTCACTCATCCTCCCTGCAGTCTGTCTTTGCCCAAACCAGGAGCAAGAACCTCATACCTATTGGACAAGGGCACTCGCTGAGGCTCCTCCAAAGCGAAATTCCAGCTCCCCATGCCTGCCTCGCTTGCAGTCACATCCTCTCGTCCCTGACCATGGACCAAATTTGACGTAATTAATCTCAGGGGTGCGATTGCCTCCTGAAAGTTTCCAGGTAACACTCCCCCTCCCTGATGTGTTGCAGTGTCCGCAGCTCGGACTCAGCTCATCAACTCTGAGCTGAAGTACCTTGAGCAGCCAACACTTGCTGCAGATGTGGTCACCGTGGATTGCACCGGCAGAAATTAATATTTCAGTAAACTGTGTGCCTTTACTTTTGTCCTGTAATTTGCTTCCTTTTACTGCAGTCCTACACCCGTTGTAAAACATCAAAAATCTTTTATAAAATTCTGCTGAAAATTCTGAGGCTTAGTTCAGAAACCTTTCCTTCTGTTTTAATGGTGCAGATGTCACTCGAACATAGTTATCCTATGACTGACATGCATGCATATAACCAGCACTTTTAAGGGGGCAACACAGCAAACGTTTGTACATGCAAAATACTGATGCCAGAAATCTGAAATTGAAACAGCAAATGTTGGAAACACTCCGATCAGGCAGCATCTGTGGTGAAAGTAATAGTTAACACTTCAGGCTGATGATCTTTTATCAGAACTGGAAAAACTTAAGGGGCTGAATTTTCCCCCCGTTTGGGGGGGAAGTTGATGGGCGGGCGCGCTTGCGATCGGCGCCCCCAGTCGGAGGCGCGGCACCATTTGATGTGGGTGGGCCAATCGAGGCCCGCCCATCATGACATCCGCACAGAAGTGCTATGCGCTCCTTTGGGGGGGGAATTCCTAAAATCAAGAGTGCGCTATTTCGCACATGCGCACGAAAGAGCGCACTCATCTCCCTGAGGCTAAATGCAGCCTCGGAGATCGGCTCTAAATGTGAAAAAGCTCAAAATAACATCACATGAGTTGGGACATGTTCATAATTTCCAAAAAACGTCATTAAAATTTAAAACACCCTACATGAAACCTCATCCCGCCCATGGATGAGGTTTCAGGCTTTTTATAGTTCGCGCCGGGGCTCCTGGCCTGCCCGCTGACCTTAAGGTTGGACGGGCAGGTCCACTAATTACTTTAATTGCTCTGTCAATGGCCTCAATTGGCCATTGACAGGTCGGCCGGCACGCAGCTGATCTTGCTGCGCCCCCGCCTTCCTGAAAATTTAAATGGGGCATGGTGATGTCAGGAGTTCTGCCCGACATCACCGCGTCATTTTACGCGTTGGCGAGCGGGCCCCGCACCCGCTGGCCGACGGTAAAATCTAGCCCAAGAGATGTGAAAGGGCATGGTTATGATCTGAAATTGTTGAACTCAACATTGAGTCCTGAGGCCTGTAAGAAACTATTCAAAAGTTGAGGTGCTATTCCTCAAGCTGGTGTAGGAGGCTGAGGGCAGAAGTCAGAGTGGAAGTGAGGTGAAGAATTAAATGAATCTCAATCAGAAGCTCCAGGTTTCACTTATGGGCTAAATGGAGGTTTGCCACAATGGGGTGACCCAATCTGCATTTTGTTTCCTCAACTAAGTAGTCTCCACTACATTATCAGTGAATAAATTGATGGATGTACAAGTATGGAACCTGGTATAGGTGTTGCCTGCCTTGTACAAGATCTTGTTCCAGTCTTACTCTGGCTCCTCACCTTTTTTCTGGTAAATCGACTTTGGGTATCCTTCCTGTTCTCTCTCCCCAAACTGGAAAACTTAATCAACTTTGCTTCCAATTTCCACATTTTCCTCCTCCTCTTCACATGGTCCATTTGACTCTTCCCTTCCTCAACTTCTCTCTCTATCTCTGGTTGATCTACCACCTATGTCCATTAACTCCCACAGCTATCTTCACTACACACCCTCCCATCCTGCTTCTTGTAAGGTCTCCAAGTTTCCCTGTCACTTGTTCTGACAATGCCACCTTCATTACTGTAGAAGGGTGCCCCCTTTCTCAGAGACCCTCTCCGCATTCAAGTTTGTGACACTAGATTCACAGGCATATGGCTTGAACAGAATAACTAGTGGGACAAGTTTCTTCTGATAATTCACAATTGCTTTATCGAATCACCCACAGCACTCGGAAGGGCTGCATTGAACAATCTCAAAGTACAGTTCCAATTAGTTATGTTACCAGGAACCCTATGCCATTAGAGGCTAAACCCCCACCTTGTTCCTAACTTAATACTTAAATCTTTATATCCTAATTTAATACTTAGAATAGCCCCTTGGCTGGCCTTCCAATGGTGTTGTAGGCCCCTCGGTGGAGTTGACCAGACTCTGGTTCCTTGGCTGGCTGCAGAAACAATGGCATCCTACGATTTCTGTCCCCAATTTTACCATTTCTGCTGCTGTCCTGGCCAACTCTTCTCAATGTCCAGTAGTTAGCACATTTAGTTTATTCTACGCATAGCCCAGACAAATATGGTCAGCGCATACTGGTTGAAACAAATAGCCTTTCCATGGAAAATATATCCCAGGCGAATATGATCAGCTCTGACATTACTTAAACAGTTCTCCTGTTTTGAGCTGATACAACACCTGGCTCCACCGTCGATGCAAGTTTGAATATGAATGACCTGTTCCTTGTGCCATTGTATTGGGTAATCAGTTTCTTAATTGTGTTCAAAACAAAAACAGAATTACCTGGAAAAACTCAGCAGGTCTGGCAGCATCGGTGGAGAAGAAATCAGTCAACGTTTCGAGTCTTCATGACCCTTCGGCAGAACTGAAGCATAGTTAGGAGAAAGATGAAATATAAGCTGGTTTAAGGTGGGGGGTGTGGGGAGAGAGAGAGAAGTTGAGGGTGGGGTGATTGTGGAGATAAGCAAGCAGTGATAGGAGCAGATAATCAAAAGATGTTACAGACAAAAGGATCAAAGAGGTGTTGAAGGTGGTGATATTGTCTAAGAAAGGTGCAAATTAAGAATGGAAGACAGGATACTCAAGGTACATCTCTAGTGGGGGTGGGGTGGAAAGACTGACAGGGCGTTACAGGTATAGATTTAAAAATAATGGAAATAGGTGGGAAAAGAAAAATCTATATAAATTATTGGAAAAAACAAAAGGGAGGGAGAAGAAACGGAAAGGGGGTGGGGATGGGGGAGGGAGTTTAAGATCTAAAGTTGTTGAATTCAATATTCAGCCCGGAAAGCTGTAAAGTGCCTAGTCGGAAGATGAGATGCTGTTCCTCCAGTTTGCGTTGGGCTTCACTGGAACAATGCAGCAAGCCAAGGACAGACATGTGGGCAAGAGAACAGGGTGGAGTGTTAAAATGGCAAGCGACAGGGAGGTTTGGGTCATTCTTGCGAACAGACCGCAGGTGTTCTGCAAAGCGGTCGCCCAGTTTGCGTTTGGTCTCTCCAATGTAGAGGAGACCGCATTGGGAGCAACAAATGCAGTAGACTAAGTTAGGGGAAATGCAAGTGAAATGCTGCTTCACTTGAAAGGAGTGTTTGGGCCCTTGGACGGTGAGGAGAGAGGAAGTAAATTTATTTAAATTTATTAATTTTGCTTCCAATCTCCACCTCTCCATCATTTTCACAACCACCCCACCCCCCAACTTCTCTCCCCCCACCCCCCTCACCTTAAACCAGCTTATTTTTCACCCCTCTCTTAATATTACTCAGTTCTGTTGAAGGGTCATGAGGACTCGAAACGTCAACTCTTTTCTTCTCCGCCGATGCTGCCAGACCTGCTGAGTTTTTCCAGGTAATTCTGTTTTTGTTTTGGATTTCCAGCATCCGCAGTAGTTTTTTGTTTTTATCTCTTGAGTTTATGCTGTCCCCAGTCAGATTTCTTGAAGCGATGTTGTTGGACAGAGCCTTACAATAAATTTTAACACTTCAGTATTTTCAAACTTGAATACTTAGAAGAATCGATTGTAGTGTCCTTGCAGGGCTTTCCAGGGGGGAAAAGCAATTCTGAAGGAATACAGATGCAAATTAATGCAGATAAATCTTGAGGTAATGCATTTTGGTGGCACTGAAAGCAACATGCTGTAGGCTGTGAATGAACAGCCAACTTGGAGCACAGAATGCTTTGCTGCAGTGAGGAGTTGAGTTAAAAAGCACGGTGTCTTAAGGGAAGAAATGATGAATATTAGAAGCATAGAAAGTTACAGGGCTATAGGGGAAAAGTGCAGAGATTAGTTTTGAACTGTTCTAGCTGGAACTCATTGGGCTGGTTGACTTTTTTTGTGGTGTCAGGTTGTATGGAATCTAGTAGCAGTATTGTGATTCAGCCAACTTTTAAAATCCTGTCATGGCAATAAATAATCTAATATACTTTGGCACAGTGATTTGTGACATCTGATATGGAAACGAACGCAGGAAATGTAACCTTAAATGGCTTGTAGACCAAAATTATTCCAGTGAAAGTTTTCAGCTAACTTTCCTTTAAAAATCAAATTGAATTAACACACAAGATGCTGATCCAGTCAAGATTTACTTTCAGTTCACCTGGTAAACCACACGAGATAATTTATTGGTTGGTTAAGATAGTTAGCTATACCTCATTTGAGGTAAATCTGAACTTTGACACATTCCTAGATATAAAAAGGAAAGTGTTAAAACTAAAGGTTTAACTGAAATCTAATTGCAGTAAGTTCAATATCATTAACAATGATTTGGACAGACATTTAGTCAGTTTTTAAATGTTTATTTTCAAATCTTAAACTGCAATAGTAACTTCAGACTTTTAAAAGATGAATTCATTGCAATGCAAGTTTGCTTTAATGCCTTGGGTTTATCCAATACCTAGTTCTGGCACTTACACGACCCTATGGTTTCATGTTTACACGTAAAGAGCATATTGTTAGTACCATAAAGTAAGGGCGTTTTTGTTGCCAGTTAGAGAAGGAAACTGCGGTGACAGAATTTCCTGTTCTTCACTGCTGTTGAAGCTTTAAGGTAGTCAGCTTCACACTTGCAGTTTGCAAGTTCACTTTTTAACAAAAATTTGCATTTTTATAAAATAGTCTATAAGTTAAGCTATTGTTGCATTGGTAAACACAGTTTGTTCAGTTTCTGTAATCCTTATCCATAGTTTCAATTTGCATTTTACAACATAAGATAGCTACCTCAAGTCTAAATAAACCTAGAGGTGTCGTCGGCTGTCCTGCGATTCGATATCTACAAGTTTCTGCCATAATCTTCATATGAGCAGGCTGATTTTTGACCCGCAGATCTTTGGGCAGATGGGATGGGACCTCCCATGAGGTAGTGGGATCCAAGTGCAGGATTTGCTTCCTTTTGTTTGCTGCCGCTCTGCTTCATTAAGACATTGTGACTGAAAGCGTGATGCAGCTTGATGGGCAAGCTGAAACTCTTCTGAACGATTGGGAGCAAGCTCCTCCTAGTCATTAAGGTCAATGTTGCCTTTCTTCAAGGAGAGCTTCAGAGTGCCTTTGAAGTGTTTTATTTGTCCTCCCCCTGAGTGTTGACTAAGAGTTGAGTAAATAGGACCTGGCCAGGGAGACTGTTTTCTGCCATCTGGACGCAGTGTCCAAAGTTGATTTTGCAGGAGTTTTGCCTGATGGTTATGGAACTGGCTGCAAGAAGGATGAGTGTGTTTGGTCCTCCCATTGAATTCTTGATGTGTTGAAGGTATTGCTGATGGAATTTCTTTAGCGCTCTTATGTGTCACTGCTACACAGTCCAGGTCTCACTACAATACGGGAATGTGAAGACAACTGTTCTGTACATGAGGACTTCAGTTGACTTGTGGAGGTCTTTGGCAAACATTCACTGCTGTAGTTTGTAGAAGGCTTAGTTGGGGCAGTGAAGAGTTTTTGGTGGTCTCAACATTTTTCATTATTTGTCTGGCAACAAAGACCATGTTGGAGATGCTAGAGCCCAATGGTCTGGGCACAGGAATTCAGCACAGCAGATTAGTTCCACTGCTCTGGAATTGAGTTGGATGTGTAGATTTTCGGCAGCTGGTGAACTGCACTTGGAATTCCTTTCTTCGATCAGGCTGCTTTAGGACTGAGACATTGATCTTCGTCCTCTTGGGCCCAGTGATCCCTTGATGCTAGATGGATGTTCCTCACTGATTGAACAAGTCTATGATCTGTCCAACAGGCATCAGTCACTTGTGTGGATTGAGTAATACAGACATCGCTTGGATCTTTTGACCCCAACAGTGGCACCCAAGAGGTGTCAATGCTTTGCTCTAGGGTCCCTCCATGTCATTTTGTATCCGCCATTTTGGCAGAAGAGGGTGTTTGTTAAAATTAAGCCATTCCGAGCAAACTTTGTCAGCAGGGCGACATTATTTGCATTGGCTTTCCTACCCTGTTTTTCCCAATGGTTGTGCTCCAGACATCAGAGTCACAGCCAACCCTGGCAAAGTCTCTAGAATGATGATTTTTTTTTTTCTTTTTAGGCTGGCAGTGAGGACTTCAAAGTCAGAATAGAACTTTGCTCAACATCTTCATTGGAGTCAAGGGTCTGGGCATAAGCACTGATGACAGTGGCATATTGGTTGTGGCTGAGCTATGGATAAATTGTCATGAGTCATCCATTTATGCAGTTTCTACCTAGAGGCAAGCTCCATATGTAGTCACGTAGAAGCATGGAAAAGTGGCGCAGAAAGAGGCCATTCAACCCATTGTGTCCGCACCAGCCCAAAAAAGGAGGAAAAAAGAAACTAATCCCACTTTCCCGCACCTGGTCCGTAGCCTTGCAGATTACAGCACTTCAGGTGCAGATCCAGATACCTTTTTTAAATGAGTTGAGCGTTTCAGCCTCAACCACCAATTCAGGCAATGAATTCCAGATGTCCACCACCCTCGGTGAAGAAGTTTTTCCGCCTGTCCCCTCTAACCCTTCTACCAATCACCTTAAATCCATGCCCCTGGCTATTGAATCCTCAGCTAGGGGAGATGGGTCTTTCCTATCTAGGCCCCTCATAATTTGGTACACCTCAATTAGGTCACCCCTCAGCCACCACCTGTTCTAAGGAAAACACCCCTAGCCTCTCCAATCTTACCTCATAGCTGCAGTTTTCAAGCCCGGGCAGCATTCTTGTAAATCTCTGTACTCTCTTCTGAGCAATTGTCTCCTTCCTGTAATGTGCTGACCAGAACCGTGTACGCAATTCCAGCTGTGACCTCACCAGCATTTTATACAGTTTCATCATTACATCCTGCTTTTGTGTTTTTTATTCATTTACAGGATGTGGACACCGCTGGCTAGGCCAGCACTTATTGCCCATCCCTAATTGCCCTTGAGAAAGTGGCTGAGAGCTGCCACCTTGAACTATTATAGCCCCTGTGTTGTATGTACATTCACAGCGCTGTTAGGGAGGGAATTGCAGGATTTTGACCCAGTGAAGGTGCAGGAACGGTGATATATTTCCAAGTCAGGATGGTGAGTGGCTTGGAGGGGAACTTCTAGGTGGTTGTGCTCCCATGTGTCTGCTGCCCTTATGCTTCTAGATGATAGTGGATGTAGGTTTGGAAGGCACTGCCTAAGGAGCCTTGGTGAGTTTCTGCAGTGCTCACCAATAAAGGAAAGTATCCCATATGCTTTCTTTACCACCTTATCCACCTGTCCTGCCACCTTCAGGGACCTGTGGACATGCACTCCAAAGTCTCCCACTTCCTCAACCCCTCTCAATATCCTCCTGTTTAGAGTATTCCCTTGCTTTATTTGCCCTCCCTGAATGTTTTACCTCACATTTTTCCAGATTGACTTCCATTTGCCACTTCTCTGCCCACTCAACCAAATCATCGATATTCTGGAGACAACAGCTATCCTCTTCACTGTCAACTACATGGCCAATTTTTGTCTTCTGCAAATTTTGCAATCATGCCTCCTGTATTTAAGTTTCCAAATCAATAACATATACGATAAACAGCAAGGGCCCCAACATGGAGCCCAGTGGAACGCCACTGGAAACCGCTTTCCATTCGCAAAAATACCCATCGACCATTACCCTTTGTTTCCTGTTGCTGAGTCAGTTTTGGATCCAACCTGCCACGTTCCCCTGTATCCCATGGGATCTCACTTTTTTGATCAGCCAGCCATTTGGGACCTTGTCAGATGCCTCACTAAAGTCCATGTAGGCAAGATTTACAGAAGCATTTTAGAGTTTGTAAAATCTTTTATTTTTGATTTATTAAACAGCACGATTTTCATGGCTGTTTACACTATTATTTTAACATGAATAAATGAGTGCAGCCAATGGTGGGAATAGGAGGAACAGAGAAAAACTGAAAGCCAGAGGTCAAAATAGAATAGTAGTTGTGTTCTACTTCTATCATCCAATGTTTTGGTTCGTTGTTCAACAGTATTGGCACAATCCCAAGTTTGAGGGAAGCATTGATTTTGGGAAAGTTCAAAAGCCTATCAAATTCTGCTTTGATGTTTAGAGGCGTAAAAATTAATTGATCTGTCCATTCCATGCTGATCTATTGTTAAATGGTAATCTGTGCACTAGGTTAATGTTTTTTTAAATTCCTACATCCTGCTTAATTTGTTTCCTAATGTATTTAGGTGATAATTCAATAAAAATATAGTGCCTCTCTAAACAGTACAGAAATGCAAGTTATTTGATTTACCTTGATGTACACATATTCAACTGAACGGTGTTGTGGCTGATGGGGCAGTGAGGATCAAAGGGGCAGGTGAATCAGACTTGCATCTACATAGTGCATTTGACAGCCGCAAGACACCCCAAAGGACTTTGCAGCCAATGAAGCACTTTTCAAAATGTCGTCATTGTAATTTAGGAAAAGCAGCAGCCAATTTGTGCACGACAAGCTCCTCGTAAAAAGCAATGTGATAATGACTAAATAATAAAAAGCTAATTGAGGGATAAACATTGGCCAGGACACTGCGGGTAACCAACTTCTTCTCTGAATAGTTCTGTGAAAACTCTTCGATTCACCTGGGGGAGCAGATGGGGCTTTGATTTAATGTCCTCTTTGAAAAGAAAGCATCTCAGTGTAGCATTCCCTGAATACAGGACTGGAGCATCAGCCTAGAGCATTAGCACAACTTCAACTCTCAACTTTCTGACTTGGGCCAGAATGCTGCCAATTGAGCCACGGTTGATATTATAGTTGTTCCGAAATTGTCACTGGGAATTAAACAACCAGGAATATGGGCTGAAGGAGTGTTCTTGAGGTTGAGAAGGAATAGTTCTTGAGTAAGAAAGGTGGTAAAGCAGTCTGATATTGATGGATGGAAGAATCTGACAGCTTGAGTTGAGGACCTTAGTTCGCTGAAACTTGAGCTAGTTAAGTTTGGCAAGAATGTTTGTAGATGACTAGGCTGTATCATTCTGGGTGTCGATCAATTTCCCAAAGTTGATGCCTTTTGCTTGAGGCTTCCTCTTAATATTGAGTATATCTTAATCCACATGTTATAAAATTATGTATTTCTGATCACCAAACCTCTCCACCGCTGCTCCAATCTTCACCAAGTTGAACTCTGCTCAATGTTTTGAACTTACTCACTGCTGAGTCATAACTCTTAACTATGGGACTTAATCTGCTCTTCTGCTTGCTGTATTACTGTACCATTCTGGCCATGCCTGTTGCTTAAAAATTTTCTATTGCCCTGGTTGTCATTATTCTCTTGTACTGCTGTTACATCAGCCTACCTGGTGTCCAAGGGCTTTTCTGCCATTTGTTTTCCATCTGACCTCCATGTCTGGAGAATCCTCCATCCCCATCCAGTTCCTAGCCACTCTTGACTTTTTTTGCTGGCCTAGGATTATTCTCTCAAATACATTGCGACCTCACTGCTCCACAGGAATTTTGCACTAATCTTCAATTTTCTTGGCTAACTGTTACTGTCTGTTTGAAGCAGCTGCCTGAACGAGTGCTAAAATTCTTAAATTTTCTGCTTCTGTTACTAGATATGATGCTTCTGTTTGGCATGAGCTGTATTCCTCTCAGTTTTCTATCCATGGGCTTCGATCACATGATGCTGATAATTATTGATTCTTCCATGGACTTTTTTTTTAAAAATTGGAAGCAAACTTAAATGTGAGAAATAAATCGGGATTTAATGGGTTAAAAAGAGGAAACCAAATTTAATACACAAAATTCAGACATAGCAACAAACGCATTTTGGCAAAGCAGAATTGCATATTTAAATTCGGGAGTAGAGTCTGTTCAAATCTTGACAGCCATTAAAACACCTCCTGGTAGCACAGGTATTTAATGTACCATGGCACAAATTTTGTTCAATATTTTTGCCATATTAAAACTAAATTGATTATCAATGGTTGCAATATTACTGAAAATGTATTATGACACCACAACTAAGTCCACTGACTTCTAAGTTAATGCCAGGTAACCATATGTTAAGCCTCCATTAAGGCTGTTTGTTTTTAACAATGTGTTTGACAATTGATTTTACAAGGCCTAAGTTTAACTGAAGCTCCTGTGCTTTTGTTTGTAGCCTGGAATCGTGTCACCATTTAAGCGTGTTTTCCTGAAAGGAGAGAAGGGACGTGATAAGAAGGCACAAGAGAAGGTTACGGAACGAAGACCCTTGCACACAGTTACCCTGGCCTTGCCAGATCACAGAGTTGACCCAGAGATTCTGTTGAATGATTACATTGAAAAGGAAGTAAAGGTAGAGCTGCAAACTTAAAACTTCACCTTGATGCTTGTCCTATAAGTTGGTGCTTTTAAATTTACTGTACACCTCCAAACCTATACCATACGCTCATATTGGAATGCCTTGGTTGCACATGTTGCCTTTTAACTGATACGGCCCATTGTTTCTATACATCCTGTTTGTGTGTGTTGTATTGCATGAATGGGCTTGTACTTTTTTGGGAGGGGCTGAGAGAGAAATCAGCTGATCTGCAGGAATCTATTGACTTATGAATTTACTGGACTTTTTTCCTTTACAAAAGTAGTGTCTTGCTGCTTTTTGCCTGCTCTCCTCCTCCGTCTGAAGGTCCTGGTTGCTATATTGAGGTATAGTTTTGCATTTGTCTGCTGTACTGTGATCATCATTCAAATGACACCTTATTTACCAGGATGGCATCACAGAAGAGGCTGATGCTTCTTTCTTTCTAGCGTCCAGAATGGGTTACTGAAGTGCCTGGCTATTTTTTTCTCAATTCAGAGGGGGCGCACAGCCCTGTTGCAGCATTCTGATGGTTACCCCAGCTCAAATAAAAAAACAAGTCTCAAGAGCTTGATAAAACTCTGCACTAAATTGAAAATCTCATAATTAAATATTTACTTAACAGGAAATTGCTGGTTTTGATTTTACCATTGATTACGATTTGTGAAAGGTCCTTATTCTGGTGCCAAAGAAAATAATCTAACTTTTAAATGGCTGAATGAAATGTAGTAGGAACAACTAACTGCTGCGGTGCACCTTTTCTGTTTAGCTGAGTTGTTAGCATGATCTGGCCACAGTTCATTAGATCGCTATGCCAGTCACATGTGCTGGACTGAGGCTGATGGGGTGGGATAGCAGCAGATGTAATTTTGAGATGGAATTGTGGTTCTGTGAATAACAACTAATAACAACATGGTCAAGTGAGGAGCAACAAAAAAATATTGGTGAATGTTTTGTTCTGTTGTTACCACAATGTTGGGTAGAGGGAGCTAGAATTAAAGTTCAGGCAATAATGATCTGCACATGTGCAGATGCATGGGAAAGTAGAAATGTTGGCAAAACTGTAGCCTTGGGTCCCTGACAGATTTAGGCCCCTGGAGATGGAATTTACCCTGCCCCAGTTGGAAGTCCAACTAGTATGTTGATGGTTAATTTTTTGTGTTGTAGGATTAATTTTTTTATGGGTTGTAGTGCTTTTAGGTTTATATAACCAGCTGACTCTGGAAAGTGACCAGGCTCAGAGGGGATGTCAGGAAGAATTATTTCACCCAGAGGGCAGTGGGAATCTGGAACTCACTGCCTGAAAGGGTGGTAGAGGCAGAAACCCTCATAACATTTAAGAAGTATTTGGATGTGCACTTGCGATGCCATGGCATACAAGACTATGGGCCTAGTTCTGGAAAATGGGATTAGACTAGTTAGATACTTGTTTAACCGGCGCAAACTCGATGGGCCGAATGGCCTCTTTCTGTATTGTAGACCTCTGACTTATTGATCTTCTGTTGATCCCTACCAAGGAATGGAATTGTTACAGATTAATTCAGATTTACTTATTGAATATTTGATTTTTTGTTGGATAATTAATAATAGAATTTCCAGCAGTGTTCGTGTGTTGCCAAAAGTGTGGTGGGGTAGCACTTCTGTTCATCCCATCTCAATATGACCTCCATAAGTCATAAGGGTGGGGGTCATATTCAAGATGGTTAACTGTTTGCTTTGTGCAATGTTCATACTTCTGAAGTTTCCAGGAGAGCCATGAAAGCCCAAAACTGGTGGGGAGCTGGGTGAAAGAAATGCCTGCCAGCCATCCGTCAAATGTTTGCAGAGTTAAGGGATGGAAATGAAAGAAAGAACAAAGAAAAGTACAGCACAGGAACAGGCCCTTCGGCCCTCCAAGCCTGCGCCGATCGTATTGCCCGTCAACTAAAACATTTTGCACTTCCGGGGTCCGTATCCCTCTATTCCCATCCTATTCATGTATTTGTCAAGCTGCCTTTTAACCACTATTGTACCTGCTTCCACCACCTCCTCTGGCAGCGAATTCCAGACGCTCACTACCCTCTGCGTAAAAAAACTTGCCCCGCACATCTCCTCTATAGTTTTCTCCTCTCACCTTAAATCTATGTCCCCTAGTAATTGACTCTTCCACCCTGGGAAAAAGCTTCTGACTATCTACTCTGTCCATGCCACTCATAATTTTGTAAACTTCTATCAAGTTGCCCCTCAATCTCCGTCGCTCTAGTGAGAAAGAAAACAAATCTGGCAGTGATGAAGCCTTCACAAATTTCCAGCCACCACAATCCTGCCCCACACCCCACTTGGGATTCCCGGCTTCCTTCCAAAAAAAAAAAAGAGTTCTTGGCAATGTTAAGCACCCAAACACCCTTCTCCCATAGATGTGTTTAAAAAGTTGGTGCTGAAGTGCAGTATCCATTTTTTGTTTTGACTCACATCTGAGCTGAAAAATGTCTTTTTATTAAGATGCATTTTTCCTGATGAGTACCACAAGTCTGCAGTCTAAGGCACTTCATGGGCACAAATGGCCAATTCCTCAAAAGTGGAAGCTCACTTATGTTGATATCTTGGTTTAGGAGTGAGATTAATCTGTAGCAAAATAATATGACCATTGCCATCAGAGTTTCCATTTCCTGAGCTCCTGAATTTGGTCACAAGAACACTCGATAGATGCAAAAATTTAACTGAATGAAAGAAACATGTAAAACTAGCAAACTAGCACCATAGCTATCTCTAAAGCTTTTTTTAATGTAAGGGTGAATGAACCTGTTGTGCAATCTGCTGCTTTAGAGTTCTTTGAAATTGGTACCTTTTTAGTATTTTTTGTTTTTCTTTTGAGGTGTGAAACTACCAGATGGATAAAGACCAGCTATTCAATTAAACCTGCCCTTTTTTCTCTCTCTCCTTTTCCCCTTTCTCCTTCACTACCATGACACATGGGGATACCTCTACCTGCAAGTTCCTTTCCAAGTCAAACACCATCCTGACTTGGAATGATGTCACTGTTCACTCACTGCCACTCGGTCTACCTCTTGGAACACCCTCGCTAACAGCACTATGGGTGTATCTACATCACATGGACTGCAGTGGTTCAAGAAGAAAACTCAAAACTACCACCTCAGACAGTTGGGGATGGGTTATAAATGTTGGCCTTGTCAGCGACGCCCACATGCCAAGAGTGAATAAACCCCCCTGCAGCCAGTTAATCCCCTGGGAGAGGTGAAGACCACAGGGACAATATGGGAAAACACTTTTTTAAAAAAAAAACTCCTCTGTGAAGCCGCCCAAGATTCAGTAAATGTTTTAATATTCGTGATCCCTCCCATGGTAAAGTTAAAACCTACATTTTTTTTCATCATATCTGATTTTAAAACTAATCTAGTTTATGGAACACCTTTTTAATGAGAAGCTTGCTATTGTGGTCAGGTTTTTGGTGTCCTGAATTTGCCTCGTTTATTCTTTTGTCAAGTGCCATATACTTGGTTTTGGTGGCAGTAGAGGAACAAAAATATGCATAAAGGCTCAAGCGTTGTTGGTAAGTTGAAGTAGAGATCAAAATGACCTTGTGAGATGGTGTATTTATAGTACACCACCTTGTTTATGTCTCTGGGAGGCAAGCACTGATATAAAGTGAGATATGAATTCTGTTCTGTAGTTACTGACTTTTGATATTTAAAAATATATCTGGGAGCCTATGGATAAAGTCTTTAGATGCAGAAGATTTGCATTAAATTGGCCTAGTTTGGATTTGACACCAGGTGCTTGAGTTGAAAGGATAAGGTACTAAGTCACTGCATCTGTCCCTCCTCATGGTTGCTTTCTAACAATGTAATGGACCACAATTTGCTGTCAAAATAATGGAGCGGGTAATGCCCCTCGCTGTTATTCATGCATAATAGCGCTGCAGCTTCAGGTGAAGGATAACTGTGCGGTTAAATGCAAATGTCCAAATGTTCCTGTCCAAGTTGCACTATTCCTTATGTTTGTGAAAGTGACATTTTGCTATTTGCCTCACATTGACATGACGTCGCTGTATTTGCAGTAATAATTAGTAGCACGAATACCCTTTTTAATATCAAAATGTTAATTGCTAACCAATCTCTCTGGCACTGAAAATTAACTTTTCTAAGTGTCCAGACAACTTCCTACAGATTTTAAATTGCGCTAGAAGATTTAAAAAATATATATTTTTTAAATGTGACCCTTTTCTGTTGCCTTTCTCTCAATTCAGTGTTTCTTTCCCCTGTTTTAGTTTTCTTTCTGCACCTGATTTGGCATTTAATTCACCCACCTTCTTGCACCTAGCCTTGGTTATTTCCCAATCCTTAAATCTCATTAGCTAAGGAGGTACCCTGTTGGTTGCCCCAAAGGCTCTGGTTCCCTCAGCAACTTTGTGGTCAATAAAGATGCAAGGGCATCTCTAATGACACTCTTAGGTACTCTGCCACAGCAAATTTTGAGTGTACAAAACATTTAGTCAACCTGCATAATTCAGCAGTGGGCCCTCTGAAGTCAGGTTGCTAAAGCAAACCTTGAAAAGGAATTTTGCCCAGAGACTTGTTCTTTCAGGCCAGGGGAACATCGTGGTAAGTTTTGGGACTGAAGCAATATCTATACATGTAAGGTAATCTAATCTTAATTTCTTGTCTGCAATTTGCTCGTTGCCCAAATAATTGGTGTCATTCTGAATGCTCAGTTCATTCAGAGGAGTGGGCCACTTCCTCGGGTATATTATCACCATGATGGTAGCCTGGATTGAAATGTGGCTAGTTTTCAAGAGAACCCGGAAGATATGACAGTGCATATTAGCACGTACTTGGTGTCTAAATATTTTTGAAGCTAGTAATCAAGTTTGAGGGCTTCCTGTATAAAGAACTAAATTTGTTTAAGTTGCACCATGTATATTTATGCCTTTCAAATATAAGTTAATATTTAGTGTTTTGTTAAAATGGTGACATGTATGTAAATATTACTTGGATTTTCAGTAATTGTGCTTTCGGCAATTTGAATTTTATTTGCCTGCATTCAACCAGCTTCTTTTTAATTGCTATATTAACAATCCCCCTTTTTTATTTTAGTATTTAGGGCAGCTCACTTCAGTGCCTGGGTATCTGAATCCATCCAGTCGAACTGAGATATTGCACTTGTTAGATAATGCAAGGGTGAGTAATGCTACCTTGATGGTAATGTTTGGTATGGTTGCTTAGAAATAAATCCATGCCTACCTTGTACAGAAAGTCGAAACTTGAAATTTTAATCTGTTAGTGAATAATGGTCAAATAATTAAACTTCTGAAGTATCTGAGCCTTTCTAATTAAATCGGGCTAAACATGTGAGCAGAGATGTTCTATTGTAAATCTGGGTACTGTGATTTTTTTTTAAGCTGTTGATGGAATACTGGCAATAATAAAACCACACTAAAATATACTTAAAGATTGCAAACATCCTACTCTGTTACCTTGCAAGATTTTTAAAAAATAAATGGCTGTGCCAGGATTTGTCATATGCTGCTTGATGATTTTTTAAAATTTATTTTCTTTGGCTGCTAAAAGGCATTAACTCCATGCTGGGATGTGGTTCCATAGGTGTTCTGTACTGTGCCATTATTTATCATGAGCACAGTGGTGTGTCATTGTGTTGTTTAGCCCCAAGGTGCATTACAAATCAGCTCTACCCTGCCCTCACCCATAGTTTATATAGACACAGATGTGCCTGCGGTCACTGAATATCTGTCCAGAAAAAGAACACTGTCTATTTTGTTGTCCTCCTGGCTAATGCTCATAAGGTGCAAAGGGGAGTGGGCCACTTAACCCTTCAAGCCAGTTCCATGATTCAGTTAATCATGACTGACATGTTCCTCAATTTCATTTACACATCTTTTTAATTTGTGTCCTTTGAAACCCCTGCCTATTTAAAAAAAATATTTCAATCTTGTCCCTAAAATCCAATTAAGTTGGCTTTCACCTTTTCAGGGGAGGGAATTTCAGATTTCTGTTGCCTTTTGTATGATAAAGTACTACCTAAATGGACTAGTGCTAATTAAAATTGTGCCTGCTTATTCTGAATTCCACATAGAGAAAACAGCTTCTCTACATCTATTCTATTAAATTCCTTTCAATTTAAGGAGCTCAATTAGATTACCAATCAACCATATAGACCCCAAGGGGATAGAAGCTGATCCTCACAGAATAAACAGTTAAGCCCAGATGTTATGATGAATCTGCATTGTATCCCATCCACAGGCAGTATATCCTTCCTGTATGCAACACTCAATGGGGTTCTGACCACAGCACTGAACAACTGAAGCATAACTTCCTTCGCTTTAAAATGCACTGCATTTGATACAAGGTTCAGAACACATGGGGCTGGTGGGTGAATTTGCCCTCAGTCTCACAAATGGCCTGTGAAAAATCAAAGACCGAGGTGGAAAATTCAAATTTTGAAAGAGGTTGATCCTGTACATACAGTGTAACCTTCCCAGTCCAGAACTCCGAAATCCAGAAACTCAAGTTGTCCGGAATTTTCTTCAGCTGGCCCTGCATTTCGCAGACTCTCCCCTTGTGGGTCTACAACAATCCTGGTCCCACTGGATCAATGCTGGAAAGATGAGTGGCTATTTCAAACTTTGCTGTGTTTCTGCCCCTTGTGCTTTGTATCCAATCCAACACATACAGTATTGGGATCCTCTCCAGGAATCTTTGCACTCTTGCAACCGGGTGGCTGTACTGTGGTGCTGCTTCTGCATCTTTTATGCATTGCTTCCTCCCTCCCCAATCTGGGCTGTTTGTTATTGGTCGTGTTATTTTCATTGCATTGTGAGCTTCTGATGTCTCGTGTCTGCCCCTTAACCAGAGTGTGTTCCCTTTATTCGTACTTGTCCCAGCTCCCAAACTGTCACTGGTCATCACAAGGTTATCCCCAATTCTATATGTGCTTATTTATGCTCAGATCTCTTGTGTAGAACTGTAATATGTGTTCTGGAAAGTCTATATAGATGGCCCTCCCCTGTCCACAGTGTTATTGCTCTCTTCAAAAAAAAAGGTTCCGTTCGAGTAGGCAAGTACGACCCTAGCCTTCCAAGTTCACACTGACTCTGAGCTCTCAATCTGTTACTCATTCCACACAGCTGACATTTAAACTGAGGTCTATAATTTCTTGGTTTCCCTCTCCCTACTTTATTAAATAATGGAGTGATATCTCGATTTTCCTATCCTGGGTAAAATTCACAAATGAGAAGCTTTGGAAAATTATGGGAAACACGTGAAATTTCCCTACCTGTTTTAATACCCTAGTCATGTCCTGGAGATTTGTCAAGTTCCATTATTTATGCTATGTAACATTGAACAAATGTATTAAATTCAAATAAGTTCCTCCCCTGACTTTTTTTATCTTGTGCTGCTGATATTTTGCCCCCTTACTCTACTGTGAAAATGTATTGAAGTGTGCCATTTTCTTATTACCTTTTAATTAACATTATAGCATCGTGTGCATTTGTTTAACGGCCTGCCTTCTCCCACCCCACTGCTTACCACTCAATTTATATTTTAAAAATTGCTGTTAGCTTTGTCCCCTGCAAGTTTCTGGTTTTTTTTGTACTTCTCATTATTTTGTATCTTTTTCATTTTGTGCAAGCCTTTCCTTTTTTAACTTGATACTGTCTCCTATTCTTGTTAAACAAGGTTACTTAACTGCACCAATGGAACTTTTGCCTTTATGGGCTAATTACTGATCTGGTTGTGTACCAAAAACTTCCGTAAATTTCCCACTGTTGCCTGTTGATGCTCAGCCCAGTTTACTGTGGTCTACTTATTTATCTCTGCTTTTGAATTTTTTCTTAAATTTAAAACTCTTTCTTTTACCCCTCTGACTTGATATCAAATTCTACCATCAGGCCACCATTAATAACATGTTCCCTTACAGTCAGATATTTACTTGACACTAAATCTGTTACAGCATTATTCCTTAGTCTGTTCTAAAATACTGTATTCGGGAGAGTTTTCTGGAATGTTAATGCTTTCACTACAATTGTTTTGCTTCTCAGTCTGAAAATTAAATTCTCCATTAGAACCACATTTTTGATGTTTGCTTCCCTCATATCAATTTCTTCCTCTTGACTTCCCCCAGCACTGCTACATTGCTACTGTCAGGGAATGTAGACAACTCCCATCTGAGCTTTTCCATTCTTTGCTATTACTTAGTCCTTTCCATGCTGGCATTTAATCCTTACTGATGCTTCATTCTGCTGCTTTAGTTGTCTTTCATCAATATTACTACTACTTTCCAAAGATCCTATAGCCTGCAAAATTTAGCTTCCAATCATACCTATCTTATAGCCAGGTCTCTGGACTGGCTATTATATAACTTTCTTTTGACTAAAATTATGCTTCTGACTCAGTTTTATTTCTTGTGTGATGTGCATAAGTTTTACTTTGGTAAATGTTCCCACCCTACCCTTTTGCCCTGATGTACTAAGTTGAAAATGTAGGCAGTACATGTTTGCTGATTTTTTGTACATTGCCATACAAACAATCTATTCTTCTGTACTGTAATGATTTCATAACTTCTGATGAAATAATTGCTGGATTATTTGTTTACCTCCCTTCTGTACACTTGTCCTTTTCCCCTCCTGTAGCACTATCAGTGAAAAATAGTTAAAAGCATAGATTACTGATCTGATTTCTGTGGTTCAGTTTACTTGAAAAACTTACTGACTTTTTGGGAAGGCTGACTGGCTGAGTTAGTGGTAACATATTTGCCTCTAAATCAGTAGGTCATGGATTTAAGCCCTACTGCAGAGATTTAAACACGCAATCTTGTTTGACAGTTCAGGGCAGTACTGTGAGAATATTGTTCTGTTGGAGGTGCGACCAACTAACACCCTGACTGCCTGCTCAGATGGATGTAAAGGATACCATGATATTCAAGTAAGGGAGTTCTCCCAGTGTTCTAGCTAACATTTATCCCTTAACCAATATCACTACAACAGATTATATGGTCATTTGATCTTGTTTGTAGGGTCTTACTAAGTGCAGATTGGCTGCTGCATATCCTATTTTATAGTAGTTCCTACACATATGAAAAAAACTGGCTATAAAATGCTTTGGGACATCTTGAGGTTGTGTAAGGCACTGGAGAAATGGTAAGTTCTTAAAATTATGTTGCTGATTAGTTAATTTGAAAATAAGCATTTTATTGGGAATGTGGAATATTACAGTACGTAATCTTAAAACTCAAACTTGCATTCACTACTTCGTGAAATTGAGAGAGCCACCTATAACTGATGTTGTAGCTGCTGACATTGGGAGCTTGATTAGTCTTGCTCTTGAGCAGAAGTTTGTTTTTTTTTCTTGTCAGATGAGGGAATGGTAGCTTATCCTTGGAGAATTTATTTCAAGTATTTACCATCTTATTAAGAAGTGATGTATCTTAATTTTTAGAGGGCACATCAGCTCCCAGGGCCACTGACACAAGAACAGGATGCAGTGATTAGTGTGTCTGCATACAATATTAAACTGGTGTGGCGAGATGGAGAAGACATTATCCTCAGAGTTCCAATCCATGACATTGCAGCAGTCTCTTACATCCGAGATGATTCCCTTCACCTGGTCATTTTCAAAACTGGTAAGTTCCAGTATTTTAGTAGAAAGAACGTCTTCATTCATCCTGGCTTTTAGGACAGAAAAGTGTACTTTATGAAAGTTTTCTTGTAGTTGCCACACAAATCTGTATACTTAGGGTATGTGAAAAGATACAAAGGTAATTAAGTCCTGCTATTTGTCACACATCAATAACTCAATTTTAAATGGGAGGAGTATTTAAGACAATATCACTTTTGTGTGTATGTTGACAGTTTTTGACCTCATTCAATACCAGTCATCTTACTGAGGAGTGAAGCAACCATATTTCTTTTTGCTGGCTATGATTTCCAGTCAGTGGAAAGTTTTCTCCAATCCTCATTGACTTCAGTTTTATTAAAGCTCCTTAGGGCCGCATGCTGTCAAATACTACCTTGATGTCAAAGCCATTTACCCCCACCTGTTTTTTTCTTCTAACCCCCCCCCCCCCACAACCTTTGGAATGCAGTTTTTTTTTCTGTTTGGGCCCAGGCTGTAAGAGGGCCTGGATACAGATGGTCCTGCCAGAACCAAACTGAGCATCTGTGAATGGGTTATTGGCAAGTTGCACTTGATAGCGATGTTGAAGACTTCTTCCACATGATTCTGATTAGACAGTAGGTGAGAATTGCCTGGGTTGGATTTTAGTTTTTTGAATAGTTTTTCATATTGCTGGGTAGATGCCAGCATTGTAGCTGTACCGGGACAGCTTAGTTGGAGGCGCAGCTAGTTCTGGAGTACGGGTCTTCAATACAGCCAAGATGTTGTCCAAACTTGTGGCCTTCACTGTGGCTAGCAGTTTCTTTACGTGGAATGAATTGAGTTAGTTGAACATTCACATCTGTGATGGTAGGTATCTCAGGATCACCCTAAGAAGGATTATTCATCGAACATTCCTGGCAGACATTTGTGAGCACTTCATTCTCGCCTTTTGTACTTGTGTGTTGGGCTTTGCTGTCATTGAGGGCGAGATGTTCATGGGGCCTTCTCGTCCTCTTAGCCGCTTAATTGTTCACCATTTATGACTTGATGTAGCAGAACCATAGAGCTTTGAACTGACAAGTCTCTCAGTGACGTCATTCAAAATCCATGCCTACATGTAGGGTGATAACCCCCAACTTTACCTCGCTATAATGCTCTCGACCCACTCACTCTCTCTAATTTTTCATGCTGCTTGATTGACATCCAGTATTGGATGAGTAGAAATTTCCTGCAGTTGAATATGAGAAGGTCAAAACCAAAGCCCGCACCCTGCCCCTGCCAATGATGCTCTTTAAAACATACCTCTTTGATCAGACTTTTGGTCACCTTGCCCTGATATCTTCTCGTGTAGTTTGGTGTCAGACTTTCACGATCAGCCCTGTGAAGCACCTTGGGATATTTTACTACATTAAAGGTATCATACAAAATCAAATGTTGATATATTGGTTGTGGGATTGCTTGGCTCTGTCTTTCATATTCAAGTGGCTTGATTCTGCTGGAGAAGTTAGAGATATGCTAGGCCATGAGATTGTGGTAGAATGCAATACTGCTGTTGGCCCACAGTGCTTAATGGATGCCCAGTTTTTAGCTACTAGGCCACCTTCCTTTCTATCCCACCTGTCACATGGCAGTTGTTATGCTGTGATGGTGGATGTCCTCAGTATGAAGAAGGTACTTAGTTTTGACTGAACGGTGGTCACTCCTTTCAATGCAATCATGGGCAGCTGCATGTGCAACAGGTAGATTGATGAGGACAAAGCCAAATAGATTATTCCCTCAGATGAAAGCAAAAAACTGCGGATGCTGGAAATCTGAAAAAAACAAAAAGTGATGGAAAAACACAGGTCTGGCAGTGAAACATTAATTCTGTTTCTCTCTCCACAGATGCTACCAGACTTGCTGAGTTTTTCCAGATTATTCCCTCGTGTTGTTTCTCTTGCCTGCCAGCTAAGTCTTTCAGGAATTGCCAGCTCAATTGATGTGGTGTATAAGGACTTCCAAAATACACAGTGCCACAATAGCCTCGTCAACAAAGTTGAACCCCCATGGAATGAAAGGGAAAGTGGAGGCCTGGATGCAAAGTTGGTTGAGTGACAGGAAACAGTAGTGGCAAACCGTTGTTTTTTGTTCTGGAGGAAGCTATGCAGTGGTGTTCCCCAGGGATCAGTACCAGAAGCACTGACTTTCTTGACATACATACACACACACTTGGGTGTACGTGACACTTTCAAAATTTGCAGATGACACAAAAGTTGGAAGTATTGAGGATGCCGAGTGCATTGACAGGCTGGTGGAATGGGCGCAAGTGTGGCAGCTGAAATTTGATGCCGAGATGTGTGAAATGGTAGGTTTTGGTAGGAAGTACCAGGAGAGGCAATGGGAGCATAGCAACCTGGAAACAATGCTTCATTACTCGGGTACTAAGACAGGAATTTAGTACAGAGGGGGAAGGAGGTGCTGCTTTTTTGTTTTGCCTCCAGTAGCTGGCAAGTGTTCTTTTGTCTCCAAGACTGTAACTTGCTATTATTTCACTAAATAGTAACTTGTTAACTAATTCAGGTTAGACAGACATGACAGGGCAGCTGGTGTGCCATGACTGCAATGTGTAGGAGCTTGTGGAATGCAGTGCAGTCTGGACAGACATATCTGGTGTCTGCAGCTTGAGCAACCTTTGCTCAGAGTTGCTGAGCTGGAGGGCAGCAGGAAAGGGGAGAATTACCTGGACGCTTTGTGCAGCAGGTAGACACACCTCTTGAGTTAAGTAACATGGTAGAGTTGGTCAATGGTCAGGGATAGGAGGGTGTGACTGCAAGTTGGGCAGCTATGCAAATCTAGCATGTAGCGAAGGAAAAGCCTCAGCCCTTGACTTTGACCTTCGGGTACGAGGTGCTTCCTACCTGTGTCTTTTTATTCATTTTACGGGATGTGGATGTTGCTGGATATGCCAGCATTTATTGCCCATCCATAATTGCTCTTGAGAAGCTGGTGGTGAGCTGCCTTCTTGCATTGATGCAGTCCCTGTGGTGTAGGTACACCCACAGTGCTGTTAGGGAAGGAGTTGCAGGAATTCGACCCAGCGACCCTCTCTCAACTGTCCTACCCAGAGAAGGAACAGCGATATAATTCCAAGACAGGATGGTGAGTGGCTTGGAGGGGAGCTTCAGCTGGTGGTGTTGCCATGTATCTGCAGCCCTTGCAAGGTGCATGAGCAAACTTACCATGCTATAAGATGCCATTCAAGTTGGGGGTGGGTGGGAAGAGAGAATATGAGGGACTGTGGTGGTGATGAGGGACTGTGGTGGTGATGAGGGAATGTATGGCCAAGGTGATAGATACTGTTCTCTGCAACCGCGACTGGGAATTCCGAAAGTTTTGTTTCCTGCCCAGAGTTTAGGACATGTATGGAGACTTGAAGTGGAAGAGAGGAGGATCCAGTTGTCGTGGTCCACATAAGAACCTGCAACGTAGATAGAACTAGGAATGATGTTTTGTTGAGAGAGTTTGAGGAACGCAGAACCTCAAAGGTAATTTCTGGATTGTTACCTGAGCCACCTGTCAGTTGACTTAGCGTCAAGCTGTTTATAGAATTAAACATGTTGGTCAGAGTAGTGTGGAAAAAAGGTTTTGTTTCATGGGACACCAATACAAGTATTCAGGAAAGAGGGAGCTGTTCCATCAGAAATGGCTCCTTTTAAACCAGGCTGTGAACCGTGCCTTAATGAATCGTATAACTAGGGCTTTAAACTAGGAGAGGTGGGAGAGTTCAGATGTAGGGAGATTTAGAAATCTAAAAAGTCGACAATAGAACTGTATAGTGGTTTGGATAAAGACAAGCAGAGTGGGACAGGAAATGACAGTCTAACTGTAATAGGGCATTAGTGTGTAAGGTCCATGCAGGGAATAGTAAAAATAATAAAATTAAAGCGCTCTCTGCACGCGGCATTCACAGATAGAAATAGAGATAAATGCTTGAGATCTAGTCTCAATTACTGATATGTGATTACTACATGACAAGTTTGGGAATTGAATATTCCAGGGTACAGACAGACAGAGAATGGAAGAGGAATAGCCGCCTTAATAAAGGATGACACAAGGACAGTAGTGAGAAAGGATCTTGGCTCAGAAGATCAGGAAGTAGTATCAGTATGGGTGGAGATGAGGAAAAACAAGGGGCAAAAAGCTGGTGGAAATAGTTTATTGGCCCCCTAACTGTAGTTCCATCATTGGACAAAGCATTAAGCAAGAAATAATTGGAGCTTGTAACACACATCATAATTCTGGTCCAGTCTATATGAAGGGTAATCAAATTGGCAAAGGTGGTTTGGAAGGTGACTATGTAGAATGGCTTTGTGACAGTTTCCTGGAACAATGTGTTGTACAACTATCCGGGATAAAGCTGTTTTAGACTTAGTATTGTGCAATGAGGCTGGGTAATTAGTAATCATATAGTAAAAGATTTATCTGGCAGAAGCCATGATCATAATACAATTACATTTCATTTTAAGTTTGAAATCCCCAAACAAAAATCTAAAACAGTAAGTTTGAGGGGAGAACTGGCTAAGGTTGATTGGGCAAATAGACTAAAATATATGGTGGAAAATAAACAGTTGGAAACATTTAAAGCAGCAACTCAAAATGTTCAACAGCAACACATTCTACTTAAAAACAAAAATTCAGCAAGAAAGATCCATCTGGGGCTCACTAAAGAAGTTAAGAATAGTATTAGCGGAAAAAATAGAGTAAACTAGCTAACAAGAGCTCTTACAATTGGTTATTGTATTGCGAGTACAAAAAGGTGAGGTGTTCAGGTAAATGTTGCTCCTTTTAAAAGCAGCAACAGGAAAAATTATCATGGGGAATGAGGAAATCAAGCAAACATTGAACAAATATTTTGTCAGTCTTCACTATGAAAGACATACATCAGAAATAGAGGGTAACCAAGGAGCTAATAAGAGGGAGGAACTTGGGGTAATCAATATCAGCAGAGAAAAAGAGAAAGGGACTAAAATTGACAAATCCCCAGGACCTGATGGCCTACATCCTAGGGTTCTAAACGAGGTGGCTGGTGAGCTAGTAGCTGTGTTGGTTATGATTTTCCTAAATTTGCCAGACTCTAGATCTCAAGTTTAAAAACGTAACACCACTATTTACAAAAGGACTGGGGAGCTATAAGCCAGTTAGCTTGATGATATGGGTAGGGAAATGCTGGAATCTATTACTAAGGAAGTCTTAATGTGTTTAGAAAATCATAGTATGATCAGACAAAGGTCAGCATGGGTTTATGAATTTTTTTTTTGAAAATGTAACTAACGTGGGAGATAAAAGGGAACTAATTGATGTAGTATACTTGGCTTTCGATAAGGTGCCTCACAAAAGGTGAAGAGACAAGATAAGGGCACATGGAGTTAGGGTAGTATATTGGCATGGATGGAGGATTGGTTAATGGACAAGAAACAGGGGAATAAAAGGGCATTTTCAAGTTCGCAAGCTGTGCTGCTAGGATCAGTGCTGGAGCCTCAGCTATTTACAATCTATAAATGATAGGAAGAGACAGTAATATATCTAAGTTTGCTAATGATACAAAGCTAAGTGGGAATGTAAGCTATGCAGAGGACTGAGGCTGCAGAGGGATATAGGCAGGTCAAGTGAGTGGGTAACAAGGTAGCAGATGGAGTAAGGTATAGAGAGGTGTGAGGTTATTCACTTTGGTTGTAAGAAAAGGAAGGCACTTTTTTTTTTACAAGTTGTGAAACTTTAAATGTTGATGTTCAGAGGGACTTGGGTGTACTTGTGCAAGGAATGTAAAGAGTTAGCATGCAGGTACCTCAGATTACCCTGGAAGGCTAAGGTGTGTCAAAAAATTTCAGCAATAGGTGTTTCGTGCTGCTACTATGCAGTTGCAACAGGAATGAACACGAGTGATATTTTACACTAACAGGATGCTGCTGTCCAGCCATAAAGACATTCTGCCTATTGCACAAATATGTAATGTGGTTTTTGAATTTCAGTGCCAGTGTGATGCCAGGTATGTGGGCTGTATGTCCTAGTGACTGGCGGATTGTATCAAAAAGCATGCCCCTTTGGCTGTTCACAACAGGCAAAGTACTGACTGTACCCAACCAGCCTGTGCTTGCAAAACTTAAAACAGTGTCCAACCTTAGATGTTCCGCGATTGCATAGCATTAACTTAATCCTGTTTGTGCTAAGAATTACACTGACAACCAATTCAAGATTATCAGTCATGCTCGCAATGTGATTCACTCATGTGTGCTAGAAGCTACATATATTCACACACAGGGCTTTGTCCTTTGAAGACAGAAGGAGCATGTCCATGCATTGCACCTTTTTCAACTAAACAATGGCTGCCCTCCAAGCTTATCAGTCAGCCTGGTTTGAATTCAAACAAAAGCTTGGCAGTTAACTGTTCCTGGTGCATTCTCCATGGCAACGCCTCCACCAATCACAGCCCGCTTGCTAACCAATCAGCATATAGGATTCTGAAATCCAATTTAACATTAATTGTAAGACTCGGGGGGCCTGACCAAAATGAAACCACTCTGGGTACGAGTGTGTTTAGACAAGATTCACAAATTAATTAAATTGCAGAACAAGTACAAAAGTGACACTTAACAAGGCAGTGAACTCAGCTGATTCACCATGGAATACCAGTCTTCGGTTGGTTGGGGTGCTGTTTCTTCCGAAATTATTCTTCTATCGTCTTTCTGCATACTGTACCACCGAAAAGCATGCCTTGTTAACCCTTACCAAATCTCACAACCACAGTCTGACCAATGGTATCCCTGAACTCTGTTCCAGGCAGTGCATGATTAAATTCTGATTGGCTAGGTGAGGCAGTACAGTGCATGGGCAGCTCCTGATGTCCATCCTCCCAGGATAGGAAGCATGATTAGCTCATTCGCTCAGATTTTGCTCATTTAGTGTGAATACCTAATTAAATCAGACACTTACTGTACTGCGTCTATGTGCGCTGTTGATTAGATCAGGCACTTTTAAGTGCCTGTCTGCTTTTTGGAGACCTCCTGCTGGATGATATGTTTTACTATGAGTATTGTGTTTGGAATGGCTATTGCGAACTTATAACTTTAAACAAAGCAATATCAAACAAATATAGAGGATTACACAATGGGCAATACTTAAACATCTATACCAAGTGTGTGTAACATAAGTGAATAGCAACCATCAGTATTTACAAGGTGGACTAGGTAAAATATTCTTACACATTCAGTTGGTACAGTTGCAATTGATGAAAGCCAAAAGAGATTGTATAGTTCTAAAACTAATCACCCACTAACAGAAGTTAAACCTAATCCAAAAAACGCATTTAGATACTTTGATTCTATATTATAACTGCGTTAAACTCCTAACTCCTACAAGCACACTCTACTCATGCAGTATAAATTGGTTTTCCCTTTTTCATTTGGTATTCTTGCAAATCTGTCCTGATGAGTGCAAGACGAAAAACTTCGACTATTTTTTAAAGCAGTAATTCACCTGTCCTGGTTCACATTTGACTCTACTTACCTATGCAACTGTATTTGTGACTAAATTTTTTTAAAGCCAGCCTTTGGAATGGTGGGGAGGAAACACACAGCAGCTTAGACAGAAAGATTAAACATTATGCCCAGATTGAGTAAGAACAGGATAGTGTTATGGCACTGGGCGAGCAACTCTGAGCTAGAATTCCATATTCTTCATGTCATAATGCCCTCTGGCAAAATGATTTGCTGCTCCTGATTGTTATACTTGTGATTGTAGTCTTATGCTGTGGTCAATACTTCATTGTCCATCCATAGTTAGACATGAAAACTGGTAACTGCACCCCAGGAACATAAAGCTTTAAACCACCAAGAGCACTGACCTACCCAAATGTCAAGTAAGGCTTTAGTAATTAAATTTGAACTTTATATTAAAAAAATGTTCTTAAATGCATGATTTGCTTCCTGGTGGAAGTTCTTATTTATAGAATGCGACTCTGTCTGTACTGAAATCCCAGTGCATCTTATGTCAGCCTGTTTAAGCAATACTTATTAGCTGAACAAATGTCATTCTAAGAAAACACTTTTCAAAGCGACAAAAATATTATCAAATATTTATTTACTTTTCAGCCAATGAACACGGGAATTCAACCAGTCAGAACACTGAAGGTTCCACTAAAATGCAGATGTCAGTGTCAGAAAGTGGAGCTGGAACCATGGAAGCATGTAGTCTGGTGGTGGTTGTTGTAGAAAACAAAGTAAGTTTTAGTTCAGACTGAGTTTTGGTATAGATTTGGATCCAAATATGTGTGTCACATTAGATGATGTGAAATGATACTTGAGGTAGTTAAGTACTACACTGAAGTTCAATGGATTTAACACAATTTATGATCCTATTGGTCAGATAACTTTCAAACTTGTTTTCAGGCCAATAATTTGACAATGTATACTTAATGTAGAGGCTTAATTGCCATTTTAAATTACATGCATAAGTAGGCAGTGTCATCCTCTCACAGGAGGAGCGAAGTATCTGAGGAAGAGGGTTAAGTTCTTTTACTTGAATTGCAGCATTTTCTTTTCACACCCCTCCTTTGTATAGGCAGTCACAATGTGACTAGCAGCCTTTATTTTATCCTACTTTAGTTCTCTGCTCAAAGGCAAGACTGATTCACAGCGCCAGAATCTCCACCACGGATAGGGCACCGAGGCAGGTGGTAACTTAGATTTTCACATGCAAGTTGCAGCCTGGAGCTGTGGATAGTGATGGTAGACACTCCAATTTCTTTCCATCTCGTGGCTAGTCAGGAGTCTCTTCCAGCCTACCATTGGCAATTCCTGGAAGGATTCACAAGTTGATGCTTAACCTGTTTACAGGTTAACACGTTATGAACACACCTTCCTTGGTCATTAAGTCTTGATTGTTGTAAAAACTCATCTGGTTCATTAAGGGAAGGAAATCTGTTGTCCTTACCTGGTCTGGCCTACATGTGACTCCAGACCCATAGCAATGTGGTTGACTCTTAAATGCCCTCTCAACAAGGGCAATTAGGGATGGGCAATAAATGCTGGCCCAGCCAGCGACGCCCACATCCCATAAATGAATGGGAAAAAAAAGCACTTGACAAAACACTTATAGGGCAGAATTTTTCTGTCGGCAAGCTGGGGGCGGGGCCCACTCACTGGCGTGGGATGACGTCGAGAGGAACCCCCAATGTCATTCCACCCCATTTAAATATTCAGGAAGGCGGGCGAACAGCGCAATCAGCTGTCTGTCCGCTGACCTGTCAATGGCCAACTGAAGCCATTGACAGGGTAGCTAAACCAATTAAAGGCCCTGCCCGTCCAACCTTAAGGTTGGTGGGTCGGCCAGGAGCCCCAGCGGCTTCTGATAATACATCAAACCTCACCCACTGGCGGGATGAGGAGGTTTCATGTCCGTTTTTTAAAAAAGTTTGATAAAGTTTTTGTGATATTTATTAACATGTCCCATCTTGAGGGGGACATGTTAATAATTTTTTATTTTTCTATTTTTAAAGTTTCAAACACTGTCAGCGATCTCCCTGAGTCAGCACTTAGTCTCAGGGAAGCAGTGCACTCTTTCGTGCAGATGCGTGAAACCGCGCACTCTGACAATTTAGGAATCCCATCGGGCAGCCCGCCCACTTAAAGCGGCGGCAATCGGCCGGCTGCCCGCCCGCCGCCGAGCCGGTGGGGCCCGCCCGCCCATCAAGGGCAAAATTCTGCCCATACTTTTAAGCTACAAAGTGACACTCCCATTCTATACTGATGGTCCATTGCACTCAGTTACTTCCAGCTTCCCATATCCCTGTTTAGAGATAAACAGTTTACAGCACAACTGTTTACAACCCAGAAGCTACAACACCTTTCGCATGGTCGTCTAAGATGGTCGTCTCGGTTTTTGGAGAATTTCTTAAATTTAAATCCACCACCAGCAGTGAAGCCTGTTTGGTTCCTTTTCCCCCTGGTCATACCAGAAGAAATCTCCCAGAATCCGCAGAAGGCTGCAGGATGTGCCTCTTCAACTAGAAACTGTCTCCCTCCCACACCTGGCCATGCTATATTGCAAAGTCCAAGCAGCCTTTTCTCCCTCACTGCAGACAACTACCCTGTCTGTCTGTGATACTCATTGATTTGTAGGGTAGCCTGTAACCTGATTTGAAAAATGGCTTCCTTTGCCCTCTTTCTCATGACAATATAAAACATATTAAGCTTGTATCTTGGTAGAAATGCTAATTAGCTCCTTGAGAAATTAGCGTGCTCATTTTAGAGATAAAAAGTTTACACAACTGTTTATAACCCGGTACCTCTAACACCTTTCTGATCCACTTGGCACAGCTCATTTGGGTAAGTAAAGTATCCCAGTATCACCACTCTAGTTCTTGCACATCTCTGATTTTCCCTGCAAATTTGTTCCTCTATCTCCCTCACTATTTGGAGGCCTATATAATACCCCAAGTGGTGTGATCTTAGCTTTTTTGCTTCTCAACTCCAACCAAATAGACTCTATCCTTGCTTCCAAGGAAATCCTCTTTTTCCAATACTATGTCTTCCCTAATCATTGTCATCACAACCACTCTTTTTCCTTCTCTATCTTTTCTGAACACTTTTTATGCCCTTTTATATTAATTGCCTCGTATTCACCATTTTAAGCCACGTTTCTGTTATTGTCACTACATGCACTATTTATCCTTGTAGATCACTAACTTCATTCATCACACTTTTGTGCGTTTACACACAAGCATTGTAATCCTGTCTTTGCATTCCTCATAGCCCTCCTTAGTCCACTCTTATCTAACGTAGTACTATGCCTTTCTCTATAACTGTCCAATGCCCTCACTTTGTGCAAGTTTTTCTTTTCTACTTCTATATGCTGATGCCCATCCCCTTGCCAATTTTGTTTAAGCCCTCCCTAACCACACTAGTGAACCTCTCCACCAGGACATTTGTCCCAGTCCTATTGAGGTGCAACCTGTCCCTTTTGACAGATGTCTTCTGCCTCAGAACTAGTACCAATACCCCAAGAATCTGAAGCCCTCCCTCCTGCACTATGATTCAAGCCACACATTGATTCTTCCTATTTCTACACTGACCACGTAGCACTGGGAGTAATCTACAGATTACTAGACTTGATGTCCTACTTTTCAATTTCCCCTCTAGCTCCTGAAAATCTGATCTTGGGACCTCTATCTGCTGTTCCTATGTCGTTGGTACCAATGTGCACTGCACCTTCTGGCTCACTTCTAGTAGAATATTCTACTCCCTCTCCATGATGTCCTTTAACAAATGCACCAGGGAGGCAATACATCATTTGGGACTCTCAGTGACGGTTACAGAAATGCCTGTCTGTTCTCCTAACTATGGAATCTCTCATAACTGCATTTCTACATTTTGCTGTTCCTTCCCGCACAGTTTGTTTGTCAATTGGTGTCATGGTCTGGGCTGCACTCCTTCAGGTTATTGTTACTCCGAGCAGCCTTTAAAACTGAATACATGTTCCAGATTGACCCCCTAAGACTCCTGTTGCAGCCTGCCTCTCCTACTCTTCCAGACTTCCAGATGGCCTCTCACTCACTATCTGTGGAATGACCACCACCTGGTATCTACGATCCAGGAAACTTTCATGCCCCCTGATGCTCGGCAATATCCCAGTTGCCACTCGAGCTCGAATCCTGCATTCAGGCTGGAACAGCTGGAGACACTTCGTACACACGTGGTCACCCAAAATATGTGAAGTGTCCTGAAGTTCCTGCATGGCACAGAAATGGCAAGCAACAGTTCTCTGCCTATCCATGATGTAAAGAAAAATCTCTCTGTCACCTCTTTAATCTAGCTAGTGCCCTGTTTAAATTGTTAATTTTAATTAATACCTCCAGACTTGCTCTGTGCTTATACTTTTATTTCATTTACTGCTGTAACTAACCCCAATATCTAATTCAAAATGAATATTCTAGTTTAGAGAGGGAAAAGAGAAAAATACACACCAGCCAATCACTTACCACCTTCCCTATGACATACATTGATTTTCTTCAGAATGCAATTGCGCACACTGCTTTGCTGTACTCTCTCCCAGGCCTGCTCCTTTATATCTGCTCTGTTTTTAATCATTTAAGTAACAAGTTTTAAATTCTTTTTTTTCTACAAGTTTCATGTTTCCTTGATTCTGACCAAGGCAAATGGACTCTAATCAATTCAGTCTATCAGCTCACCAGGTCTTGGTGTACTATTCTTTTTAAAATGTAACTGGCTCTAGTTTGAGCTCAGTCAGTCACCACCAGCTTGAGCAAATTGTTGGGCCTTGCTGTGCAATCAACCTACAAGTTAAATGACTACATTTCAAAAGTAAATCATTGGCTGTAAAACACTTTATGGCATTTTGAAGACGAGTGCTATTTAAATGCATACTTTTTTACACCCTATCTATAATTGATTCTTAAAGATTTCTCAGAAGTTGCAACTTTTATGTTGCCACCATGTGAAGTAATGTTACATTGATTAAACAATTCTAACCGGACATGGCACCTGCATCATTTGACTGACTGTTGTCCTGTTGCTTGATATTAAAGCTTCCTTTTAGGAGACTCCATCTACCCTGATTTTGCTACTTTAGCATGATGCCAGGGAGTGTGCGGCATATGGAATGAGGGATAATTCTTCATCCTTCACATACTCTGTAGATGTGTAACCTAGCTCAGAGGAAAAAGATGCAAGTTTTTTAAGACCATTATTTTCCCTTTGGACCAATGTTCCCCCAAATCACAACATTCTAAAATGTGCTACCAAAAAAGCTAGGGTAGATCAACTTCAGGAGCAACTTCCAAAAGTTTGTAGTCAGCAATTGGGAGCTTATTAGTTGATGAGTTAAGTTAATTATTACTGTGCACAAATTAAGGCTGTAAGCCTTACTAAACTGTTTGTTACTAAACTTGAGAAAACTGTGCTGGTTAAGTATTGGTGTTTCATCTACTTCAGACTGCACAGAATATATTTTTTCCTGTTAATGGAAGTTTTAGTAAAATTACTTGACTAAAACACCTGTGTTTGTGTATGGTGGAATTAGATACTGGTCCTCCTTCTGTGGATATGGGTTCAAATCCAGCCCGGTGATGGTATGCAAGACCATCTTTGGCTGCAGGGTTCGATGTGAAATTAATCCTAGCAGGCTCAATCCAGTTTCTGGTGGTGGAGGGGGCTCTTTTGAGGTCAGTGTGTGGTAGAAGATATTTACTCTTCGTGGAAGTACCACTGCAAGATGTAATATTTGATGCTGATCCAGGATGCCTGAGATGGGAGGAGTTCCATTCCCAGCATTAACATCCCCCTCCCACCTCTGCCCCCAACTTAACAAGTACCAAAAATTTTAGGTCGCTTTTTAAAATGTTCAAATGTTTAAGCCAATGAAAATGTAGATGGTCTTCATGAAACTGAAGCCTGTGAAATTTATATGAACATAAGAAATAGGAGCAGTGATCGGCCAATCAGCCCTTCAAACCTACTCTGCCATTCAATAAGATCATGGCTGATCCAGCTCGACTTAATCTTCCTGCACTATGCCCAAATCTCTTGATTACCTTAATGTCCAAAAAAAATCTCGCAGTCAATCTTGAATGGACTCATGGGTATTAACCCTGTTGCCTAGTCCTAGCTTTTAGGGTACTTCTCTGTAACAGAATATTCTTCCAAACATAATGATGTATTAAGAAATGAGGCTGCATTGTACTACAAGAAACATGTTTCTATCCCCTTTGATCACTATTAAATTTTATTTGAATTACTTGTGGGAATATATCCATTCATTTCTATTTATTCTTTCCTTTAGGCAGCTGCAGAAGAACTCTGTTCTCTTCTTAGTCAAGTCTTCCAAGTTGTTTACACAGAGTCCACAATAGACTTTTTGGATAGAGCAATATTTGATGGTGCTTCTACCCCAACTAAGCACATGTCTATATACAGTGGTAGGTGTTAAATAATTTAGCATTAATTATTAAGAACTTCAGATCTCAACTAATTCCACATACTTGTATGAACTTTTGGCTCTAGCTGACTTTATCCATTCTGAGATGTTTGTAATGTCCAAATATCAGTGTAGTGAACATCAAATTATGAGCATTCATTTATTTCAAATACCTGATGCCATGCAATGCCATGTTCAGTTTTGGTGGCTAGATCCATTAGGACTCGATTGGGGAGCTGAATTTAACTATTGAATTCATTTAAAATTTGTGGAGAACTGGAGGCAAAAAAAGATTTACAAAAAGATGGCCCATATTTGCTATGCTGTCCATGAAACCATGCAACCTCATGTCCCCTTTCCCAACCATTGGTACTGCTAGCTCCTGGGGTGGAAAAAAAAACTGTGGGGCATGTCACCTCAACAAAAGTTCAATTGGGATTGAGATCATGGTTAGTTATTATGCATCAGTAGACACTAATTAATTTCTTCCCAAGCTGCCATTTTAGTTTTTCTTGTTTGGGCTCCAACAATATTGTGCAAGCACTGGCCCTAAAAAAAAAAGTTGCATAAAAGTAATACTTTTGGGGGCAGACTTAAGCTACTTTGCTGTGTCCCAAAATAACATTGAATGAGTTTCTAGCTGTAATGGAACATCACTGGTACCTTGAAGGAAAATGAAGCCCCACAAAGCCCCTTCCCACGCCATGTCAAGTCCTGACCAGTTCTAAGTTGCATGTTTACATTTCAGAATCAGGATTGATATTCAGAACAAGAAAGAAAGCTAACCCTTAGAGATGAGTGACGGTCAGTCCGGAGGGAATATTAACATTTCTTCCAAAGTAAACTAACTAATCTGTCCATTTAAGATCATCTAAATGTTTCTAGGGAATACATCTAAGATGCGAACCTTAGCCATTATCTAGAATTTAGTCGAAAGAATACTGATTGTTTGCTGGTCATGTTTCATTGAAGAGACTAATCAATTACTTTACAATTATTACAATGTGTAATAATAGTTGCCATGGTTAAAATTGTATGATTTTAGTTCACAATTTGGAGAACTTATCAGATTTTGTGTAATACACAGTGGAGGACAGTTAGTTTTGCTTTGATACATGCAGTAAATGAGTAGATCATGCTCAATACTGCTGTTTTTGTTGTGGGTTTTTAACACCATTTATCCCAAAGGGCATCATAAAGGCAAGTCAGAATCAACATTAATGAAAGAACCAAGTTTGTGCTGGTAAAGTCGTATTTCATACCATTCCCCATTTGCTGTAGCTGTGTTCTTTATCAGTGTATTCGTTATCTGCTTCTATGCCACCATGCTGTATGTTGTGCATATCTTGACACTTTCAGCTCATACCATTCCAAAGGGCCTTTGGTTACTACTTAAAATGACCATTCTTTTTTGTTAATCCTTATCCCTTGCAGTGATTTACAACCAGTGGAACAGTTTCTCTCTACCTCCATCCATTAATCTCATCTTAACCTTCCAGTGAATGAACCAAGTTTCTCCAAACTAAAATCTTGCATTCCAATTACAGTAAATCTAGAGAGCAGTTGAGTGCTAGCTTTGGTAGTGCATTGTGCCCCTTTTTTCCTTTTTAATCCTTCATTTCTCCTATCCTGCTCCTGCCCTTTCCCAGCCGTGAGTATTAAGGCCGAATCCACCCTCTCGGGTGATCACTAATCCAACACAAACCAGCAGTCGAACCTGGAACAGAAAGTCAAAAATGGCGAATAAAAAAATGTAATCCTCAACTCCTCACTCCAGTACCATACTGACAGGAACAAGTGTACTGCCACTTTTGTTAAACATATGAATTAGGAGCAGGAGGAGGCCACTCGGCCCCATGTGCCTGCTCCCCCATTCGATAAGATCATGGCTGATCCAAATGTCCCAAAGACACTCAACCCTCTAAGAGAAAAAAAATTTCTCCTCATCTCCCTCTTAAATGAATGACTCCTTATTTTTAAACAGTGACCCCTATTTCTAGATTTCCTCAAGAGGAAACATCCTCTCCATATCCACCCTGTCAAGACCCCTCAGGATCTTATATATTTCAATCAAGTCACCTCTTGCTCTTCTAAACTCCAGTGGATACAAGCCTAATCTGTCCAACCTTTTCTCATAGGGCAACCCGCCCATTCCTAATATTAGCCGAGTAAACCACCTCTGAACTGCTAACGCATTTATATCTATCTTTAAGTAAGGAGACCAGAACAGTACACAGTACTCCAGATGTGGTCTCATCAATGCCCTGTACAACTGAAGCATAGCCTCCCTACTTTTGTAATTAATTCCCCTCACAATAAATGATATTCTATTAACTTTCCTAATTACCTGCGTACTAACTTTTTGTGATTCATGCACTAGGACCCCCAGACCCTTCTGAATCTCAGAGCTCTGCAATCTCTCACCATTTAGATAAGCTTTTTTATTCTTCCTGGCAAAATGAACAATTTCACATTATACTCCATTTTCCAGATCTTTGCTCACTTACATCACCTATCTGTGTCACTTTATAGCTTCCTTGGGTCCTCTTCACAATTTACTTTCCTACCTATCTTTCCTACCAGCAAATTTAGCCACCATTCCTTCGGTTCTTTCATCCAAGTCATTTATATAAATTATAAAAAGTTGAAGCCGCAGCACTGATCCCTGTGGCACACCACTTGTCACATCCTGCCAACCAGAAAAAGACCCATTTATGCCAGCTCTCTGCTTTCTGTTAGCTAGCCAATCTTCTATCCATGCCAATATGTTACCCCCTACACCATGAGCTTTTATTTTCTGAAATAACCTTAGATGTGGCACTTTATCAAATGCCTTCTGGAAATCTAAGTACAGTACATCCACCGGTTCCCCTTTATCCACAGCACATGTGACTCCTTCAAAGAACTCCAATAAATTGGTGAAACATGATTTCCATTTTCCAAAACCATATTGACTCTGCTTGAATTTATGTATGTGTCCCACTATAACATCTTTATTAACAGCTTCTAATATTTTCCCTATGACAGATATTAGAATAACTGGCCTATAGTTTCCTGCTTTCTGTCTCCCTTTTTGAATAAAGGAGTTATATTTTCTATGTTCCAATCTAATGGAACCTTCCCCGAATCTAGGGAATTTTGGAAAATTAAAAACAGCGCATCAACTATCTCACTACCCACTTCTTTCAAGACCTCAGGGTGAAGTCCATCTGGACCTGGGGATTTGTCAGCCCACAGCCCCAACAATTTGCTCAATACCATTTCCCAGGTGATTGTAATTTTCCCAAGTTTCTCCCTCCCTTAAATTTCCTGACTTACAGCTATTTGCGGGATGTTACTTGTGTCCTCTGTAGTGAAGGCCGAAGCAAAATACCTGTTTAATTCATCTGCCATCTCCCTATGTTCCATTATCAATTCCCCAGATGCGCACGCTATAGGACCAATGTTCACTTTGTTAACTCTTATTTAAATATCTATAGAAACTCGTACTATCCTGTTGTTGCAATGATTTACCATGAGGCAAGAGTGGTGGACTGTACAGTAACTCTGAAGACTGCAATAAAGTGATAAGAAATTATGACAAACTTTTTTAAAAGCATTACAGCTTGCAGCTGCATTTTGAATGTCCTTACTAATTTACTTCTGCCCTATTCAGCGTATCATGCCAGACATTTATCATTGTGTAAAGCTGTTCTTTGATATTTTTCACCTTTGCATTTCACCAATTTATATTTATCATTTAACTGGGCCTAGTTAGTGGTGTCATGGCTAAGTACGTTACCAACTGATACCTTTTACCCACTTAGTGGAGGAGGAAACTTTATGTTTTTCACCCTAAGGCTTGAACTTTACATTTGATTTGCATTCAGTTTAATATTTCTTTTGAAAACAGATGATTCAAGTAAAGCGGATGTTAAAGAGCCGTATGATGCAGAAATTAGTAACTTGTAAGTATCTTAATGTAGCACTCTTTGAAAACATTGTGGGAACTAAGTTTGTATATTAAAAGTGTTTTCATTATATAGATTAACAGGCTACTTGGCCTGATTTAGAGTATTCAGCCCGACCAAATGATTAATAATTAAATTCAAACTGTGTCCCCTGTTCCTTTTCCTGGGTAGAATATTTGAGTTTTTAAGCTTTAATCTGATTCTTTCTGTTGGAATATACAAATATAGCCAGCTGTTGATAATTATAAACGTTTTTTGTGCTTGCTCTGGAAAACGCGAGGGGCAATTTGGGTTACCCACTGATTTTGTTGAAATACATTGCCCTTTTTGCCCCTGCACCTCCAATCATCTTCAACACTCTGTTGATAAAAGCTGTGTAACTAAATCATGCATGGTTCATTTGCTGGTCTGTGCTCCATAAGTGACCTTGGTATGAGTGCTGCAGTTTGCTTGACTGCTGATAACTATGATAGCTCAACTTTGCCCTTTGAAGGTATGGATTAATGTAGGAAGATATTTTTAATTATGTTCAAACAGCAGCCTCTGGATCTGGCTCCAGATACATACAGCACCAGCTCATTCTCACTCAGTGTACCTGCTAAATCCTCTTCACAACCCTCAAAGACTCAGAATGACAATACAAGAAGTCACTTGGCCCATTGTGCTTGAGCCAGTTCTTTGAAAGATCTCTGCAATTACTTCTGCTTCATAGGAGCACAGGGATAGAACTAGATCATTTAACTCCTTGAGCCTTTCCTGCTGTTCAGTGATATGTACCCTAATTCCACATACCTGTCTTTGCACAATATCCCTTAATATCTTTGGTTAACAGAAATTTATCGATCTTCAACTTAAAATTAAAATTGACCTGTTTGCAGAAAAACATTCCACACTTCTACCACCCTTCGCATGCTGAAGTGTCCCCTAACAGTTGTTTTTTGGACTGGGAGGGTGACATACAGTGGGTTCGTACTAGGACCACTGCTTTTTAAAATATATTTATGACCTAGACTTGGGCCCGGAGGGCACGTTTTGAATTTGCAGATGATAGAACTTGGAAGTATTCTGAACTGAGGTGGCTAGTGGTAGACTTCGAGTTGGTGAATGGTAGATATGTTGCAGATGAAATTTAATGCAGAGCAGTGTGAAATGATACCGTTTGGTAGGAAGAACAAGGGGAGGGGGTGCAATATAAGAGAGTGCAATTCTAAATGGGGTGTAGGAACAGAGACCTGTGGGGGTATATTGTTGAAGCTGGCAGGGCAGATTGAGAAAGTGATTTTTAAAAAAGGATGTGGGATCTTGGGCTATATGTATGGAGGCATAAGCATACAGAAGCAAAGAAGTTATGATGAACTTTTATAAAACACGGCATGCCCCTCCACCTGTTGCCCTTCCACCACTCAGCATCCAAATGATAAGAGGCAGGGTGGACTATAATAGGGAAAAAAGTGATTTACGCTTAGAGATGCAGGGCAAGGCTAAAATAGTGTATTTTGTATCAGTGTTTACTAAGAAGAGGATGCTGACAAAATATCAGAAGAAGCAGAGATGTTAGAAGTAATGGATGGGGTGAAAATTGATGGGCATGATGTACTGGAAAGGTTGGCTTTGCTTAGTGAATAAGTTGCCTGGTCCAGATGGCTTGCATTCAGGTTGCTAAAGGAAGTGTGGGATAGTGGAGGGCTAGTCATAATCTTCCCTTGATAGAGAGATGCCAGAGGATTGGAGAGTGACAAATGCTTTCACCCTTATTGCAGAAAGGTAACTGGTAACTACAGGCCAGTTGGTGTAACATCAGTGGAGGGTAGGTTTTAGAAATAATAATCGGGGCGGTGGGGATGGGGCCAAATCAACAGGCGTTTTGGCATTTTGAGCCAAGTGAGTTGGAATCAAATGTTGGCGGAAAAGACGGTGACTGAAAAATGGGCTGCCTTCAAAGCGATGGGATTGCAAGCAATGTCAAGGCATATTCCCTTGAAAGGGGAAGGTAGGACAAATAAATCTAGAACACCCTGGATTATGAGTGAACGAGGTGAAGATGAAAAGAAGTACACCTATGACAGATGTCAGGTAGAAAATACAGTAGAGAATCAGGCTGAATATAGAAGGACCAGAGGGGAAGTGAAAAAATTAATCAGAAAAGCAAGGGGGGAGCCAATTTAGGGATAAAAGAGGAGACTTGCATATGGAAGCAAGATAAGTAGCAGAGATATTAAACGAGTACTTTGTATCTGTCTTTACAAAGGAAGATGATGCTACCCGGGCCGAGATGAGAAAGGAGGTAACTGGTAAACTCAAGGAATTTACAATTGAGCAGGAGGTATTAGGCTACCTTGACTTAAAATTGATAAGGTACCAGGACCAGATGAGATGCATCCTAGGATACTGAGGGAGGTGAGAGTGGAAATTTCAGAGGCACTAGTGACAATCTTCCAGTCTTCCTTAGACACAGGGGTGGTGCCGGAGGACTGGAGAATTGCGAATGTTACGCACTTGTTCAAAAAGATAAAGCCAACAACTACAGACCAATCAGTTTGACTTCAGTGCTAGGGAAACTTCTGGAAACTATAGTTCGGGACAAAATCAATAGTCAATTGGGTAGGTGCGAGATAATTAAGGAAAGCCAGCATGGATTCATTAAGGGAAAATTACGCTTAACTAACTTGCTGGAACTTTTTGAGATAGCAGAGAAGGTTTTTAAGGGCAATGCTGTTGATGTAGTGTATATGGATTTTCAAAAGGCATTTGATACACAGTAGACTTGAGCAAAGTTCTAGCTCATGGAATATAAGGGAAAGTAGGGACTTGGGTAAGAAATTGGCTGAGTGACAGGAAACAGTAGTGAAGATTGGAAGCATTGTCAACTGTGATGAAGATAGTCTTGAACTTCAAAAGGACATAGACATATTGGTGGCTTGGGCAGACAAATGGCAGGTGAAGTTCAATGCAGAAAAGTGTGAGGTGATTCATTTTGGCAGGAAGAATGTGGAGAGACAGTATAAAATTAAGGGAGAAACTCTAAAGGAGGTGCAGGAACAAAGGGACCTTGGTGTATGTATACATATGTCATTGAAAGTGGTAGGGCATGTTGAGAGAGCAGTTAATAAAGCATATATGGCATCCTAGGTTTTATTAATGGGGCATTGAGTACAAGAGTAAGGAGGTCATGTTAAACTTGTGTAAGATACTAGTTAGGCCTTAGCTGGAGTACTGTGTCCAGTTCTTGGTGCCATACTTGAGGAAGGATGCGAAGGCATTGGAGAGAGTGCAGAGGAGATCACAAGAATGATTATAGGGATAAACAACTAGCTATGAGGATAGATTGGAGAGGTTGAGTCTCTTTTTCTTGGAGGAAAGAAGGCTGAGAGGAGACTTGATAGAAGTATTCAAGATCCTGAGGGGTATGGACAGGATAAATAATGAAAAACTGTTCTCACTCAAGAGAACATCAAGAACTAGAGGGCACAGATTCAAAATGATGGGCAAAAGGAGTATGAAAAATAGAAGTGACATGAGGAAAGCTTTTTCACCCAGAGGGTGGTTGGAGTCTGGAATTAACTTCCTCAAAGGGTGGTGGAGGCAGGTTTGATTGACGTATTCAAGAGGGAATTGGATTGCTGTCTGAAAAGAATGTGCAAGGTTACAGGGATAAGGCAGGGGATTGGATTGTGTAGAATGCTCTTTCAGTGAGCCAGTGCAGACTGGATAGCCACCTCCTGCACTATAAAGATTGTGATTCCTTTTGAATTAACTGGGGAGAGCCAGCACAGATTTGTAAAAGGCTGATTGTGCTTGACTAACCTTATTGAATTTTTTGAAATAACAGAAGATTGAAAGGAATGCAATGGATATTACCTATATGGATTTTAAGGAAGTGTTTGACAAAGAACCACACAAAATGCAGCTTTACAAAATTGAGGTTCATGGAATAGGAGGATCAGTGTTAACTTGGATAAAAATTGACATGAGGACAAAGTAGTGAGTCGTGGTTAAATAATCCTTTTTCAGACAGGAGGGTGGTAGACAATGGTGTTCCCCAAGGGTCAGTGCAGGGATTGCTGCTTTTTGAAATTTGACTTGGGATGTTTGAATACAAAGTAAATTTCAAAATTTGCTTATGATACCGACCTTGGAATATGCATCAAACGATGAAGATGATATCAGTTGATGGTTACAGGACATAGATTGTCTAAGAGAATGGGCAGGCATGACAGATGGAATTCGAAGTGTAAGATGATGCATTTTGGCAAAGGGATAGGGAGAGACCATATAGACTGGCACAGTCCTAAGTGTGCAGGAATAGTGACCTGTGGGTGCGTGTGTATCGATCTTTGAAGGTGACAGGACATATTGAGTGTGTGGTTGGCAAAGCATATGTGAATCTTAGGCTTCATAAGTCGAGGTATTGAATGCATCGGACATATGAATTAGGAGCAGGAGTAGGCCATTCACACTCGAGCCTGCCCTGCCATTCAATAAGATCACAGCTGATCTGATTGTGGCCTCAACTCCACTTTCCTTCCTACCCCCATACCCTTAGATTCTTGACTGAATCCGTTGTCAATCTGATTCAGCCTTAAAAACATTCAATGCCTTACCACCACCACTTTCCCAGGAAGAGAGTCCCACAGACTCATTACCTCCGAGAGGGAACATTTTCTCCTCATTTGTCTTAAAAGGGAGGCCCTTTATTTTTAAGCTGTGTTCCCTACTTCTAGTCTCTGCCACAAGTGGAAACATCCTTTCAGCATCCACCCTGTCAAGTCCCCTCAGGATCTTGCAATAAGATCGGCTCTCATTCTTCTAAACTCCAGTGGATACAAGCCTAGCTTGTCCAATGTTTTCTCATATGATTCCCCCCTTATTCCAGGAGTCAGTCGAGTGAACCTTCTCTGAACTACTTCTAAAGCAATTATGTCCTTAAGTAAGGAGACCAAAACTGTACACTGTACTCTAGATGTGGCCTCACCCGACACCATATACAACTCTAGCAAAATATCCCTACTTCTATTGCAAGGGGAATGTAATATAAACAACAACATTCCATTTGTCTTCCTAATCATTTGCCGCACCTACATACTAACCTTTTGTGATTCATGTACCAGGACACCCAGATCCCTTTGTACCTTAATTCTGCAGTCTTTCCCCATTTGAATAACATGCTGGTTTTTTCAATTCTTCCTGCCAATGTGGACAAGTTCACATCTTCCCACATTATCATGCATTTGCCAAATTTTTGTCCATTCACGTAATCTATCTACATCCCTTTGCAGACCCCTTGGGCTGAACTTTCCCAGAATTGCACTAAGTGCAGTAGTGGGCGGGTAAAATGGAGTCCTGCCCGCCAATGAAAATGGGTTTTCAGGCCGTATCTTCCCGAGCCCGCCTCATTATATATTCATTCCCGTGAAACACGCTGTTTCCATGGTAGGCGGGCGCTCATTTGCCCGCTCGCCATCACCCCACTGTTGCAGCACGGCAGCCGCCAGCAAAGCGCTCATTGCCACCAGCTCACCATCGCTACCCGGGAGACATGGCCAGCAAAGACAAAAAGACTGCAGCCCCCCTGCTTCAATGATGGGTTCCACGAGCGATTGCTGGATGCTGTGGAGGCCACCGGGATGTGTTCTACCCCCGCTCTGGCTGCAGGATGGGTAGCAATGTCACCAACCTGGCTTGGGAGGCAGTGGCAGCAGTGGTCAGCACAAATACCCTTCAGAAGAGGACAGCCACCCAGTGCTGCAAAGGGATGAATGATGATCTCCGTTCCGCCAGGGTAAGTCACTCTTCTCGTCACTGTCAACTCACACACTTACAAACCCATCACACACTCACAGGGCCCTCACTCACTGCCAGTGCAAGGGACATCACCATTCACTCTCACACACACACCATCATTGTCCTCATCCTGTCCATGGGGCCACTCACCACCCACACAGGCCAGGCACATTTATCATCTGGCCTGGCAGGCATCCTGATACACTCTCCCCATCTCTATCCATGCAGGACAAAGTGGCTCACAACAGGAGGGAAAGGTCACAGGTGGAGGGATGCCGGAGATCAAAGTTCTCTCAGACTTTGAAAACAGAGCCATCCAGCTGGCCAGTGATGACTAGGACCGGTCCTGTGCTGACAGTGAGGTCGGTGTGATCAAGTGAGGATCCAGCAGTGCCAAATCCATCAGGTAACAATGCCATGAGTGATGTGTCCTCTTTCACAGGTCACTGCCATGCACTAATTATCTCCCCTTGCTTTCATAGGCATATCTGGGAAGTGACAGATGGAGCCCATGACCCAGAGCCTCCAAGCAACCTTCAAAGAGGAATCTGAAGGTACCCTCCCTGAAGTCCCATCACAGCGCTCACCCACACCCTCCACCAGCGCAGAGACACACACCTCGGTGGGACCTAGCTTCAGAGTAGCCTCGGGACCACAATCTGGTGAGCACATCGCACTGTCTGATCCACAGCAGGCAGAGGCAGGGACTTCCCAGTCCCCGGCACTCGGAGGACTGCTGGAGGCCAGAACGTTGCTAAGTCCAAGTCAGATGACGGGCCTCTGGACCTGGCCATGGCACAGTTGCTAGAGCTGCAAAGGCAAGTGGGGAGGCAATGGCATAGTGGTATTGTCACTAGACAAGCAATCCAGAGACGCAGGGTAATGATCTGGGGACCTGGGTTCGAATCTCACCACGGCAGATGGCGAAATTTGAATTCAATAAAATTCTGGAATTGAGTGTCTGATGATGACCAGAAAACCATTGCCAATTGTCATTAAAAAAACCCACTTAATGTCCTTTAGGGAAGGAAATCTATTGTCCTTACCTGGTCTGGCCTACATGTGACTCCAGACCCACAGCAATGTGGGTGACTCTTAAATGCCTTCTGAACAAGGGCAATAAAAATGCTAGCCAGTGACACCCATGAATGAATATAAAAAAAGCAAGCATGGGAGATGGCTGCTGCACTCCTTGGATTGCAAGGCATGATGGAAGAGTCCGTCTGTCTTCAGGCTGAGGTGATAGCGTCGGCATTGCAATGCACAGAGGTCAACACTGGCAGGATTGCGGCTGCCATGGAGACCTTGGTCCAGGACGTCGCTCCTGCACTGCTGCGCAGGCTTAAGTCCATCGGTGGTGGGCAGCTCGATCTCACTCCAGCTATCCCTTTCGTTCATGGAGTCAGCCAGGGGTCCTCAGACACCCATAGGGAGGAGGATCAGCAGGTGCACTCTGGTGACTCTAGGAGTGATCGGCCCATCTGACTCCCCTCTTCCTGTGACCTCCAGCTTCACAGGCTGAGGAGGGTGCCACTGCCACACAGCAGGACCCCAAAAGCAGGCCGGGCCCTCAAAGTCTCGGCCCTCCAGAGAACGCCCGCCAAAGTCATCACGGACAGGGTGTCACAGTCAGCAGGCTGCCTCCACCTCTGCTGTGGATGCCCGGGGAGCACCAAGATGTAGCGGCAGGGTTAGGAAAGTTACGGAGAATTAGTTGCACCGCCTGGGTGTGGGTGTTAATCACTTGTACACAATGTTCGCTATTGTCAATAAACCTCCAAGAATGTCTCCCTGCCTATGGCTCCTTGTTCTGGTGAGCAGTATTCTTGTCACTCAAATGTGAAACCTTTCTGCACAAGACAGGTGTCTAAGTCCAGGGCCTCTTCCCTGTGCTCTGTGCGGCCTTCAGACCACCGTGATGGTCCAGCCTCTCATTCCCTGGAAACATTACTGATGCCTGCACCTCAGCACCTTTAAGGTGGGGCTGGCCCCCATTACACCAGCATCTGCGACCAGTGATGCTGTGCACCAGCTCCTGAAGGGCTGAGGTGCTGAAGGTGGACACAACATCAGATGTACCTAAAGTTTCATGGTTGCATTAGGGTTAAGGTTGCATCTCTGAGATGGCCCTGATCATGGAGCCCTCGGCCAGACAAGAGTCAGACATTCTCAGAGGCTGTGTGAAGATCTATGGGAGTGCCCTGTCTGCATGTTGTCATCATCCTCCCACGATCGAGCGACTATTAGGACCTCCACTGCATCTCCATGACAGGAGCATTCTCTGAGTGCACTGAGATAAGTGAGACTGGAGTCAAACATTCACAACTGTGATGAGGATCCACAGGGAAATTTGATAGAGGTTTACAAGATCATGACAGGCTAAGATGTTCCCATTAGATAATGATGGAAGATTTAAGGTTTTGGGCAAGGGATGCAGTGCAGATGTGAGGAAGAACTTTATGCAGTGAGTTGTAATAACCTGGAACTCTGCCTCCAAGAATAGTGGAAGCGGAGACAAATGATTTCAAAAGGGGATTGGGCAGTTGAGGGAAATAAGCATACAAGGTTAGAGCGGGGGAATGGGACTGGCTAGATTGCTCTACAAAGAACTGGAATGGGCTGAATGCCCCCCACTTCTGTACCTTAATGACTGACTCTTAACTCCAGTTGAGATCAAACAAGCGTTTTGTGTATAGTTCTGGCCACCAAACTTCAGGAAGAATGTTTAGAAAGTTTGCTGAAAAGATTTGCGGGAATAGTTCTAGGGATGAGGGACTACAGTTAAGTGGATAAATTGGAGAAGCTGGGTTGTATCTGAAGGTCCAGAGGGGATTTGGTATAAGTGCTCAAAATTGAGGGTTTTGGACAGTAGATGGAAATAAATTGTTCCTGTCGGGGAAGGGTCGAGAGCAGAGGATGCAGATTGTATACTGAGTGACAAAAGAGTCAAAGGTGGCATGAGGAAAATCTTTTTTTATGTAACCAGTGGTTAGGATCTGGAATACATTGCCTGAGAGGCTGGTGCATGCAGATTCAGTCTTGACTTTTAAGGGGAGCTGAATAATCACCTGAACAAAAAAATTACAAAGCTACAGAGAGAGCGCTGAGAAATATGACTGAGTTGCTCTTAGGAAGTTTGAGCATGGACACATTGGACCAAATTGTTGCCTCCTGTGCTGTGTAACCATTCTGATTCTATGACTGCGTTAGTACTTACAGTAGAGGAAGAGGATACCATGCCAAAGTAACTCATTAACCTTGTTTTCATTTACAAAATCAGTCATCGGTTTAAGTGGCCCACATTGCTCCTGATCACCCTCTTGCAGGTTTATTTTCATATTGCCGTTTTGCCAACATATTTTCTTTGTGTATTTTCAGTTGCTAGACTAGTTTGTGTGCTTTGATGCATTTTCTTCATCTTAGGTTGCCCCTTACTTCTTTAGTTGTTCATGTTTTTTGGCAAGTAGAACTCTTGCCCCTTCAGGGTTAAACTGGTTCCGTATCGCATTCCGCATCACTTTCTCAACACCTCCCACTGATCATCTGTTATTTTACCCATTAACAGATTTTCCCAGTTTACTGTGCCTCCTCATATTGAAGTTGGCCGCACCTAACCTAAATCTAGATTCTTGGTTGTTTTGTGTTTCTCCTTTTCATACACCATGTTGAAGTCAGTCATTCTTGGATAAATGATCATGCACTATTAGGCTTTTAACTAAATCTGGCTCATTATAGATTATTAAATCAACAATGGCCTGCCCCCTTGTTGATTCTCAAACATGTTGCAGAAAACTATCATGAACAGAAGAAATTAACCTCCTTTCTGACATGAGCTAGTCATCTGTTTATTCAAAAATTAAAATCCTCCATTAATTTTTCTAAAATTTTTGCTACATGCTTGTCTAGCCTCTGTACTTATGCATTCTATACATTACAGCTGCTACCAGGTTTATAAACAATTCCCACTAGTCTTAAATCACTTGAGTTAAGTCTACCCATAAAAGTCTCCACTCCCTGCTTCTTTCATTCGTATCTCTTTATCATTGGTGATTAAGGATGAAATCTCTTCAATGTGCACCTGCATGTTGTATTTCAATGTGTTCCTTACACCCGTGTTTGTGTAAAGAATGCTTATTTGAGCTACAAGTCCTAACCTGTCATGCACACTTTTATTTCTTTCTCATAATTTTATTACTCTACCTCTTAGTTTCCTCCTTTACCTGTAATGTCTAAAGCATATATTTTGACAGTTGCTACACATTTTTCCCCTTGTGTTTGTTTTAGAACTAATCCACCTGAGGCCCTCCCACTTAGTAGTTTAAAGCCCTTGTGACTATCTGATATCCTTTCTGCTAGAACCCTGGTCTCAACCTGGTTTAGGTGGAGCCCATCCCAACAGTACTGTCCCTCCCTTTTCCAATACTAGCACCCATATCCTGAGAATTGGGATGCTTTCCCACACGACTCCTTGAGCCAAGTGTTACTATCTAATCTGCTTTACCCAATGACAATTTGCATGTTGCTCAGGTGGTAACCCTTAGTGATCTTTAATGTAACCCCCCCCCCGCACTCTGTAAACAGGACCTCTTGCCTATCTTTCCTACATTCTCAATTTGGACAGCAGTGACTTGGCCTTCCCCCTCATGTTCGAATATCCTGTCAAACAGTTTGAGGTGTCCCTCACCCTGCCATCAGGTAGGCAACACATGTGGGACACTTGTCCTGGTTGCAGGCGCTATCTTTTACCCTAAATTCTCAAATTAGTTACAGCTGCCATAATGTGTTTTCCCCTTCCACCGTCTTGTGTAGCTTCCTGATGCTTGGGTCAGTTTTCTGGCTGACCTTCTGACCTTATCTTAATTGGTAGCATGTTATGCCTGTTGATTAGGGTCAATTTCTCCAGTCCCCCCTCCTTTGTCTCATCAGATATTCTGATCCTGCACCTCTCTATGAAGTGTGATTGAGATCTGGAGCAAACTATCCTGATACTCTCCTCATGCCTCTGTCTCCAACTTGCATCTAACTCATTGATTTTGAGCTGGTGAGATTCTAGACAGACACTTTACTGCAAACATGCTCACTGGAGTCAAACTCACATATAACTGCAGGGCAGGCATGCAACCTGCGCTGTCATACCTTAGTCTGTTATTTACATTTTAGTCTAAGATTTTGACTAACTTGCACTAAGCACTGAAAGACTGGACTTTTTAAAAAATTAATAAATAAATCTTCTATTACAAGCTTACACAAACCACTACAAGTATTGGAAGCAAAAAAGCTTCTTGTCCTCTGTGCCGAGTTCCCAACTTTAGATTCTTTGCTATGCATTTCCCTGCTTTTTTCCCCCACAGTCCTACAAATTTCTCTTCTAAATATTTATTCAATTCCCTTGAGTTATTATTGAATCTGCTTCCACTTCCTTTTCAGCAGTACATTCCAGGTCATCATAATTTGTGTATAATTAATTTTTAAAGAAAGCCATGTCGCTTCTGGTTCTTTTGTCAAGTCGCCTTACATCTATCCTCTGGTTACTGACCCGCCTATCACTGCAAACAGTTTCTCCTTATTTACTCTATAAGAAACCAATCGCAATAGTTTGTCACCTCTATCAAATCTCCCCTTCAAAGGGGAGCAATCCCAGTTTCTTAAGAGTCTCCACGTAACTGAACTCATTTATTCCTGGTACCTGTGCACTGCCAAGTCCTACCTCTGCTGCTTGTCTAAGCCACTAACTTACATTGTAGCTAGGAATTCCTGATATTGTGAGCGTTTCCACCATGAGTAAGTAGCAGTTTTCAATCACTTAGAGCAGCTGTGGGAATTAGGAACTAGTAAATTACCAGATAACTTAATTTCTGGAAATGTCCTCTACCCCACCCCATATCACCTGATAAACCAATACTACACGTTGAATACGACTTGCTGGAAGCAGTGATGGTAGCATAAGTACAGAACCGAATCTGGGTGAGGGAACCTCAGTGCCTGTAACCAAAAGTGGCATGGTAACGCAACTGACCAAGCTGGCAGGATCCTAAAGAACATAGCCGCTAGACTGAGCTTGCGGTAGGTGGTGAAAGAAACAGTGAGAAAGAATAACTTATTTTGACCTAATCCTCACCACCTTATTTTGCACTGATGCCTCTGTCCATTACAGCATTGATAGAAGTGATCATCAAACTGTCCTTGTGGGGACCAAATCTTGTGTTCACACTGAGGACACCCTTCATTGTCATATACCACCACTGTGCTAAATCGGCCAGATTAAGACCAATCTGGTAGTTTAAAACTAGGTACGTTAGTCTTCAGCAGCAACAGAATTCTATAGATCTCTGTAGGGACTGATCTCTTTTGGGGGGAATAAAAGGCCCTCAAACTGCCAGTTATTAGCTGAAAGAATGACCTGACAAGGTTTCACGTTTTAAAACTGACTCAAGAAGCCCTTGCCTGCAAGAAGAAAATAGTGTTTAGCCAATTTATACTTTAACCAAAGAAAGTGACATTTCTCCTGTATATTCATCACCCATCGCACCTCTCCATGGAATTAGTCCTTTTAGCAAACAGTCCACAATTACTTTCCACCACCCCCCCAGTTCCAGTGGGTTCCTGTATCTCTACTTTGCAAAGTAGTAAAGTCAAGAGACCAACTCCAGATGCTTTCCTCAGTTTTCAGAGTGGCTTAAATCCACCACCAGCAGTAAAGTCTGTTTTGATGATTCTTTCCCCTGGCCATGTCAGGATAGATCTCCAGGACACATCATTCAGACTCCATTACAGCCTTGGCCTAAGGCGAGTGACTGCTAATGACATCAAGGCAGCATCCAACTGTATGTGGCAGCAAGGATCTCTCATAAAACTGATATTAATGCAGATTGTGGATTCTCAGGTGGTTGGAGACATACCTTGCATAAAGGAAGATGGTGTGAAGAATGATCATTTATGCCCCAAGTCATAGCTGCATGTATCAAGGCAGTGTCCTAGGCCCAACTATCTGTAGCTGATTCATCAATGATCACTTTGCCATAGGGTCAGAAATGGGGATGATTGGTGACTGCATAGTACCCTGGTCCATTGGCAATTCCTCAGATAATTAAGCAGCCTGAGCCCTTACACAGAAAGACGTGGACAACAATCCAGTCTTGGAATTATAAGTGGGAAATAACATTCACGCCATGCAAATGCCAAATGATAATCAATAAAGCCTAACCACAATTTTCAGTAGCATTACCAAGTCACCTGCAATCAGCATCATTGAGATTACCATTGACCAGAAAACGTTAGAATAGCTACATCAATGCAGGCCTACTAGAACAGATCAGAGGCTAGGATTCTGCAGCTAATGGACCTGCCTGATTTTCCCCAAAGACCCTCCACTACATAAAAAGTGCAAGTCAGGAGTGTGATAGAATATTTTTCACTTGTCTGGATGGGTCCAGTTCCAACAACACTTAAGCTGAACAGCATCCAGGACAAAGCAGTCCACTTAATTGAGAGCCCATCCACTCCTTACACTATATCAGTGTGTTCTTTCTACAGCACTACATCAACTTGTGAAGCACCCCTTGCTGTAATCTTCCCCCACCAAGCAGGGTAGGGGCAAGCAAATGCATGAGAATGCCAGCATCTCTAGGTTGCAAACCATCTGAACTTGGACACATGGTGGCTGGACCAGAATCCTGGAATTCCCTGCAAACAGCAGTTGGCATTGTGAACTGCAGTGGTTCAAGGAATCCCATAACTTCCATCACCTGAAGGGCAAAAACCATGCCAACAGCAAAAATATTTTTTAAAACTGCTCAGGGCATGGCAGTACCATTGTTGAATTAGATTTGTGAGGCAGGTATTGGAGAAGGGGCCAACAGTGGCAGCATAGAATAAAAACAAAAAGCACTAGAAATACTCAGGTCAGGCAATAGCTGTGGAGAGATGAGTTTAGTTCAAATTTCCAGCAGCTGAAGTATGTTCCTTCTGCAGTAGTGCCATCTTGAAAATTAGAAAGGGGTGGTGGGGGCGAAGGGGAGAGAAAGGTTTGTGCTCGAATTGGGCAGGAGGGTAAGCAGTATCAAGAGGATACCACAGATGTTTTATACCTATAGATCAGTTTCCTACAAGCCTGTTGCAAGTTAAGCTAAATGGGCTTATGGAAAGTGTTTAACAAAAAGGAGTGTATCCAAGTATTATGCAAGTCGTAATACATTTGTCAATTGTAGCTGAACTGATTGGATGGAATTCACAAACCAATTAATAAATGCAGGCCTCATTCTTGGCCTTTCTTTTGTAATAAGAAAATTAATAAAAATAAGAGGCTTAATAGACATTTTAATAAAATGTTTGAATGAAAATCTCCTCAGAGAACCTGTTTCTATGCAATAGTTTGATCTGGGATTGTTTTCCTTCATAGAAAAACCTCTTGACTAATGAATAAGATCAGAGAATATGGAGTCAGGGAACAAATTGCAAAATTGATTCCTAGCTGCCTTCAAGATGAAGCAGAGTCGAGTAAAGCGCACTTAGTCAGATTGGCAGCTGGTGGGAAGTGGTGTCTCATTGTTATAACCGATGCAGTTGGTAAAACAGAGTTATTTAAAAATCTCAGAGGGAAACTTTAAATAACCGTCATAATCCATAATTTTAAGTGTTATGTTTGAGATGCGACTCTAAATGCAGGAATCAGACCACCAGTTCTCGAGGCTTTACATTAAACTAAAGGAAACATTTTATTAATTTCCACACGTTAGAATAGATATACATGGCTACAAATTACTACTATCATAACTTTTAACAAATTCCCAAACTAATCTCCATTAAGGCAACAGCAACCCATAGGCTTAACCAAACACCAGGGAATGCATTTTCACCTTACCAATTCAAAATGAAGTTCTTTCATTTTGGTTGTTGTGGAACCAGTTGGAGGCCTGCAGCTGCCTTTTGATCTCACATTGCCTCTGCTCTGCATAACCAAAAACTACTGAAGCTATACCTACCAGCCCCATTCTCATTGTATCAACAACCTCAGAACTAAATCTCTCTAACAACAAAACCCTTTCATAGTACCAACTTCATTAGTAATATAAACATATTGCTTGGTAGCTGCTGGAAAGGCATCATTTTTACCCCACTTGAATGCTGTATTCAAAAAATGCAAATGCATGCTATCTCTCTCACATATCAAAACTAGTACACATCAAAACACCCAGACTAGCCTGTTTTAATCCAATTAAGACACCTGCAGACTAAACCTCGATTTTAAAAGAAATATTTTCCAAAATATTATATACATTAATAGCTTCATGACACTCATAAGGATCAGTGCCTGAGACCACTGCTGTTCATGATTTACATTGACAATTTGGACTTTTGAATCAAATAATTGTTAAATTTGTGGATGACATTAAATTGGAGAGAGAGTCAATGCTAAGGAGGATGGCAACTAATACTTGCAGAATGGGCAAGTAATTGGCAAACTAAAGGTGGTGTGCAGTGGTCTATTTTGGTAGGAATAATAGGGAAGTCACATTACTTGGAAGGTGCAAATCTAGGTGAGGGTAGAGGATCAGAGGGATCTTTGAGGACAAATACATCACTAAATGTTGTGCCACATGTTAGCAAGCCTATTTTAAAATAAAAAGCAAACCAAGCACTGGGCTTTAATCCTCGAGAGAGAGAGAGAGAGAGAGAGATTTGAAAAGCAGAGAAGTTATGCTAAACCTGTATCAAACCTTGGTTGCACCACTGTGCCATTCTGGTTGCCATTTTGTGAAAAGGATATAGAACTACTAGAACGTGTACAATGAGCATTTACAAGGATGATGCCAGAAATGCTTGGGTGCACATAGTGGGAAAGGATTGACAGGCTGGTCTCTTTCTCTTGTGAAAGGAAGGCTAAGGGGTGACCTAATAAAGCTCCTTAAAATTATGCAAGGTTTTGATAGCGGATACAGAAAATGTTTCCTCTTGTGGGAAAGGGCATAACAAGGGGCTGTCAATCTAAGATAGTCACCAAGGAATCTCAGTAGGGCATTCAGAAGGAACTTTACCCAAAGAGTGGTGAGAATGTGGAACTTGCTACTAAAGGGAGTGGTTGAAACAAATAGTATGGATGCATTTAAAGGGAGCTAGACAAACACGAGAAAGGCATAGATGATTACAATGGTAAATTTAAATGAGGAAAGATTGGAGGAGGCTCAAGGAGCATAAAGACTGGCATGAACTGGTTGCGCCGAATGGCCTTTTTTTGTGCCATTTATCTGATGTAATCTTGTACCCAATGAAGACAGATGCTTACCAAAGTTTAAATGTCTAATTTTTAACCAGATGCATTTTACAATGTAACTGAATCTTTGTTTATAGCTTAAGGTTTGGTTGTAAGTCAATTTGTCTTGGCCATTGGGTGGCTCAATTAAATATACAAATTTTTTTGGTTCACTCAGGTCTTTTCATGGTTCAGATACTGGGGGAAATTCACCATCTTCAACTCTACCATCACCTCAAATCAAGAATGTTAGTGACAGTGAACTCAGTACTTCTGCAGCTGAACTGCTTCAGGATTACATGATGACAGTAAGTTGTTGTACATGGTATCAAATCACACATTTCCGCTGTATGATGATAAAATGAAAATAGTTATGCTGATTCGTACTGAAGTATTGTTTTATGTGGTAGTGATTTGTGCAGTTGCCTGCCATTAAGGTGACCAGAGTTGCTGAAAGACTCCTGGGCCCATCCTGTAATATGTCCAGCAGAAAGCAGAGCTGTGATATACTCACTTTCATGAATGTACAAATAATCCTGGATATGGTGAACAGTGTAAATCCCTTTCTCCTTTTTTAAAAAAGAATACATTTTTACTGTAGCCTTTTTAAGGTTAAACTTGTTTATCATTTTTCTGTTCTTGACTTTATGGGAATTTGACTGTCTTGTCCTTTACAAGTAGCTTGTACCTGATTTTTTTGCACTTGGTGCAAATGATATGCAAAATAGATAAGAGTAGACATGAAAATTAGTTTTGCCATTAAAGGAGTTGAAATACTTCAATTTTGAATTTTTGTCAGGCATCCTGCAGGCTTATTGCATATTTTGTGAATAATGAGACTTGTAGGTCTGGAATATTTATGCTTCAGTGCTTAAACTCTGTAGGTATTTCCTGTTGCATACTAAATATTATACCTTGAACATTGTCCAAAATCTAAAAGGTGTGTTATAACTCCACCCTCTGGCTTTAATGTTTAATAGGTATGCTGAGAAATTGGAATTCAAGTCAAGTCCAGCAGAAATTCTGAAATTTGATTGTAGCATCTGTTAATTACAGCCATCGACTCATAAATGGGGCAAGAAGTCTTTGAAATATTGTACATGTTCTAACATTGTCTCTGATTCACATTGAGATAACAAATTTAATATTTATAGTGTTGCTTCATTGATTCTCAAATATTGTCAATTTTTACATTTTTCATTTTACAAACTAATTTTTAAAGTCTGATCAAGCTGCACTATATCATTTTGGCTGCAAATGTGAATTTTTTTTGCAGCATGAGAAGATAGACTGTTTCCAGACTAACCCAGGAAACTACAAAAGCTCTCTTTCACTAACGGCATGCACCGCTCTTACTACAATTGCTCATTGTTAAATATTGTCAATGTGACTTGTTTTGACTTACTATAGCTCACAATAAGATCAAGGAGGAACTCTCAGAGCTGTTGTTTTTTTCTACCCAGTGGGTACTTCAAATGATTTAAGTGCTAAGAACTGCAACTTTAGTAATGGGTTTGACATCACAGTGGAAGTGTATTCAATCTGATGTCAAACTCAGTTTAAAACATGTTCAATGTTTCATTGATCTCCCTGAGCATTTCAAAAAAAAAACCTCTGTGGAGTTAATTTAGATGTTTGGAGTTTGCATATACTGTTGCCTTCACTATTTAAATTCTAGTGGCTGGCAATGGAGGACTACCATGTATGCACAGAACTTTGCAATTTCAGATAAACAGTATAGCCTAGCTACCATCTGGTTGAATCCAATTCTGTAGCTACTAGTCTCGATCTGATAGCTACAGTGTAAATGCAGCACAAATCAGGCACAATTCATGACTTGGTAATGCAACAAATGGTCAATACTTAGTACTGGTATTCATTAACTTGAAAGGCTTTTTTCGTACTGCACTTGTGTTTTGTAACATTAAATTGGGCTCTCACTTTAGGTTTCAGAAGGGTTTAAAAAACCCACCTAGAATAAGTTGAAACAATTAATAGAAACTAGGAGCAGGAGGAGGCCATTCGGCCCTTCGAGCCTGCTCCGCCATTCAATATGATCATGGCTGACCCTCTATCTCAATGCCATATTCTAGCTTTCTCTCCATACCCCTTGATGCCCCTGATATCCAAAAAATTATCAATTTCTTTCTTGAATATACTCAGCGACCTGGCCTCCGCAGCCTCTGTGGTAGAGAAATCCACAGGTTGACCTCACTCTGAGTGAAGAAATGTTTCCTCATCTCAGTCCTAAATGACCTGCCCCATATCCTGATGCTGTGGCCCCTAGTTCTAGATTCCCCAACCAGGGAAAACAACCTCCCTGCATCTAGCCAGTCTATCCCTGTTAGAATTTTATACGTTTCAATCAGACCCCCTCTCATTCTTCTAAATTATAGTGAATATAGGCCCAGTCGAACCAATCTCTCATACGACAGTCCTGCCATCCCCGGTATTAACCTAGTGAACCTTCTCTGCACTCCTCTATGGCAAGTATATCCTTTCTTAGGTAGGGAGACCAAAACTGCAAGCAATACTCCATGTGTGATCTCACCAAGGCTCTGTATAACTGCAGAAAGACACCCCTGCTTCTGAACTCAATCCTCTTGCAATGAAGGCCAACATACCATTTGCCTTCCTAATTGCTTGCTGCACCTACCTGTTTACTTTCATTGACTGGTGTACAAGGACTCCCAGATCCCTTTGTGCATCTACATTTCCCAATTTATCACCATTCAAATAATACTCTGCCTGTGTTTTTCACACCGAAGTGTATAACTTCACATTTATCCACATTATACTGCATCTGCTATGTGTTTGCCCACACAATTTGCCTAAATCACCCTGAAGCCTTCTTGCATCCTCACAGCTCACAATCCCGCCCAGTTTTGTCATCAGTAAACTTGGAAATATTGCATTTGGTTTCCTCATCCAAGTCATTTATATATAATCATGAATAGCTGGGGCCCAAGCACTGATCCCTGCGATACACCACTAGTCACTGCCTGCCATCCGGAAAAAGACCCATTTATTCCCACTCTGTTTCCAGTCTGTCAACCAATTCTCAATCCATGCCAGTATATTACCCCTGATCCCATGTGCTTTAATTTTGCTACTAGCCTGTTATGTGGGTCCTTATCGAAAGCTTTTTTGAAATCCAAATACATCACATCCACTGGTTCTCCTTTATCTATTCTACTAGTTACATTCTCAGAAAACTCCAGTAGATCAGTTAAGCATGATTTCCCTTTCATAAAGCCATGCTGACTTTGTCTAATCCCATTAATGCTTTCCAAGTGTTCTGTTACCATGTCTTTTGTAACAGACTCTAGCATTTTCCCCACTACTGATGTTAGACTAACTGGTCTGTAATTCTGTTCTTCCTCTCCCTCCTTTTTTAAATAGTGGGGTTACATTTGCCACCCTCCAATCTGTAGGAACTGTTCCAGAGTCGATAGAATTTTGGAAGATGACCACCAATGCATCCAATATTTCCAGGGCCACTTCCTTTAGTATTCTGGGATGTAGATTATCAGGCCCCAGGGATTTTTCAGCCTTTAATTTCTCTAGCATTTTTTTTCACTAATACTGATTTTCTTCAATTCCTCCCTCTCACTAGACCCTTGGTTCCCTAATATTTCTGGGAAATTATTTGTGTTCTCTTTTGTGAAGACAGAACCAAAATGTGTGTTCAATTCTTCTGCCGTTTCTTTGTTCCCCATTATAATTTCCCCTCGTTTCTGACTGTAAGGGACCTACATTTGTCTTTGCTAATCTTTTTCTCTTCACATATTTATAGAAGCTTTTACAGTCAGTTTTTATGTTCCCTGCAAGTTTACTCTCATACTCCATTTTCCCCTTCTTGATCAATCTTTTTGTCCACTTTTGCTGAATTCTAAACTGCTCCCAATCCTCAGGCTAGCTGATTTTCCTGGCAATTTTATATGTCTCCTCTTTTGGATCTAATACTATCCCTAATTTCTTTTTTAATCAATGGTTGAGCCACCTTTCCTGATTCATTTTTGTGCCAGACAGGAATGAATAATTGTTGTAATTCATGCATACATTCCATAACAATTAGCCATTGCCTATCCACCGTCAACCCTTTTAGTAAGGTTCCCCAATCCATCATTGCCAACTTGCACCTCATACCCTCGTAGTTCCCTTTATTTAGATTCAGGACCCTAGTTTCGGGTTCAACTTCTTCACTTTCCATCTCAATGGACAATTCTATTATTTTATGGTCGCTCTTCCCCAAGGGACCCCGCACAACAAGCTTGTTAATGAATTCTCATTGCACAATACACAGCATAGGATAGCTTGCTCTCTAGTTGGTTCCTCAATGTTTTGGTCTAAAAGACCATCCCATGTACATTCCAGGAAATCCTCCTCCACAGTATTATTGCTAGTTTGGTTTGTCTGATCTATGTAGATTAAAGTCACCCATGATTACAGTTGTACCCTTATCGCATGCGTCTCTAATTTCCTGTTTAATGCCTTCCCTTACATCTCCATTACTGTTTGGGGGCCTATAGACAACCCCCGCCAACGCTTTCCACCTTATATTATCTCCACCCAAACAGATTTCACATCATGATTTTCTGAGCCAATATCCTTCCTCACTATTGCATCGATTTCCCCCTTAACTAACAGAGCTACCCCACCTCCTTTCCCTATTTGCCTGCCCTTCCTAAATATTGACTACCCCTGGATGTTCAGTTCCCATCCATGGTTACCCAGCAGCCATGTCTCCATAATTGCAGCTATATCATAACCGTTTATATCTATTTACGCTGTTAATTTATTACCTTACTGCAAATGCTCTGCGAAAGGCGACAATGCCTTTAGACTTGTCTTTTTAACCTTGTTAGTCATCTTAGCTTTATTTTGCACTATGGCCCCCTTTGTTTCTCGCCCTTGGTTTTTTTGCCTTCCACTTTTGCTTCTTACTTTTCTCTTTCATTTCTGTCCTTGTTTCCACCTCCTCTGTCTCCCTGCTCAGGTTCCCCTCCAATTGGTTAAATCAATTCAAAAAATTTAAAACATTTTTATTTGCTTATGGGCATGTAGTTTAATGTAATAGATTTACTGTATTGTTGTGGTCATCCAGTTGTGTGTGGAGAAATTTGATTGAACATACTGGAGGGTAATTAATTTTATACTAGACAGCGATTGTATAGGTACTTAATTTATAGTTTCTGCTCACAATCTCATAGTGTAATTAATTGTGAATTCTGTTTTGCAGCTGAGAACAAAGTTGACGTCTGAAGAAATCCAGAAGTTTGCTATGCTTCTCCATGAATATCGAAATGGTGCCTCAATTCATGAATTTTGCATCAGTCTTCGACAGTTGTATGGTGATGGTAGAAAGTTTCTTTTGCTTGGTAGGTTATAGGTTCAACATTAAATGGTTGGTTAGCAAATTTTTATGGTTTTACATTGATTTATCTTAATTTGATTTGAGTAAAAGTAAATAATTTAGTTCTAATCTGCCTAACAACATAATAGGAGAAGGTCATTCAACCCCTTGAGCCTGTTTTACCATTCACTTTGGGCATGGCTGATCTTTGCCTCAAATTCACTGACCCACCATTAATCCATTTCCCTAAATACTCTTGCTCAACAGATATCTATCAATCTCGATCTTGAAAATCAGTTGACACAGCATCCACTGCCCTTTGGGAAAGTGAGTTCCAGCTTAGTGTGAATGGCTGGTTTCTGATTTAACTCTTATTGACCTCACTCTACAGAACTTGCTCAAATACGATAGACTAAAGTATACGTTTCAGCCCTACAGCATTGCAAATAAATGGAGTAGACATAGCACACTGGAACCAAGGACATTGATCCCACTAGCTGAAATAGGCTTCCCCAACCACTGAACATGCCTTAAAACAAGAGGCTAGATTTGCACTGCATTTCACGTGCAATATCAATTACTATTCAAATTTCCTGTATTCTGCATCTCTTTCAAAGGAAATATGTTTTCTCTACTTCATCCCCACATCTTTTATTAGCTTTTCATTCCAAAAATTATGGAATTCTGGCACCAATGTGCATCATGTCTTGTTTTTCTATGTTCAAGTTCATTTGCCACTTAACTGTCTAGTGGGCAACGTAAGAAAATAATATTAGGAATAAGAGTAGACCATTCGGCACCTCGAGCCTGCTCTGCCATTCAGTAAGGTCATGGCTAATCTGATTGTGTTTTGATTTCCACATTGCCATCTAACCCGATAACCTTTGACTCCCTCACCTGATGAGAATCTATCTACCTCTGCCTTAAAAATATTCAATGACCCCCACCTCCACCACCTTCTGAGGCAGTGTTGCAAAGTCACACAACCCTCTGAGCGATAAAAATTCTCCTCATCTCGTACCTAAAAGGGTGATTCCTAATTTTAAAACAGTGCCCCCTGGGGACTCACCCCCAAGAGGAAACATCCCTTCGACATCCACCTTGTCAAGGCCGTTCAGAATCTTGTATACTTCAATCAAATCACCCCTCACTCTTCTAAACTCCAGTGGAAACAAGCCCAGACTGTCCAAGCTTTTCTCATAAGACAATCCACTCATTCCTGGGATCAATCTAGTAAACCTCTTTTGAACCGCCTCCAATTCATTTACATCCTTAAATAAGGAGACCAAAACTGCACACAGTATTTGAGGTGTGGTCTCACCAATGCCTTGTATAACTGAAGCATAACATCCTTACTTTTATGTTCAATCCCTCTTGTAATAAAGGAAAGCATTCCATTAGCTGCCTTAATTACTTGCTGTACCTGCATACTAACTTTTTGTGACTCATGTACTAGAACACCTAGATCCCTCTGCACCTCAGAATTATGCAGCCATTTTCCATTTAAGTAATACTCTGCTTTTTACTTCTACCTGCCAAAGTGAACAACTTCACATTTTCCCACATTAAACTCCATTTGCCAGTTCTTTGCCCACTCAATCAACCTACCTATATCCATCTGCAACATCCTCATGTCCTCTTCATAACATACTTTCCTACCTATCTTTGTGTCATCTACAAATTTATCTACCATGTCTTCACTCCCCTCATCTAAGTCATTGATGTAAATCGTAAAAAGTTAAGGCCCTAGCACAGACTCCTGTGGGACTACAGTTTTCTAATGTTGACTTTTTTCATTCTTCCTCAAATGACTAAGCACCCAGTTTGGTGTCATCTGCAAATTCTGGCATTGAGTTACTTATTCTGATGTTGAAATATTCAATATAAATTTTGATTAAGCGGTCCCAATGCTGATCATTGTGAGCCATTGGTTTTGACCTTCCAATCTGGATAACTACCCTTTACCTATACTTTTTCCCTTTGTAGCCCATTTGCTATCTTCAGCTTTTTGTCCCCTGCCTCAGGCTTTGTATCTGAATGCACGTAGCATTCGGAATAAAACTAATGCGTTAACAGTGCAAATAGAGATAAATAGGTATGATTTGGTGGCGATTACTGAGACGTGGTTACAGGTAGAACAGGTTTGGGAGTTGAATATCCAAGGGTACTCAGTGTTTCGGAAGGAAAGGCAGGAAAGAAAAGGAGGTGGTGTAGCTTTGTTAGTAAAGGAAGAGATTAGTGCCATAGTGAGGAATGATATAGGCACTGGAGAGCAAGATGTAGAGTCAGTCTGGGTAGAAATAGGAAATAGCAAGGGAAAGGAGTCCCTGGTGGGAGTAATCTATAGGTTCTCAAACAGTGGTTTAGCAGTAGGGCACAGTATAAACCAGGAAATACTGGGAGTATGTAAGAAAGGCACGGCAATAATCATGGGTGATTTTAATATGCATATAGACTGGACTAATCAAATTGGCAAGGGTAACCTCGAGGGAGAGTTCATAGAGTGTATTAGAGATTGTGTTTCTTGGAACAATATGTTGTGGAACCAACCAGGGAGCAGGCTATTCTGGAATTGGTTTTGTGTAATGAGATGGGATTAATTAATGATCTCAGAGTAAAGGATCCTCTAGGGAAGAGTGATCATAGCATGATAGAATTTCAAGTTCAAGTTGAGAGCGAGAAACATGAGTCCCACACTAGTGTTCTGGAGTTAAACAAAGGTAACTACATAGGTATGAGGGCAGATTTAGCCCTAGTGGACTGGGCAGGAAGACTACAAGGTAGGACAATTGATGAACAGTGGCAGATATTTAAGGAGATATTCAATTCCTCCCAAGTAAAATATATTCCAAAGGGGAAGAAAGATGATAAGAGGGGGGAAAAGCATCCATGGCTAAGCAAGGAAGTTAAAGATAACATAAAGGCAAAAACTAAGGCACACCAAATTGCAAAGGTCAGTGGCAGGCTGGAAGATTGGGAAACTTTTAAAGATCAACAAAGGGTTACTAAAAAACATAATTAAAAGAGCAAAGGTAAATTATAAAAGAAAACTAGCGTAAAATGTAAAAACAGATAGCAAAAGCTTCTGCAAGTATATAAAAGGAAAGAGAGTAGCTAAAGTGAATGTTGGTCCCTTGGAAGACGAGACTGGGGAGTTAATAGTGGGGACCGCAGAAATGACAGTGACACTTAATCAATATTTTGCCTCAGTTTTCACAGTGGAGGACACTAGTACCACCCCAAGAGTAACAGGTAGTGCAGAGGGTATAGAGAAGGAGGAACTTAGAACAATCACCATCACTAGAGAGAAAATACTGAATAAAGTATTGGGATTAAAGGGTGACAAGTCCCCAGGACCTAATGGCCTACATCCCAGGGTCTTGGAGATAGTGGATGCATTGGCCATAATATTCCAAAATTCCCTGGATTCTGGAAAGGTTCCAGTGGATTGGAAAAATGCTAATGTAACACCCTTATTCAAAAAGGGGGTGGAGGCAGAAAGTAGGAAACTATAGACCAGTTAGTTTAATGTCTGTCGTTGGAAAATTGTTGGAATCCATTATTAAAGAAATAGTAATGGGGCATTTGGAAAGTCAAAATGCAATCCATCAGAGTCAGCATGGTTTTATGAAGAGTAAATTGTGTTTAACTAATTTGCTAGAGTTCTTTGAAGATGTGACAAGCAAAATGGATAATGGAGATCCTGTAGATGTAGTATATCTGGACTTCCAGAAGGCCTTTGATAAGGTGCCGCACAAAAGATTAATACACAAGATAAGATCACACAGAGTTAGGGGTAATATATTAGCTTGGATAGAGGATTGGCTAACCAACAGAAAGCAGAGAGTCGGGATAAATGGGTCTTTTTCTGGATGGCAAGCTGTAACTAGTGGGGTGCCACAGGGTTCAGTCCTTGGGCCCCAACTATTTATAATCTATATTAGTGACTTGGATTCAGGGATAGAAGGTACTATAGCTAAATTTGCAGATGACACCAAAACAGGTGGGAAAATAAGTTGCAATGAAGAAATAAATTTACAAATGGATATGGACAGGTTAGGTGAATGGGCCAAAATTTGGCAGATGGAGTTTAATGTGGATAAGTGTGAGGTTATCCATTTTGGTCGGAAGAATATAAAGGCGATTTATTATTTAAATGGAGAGAAACTTCAGAATGTTTCAGTGCAGAGGGATCTGGGTGTCCTCGTGCATGAATCGCTGAAAGCTAGTATGCAGGTACAGCAGGTAATAAGGAAGGCAAATGGAATTTTGGCATTTATTGCTAAAGAAGTAGAGTATAATAATTGGGAAGTGTTGTTGCAACTGTACAAGGCATTGGTGAGACCGCACCTGGAGTACTGTGCACAGTTTTGATCCCCTTACTTGAGGAAGGATGTAGTTGCACTGGAGGCGGTTCAGAGGAGGTTCACTAGATTGATTCCAGAAATGCGGGGCTTGTCTTATGAGGAGAGATTGAGCAGTTTAGGCCTATACTCGCTAGAGTTTAGAAGAATGAGAGGAGATCTAATTGAGGTATATAAGATGCTGAAGGGGATGGGCAAAGTAGACGTGGAGCGCAGGTTTCCCCTCCTGGGGTGTTCTAGAACGAGAGGCCATAGTTTTAGGCTAGGGGGTGGTAGATTTAAATCAGAGATGAGGAGGAATTACTTTTCTCAAAGGGTTGTGAATCTGTGGAATTCACTGCCTCAGAGTGCAGTGGATGCTGGGACGCTGAATACATTTGAGGAGATACAGATTTTTAATTAGTAATGGGTTGGAAGGTTATGGGGAAAGGGTGGGAAATTGGAGTTGAGGCCGAAATGAGATCAGCCATGATCGTAATGAATGGCAGGGCAGGCTCGAGGGGCTGAATTGCCTACTCCTGCTCCTAGTTCTTATGTCCCCACGTACCCAAACTTTTATTTGGAGCCAACTTGTGGTACCTTTTTTGAAGTTTTTATGAAAATCCAAGTAGCACAATCTACTGCATTACCCTTATCTGTTCTTTGTGTCACTACTTTAAAGAACCCTGTCAGGTTAGTTAAGCATGACCTAGCCTCTTGGAATTCAGGATGACTCGTACACTTTTCAGATTTGTAGATCCATTCCTCTATAACGTTAACTTTGTTCTATGGAACCTTTCTTTTAAATATATAAACTAGTACCTCTGCACTCTCCTACCTAGTTTCCTTGGGTCTGCTTGCATGGGTATCATCTGGACCTGGGGACTTATCCTCTTTTAGTTTTTTTTGTTAGTTAATTACTTTCCCCCTTTGTATCCCATCTGTTAATTGTTAGAAGTTCATGCTTCAGTGAAGTTTGTGTTTCATTATCTTTAGTAAAAATGAGGCAAAGTAACTATTCAGTATTTTTTCCATTACCTGTGAGTTTATCTCCCTCATCCTTCAGTGGCCCAGTGCTACTTTAATTTTCCTTTTGTGTCCACCAAATGGAGGACAAATCCAACCCGATCAATTAGCCACCCAATCAGTCTACTCTCGATCATCAGCAAAGTGATGGAAGGTGTCATCGACGGTGCTATCAAGCGGCACTGGCTCAGCAATAACCTGCTCACTGATGCTCAGTTTGGGTTCTGCCAGGGCCACTCAGTTCCTGATCTCATCATAGCTTTGGCCCAAACAGGGACAAAAGAGCTGAACCCCTGAAGTCAGGTGAGAGTTATTGCCTTTGACCTCAAGACAACATTTGACCAAGTGTGGCATCAAGGAACCCTAGCAAAACTGGAGTCAATGGGAATAAGGGGCAAAACACTCCACTGGCTGGAGTCATGCCTAATACAAAGGAAGGTGGTTGTGGTTGTTGGAGGTCAATCATCTCAATCCTAGGGCATCACTGCAGCAGTTCCTCAGGTCCAACCATCTCTAGCTGCTTCGTCAATGACCTTCACTGTATCATAAGGTCAGAATTGGCTTGAGGTAGTATCATATTCCAGCTTTATGTCCCTGGCATTTACCCCCCGCCCCCCCATGTTGTGTTATTGAACTTTAAGATTCTTGTTTATGAACTACTATAATTTATTTACTGATTGGATAAGGATACTCTTGTGTTCTTTTTGAAACCATTTTAAATAGAAGTTTTAGAATTCTGTCATGAGGTAATCGTGATGGGAAATTGTGAATATTATGCAGTTACCAGTTGACTTCCATAGGTTGTCTCAGTTGCTGTTGGTAAGCATCAAGTGGAAACCAGAGGTCGTCTACTGCATCAGTGATTTGTTTTGTATGGTCTTGGAGTAGATGGCAAGTGGCTTTGGGTGGAAGTCTAATTACTGATTTGATTTTTACTGCACATTCCACCATATTTAACTAAGTCCAATGTGTACATTTTTAAGATGTCAACACTAAAATTTGAATAAATCCAAACTGGTATTTTTGTAGTATATTTTGAGTAACTTTAAACAGCAATGAAGTGGGTTGTGAAATACTTTTGTATACCCAATGTTTTTTATTTCTGTTGAGTTTTTCACCTGTTTTTGCGGTTAAATAGTCATGCTGTTTTGTCTTCTAGGGCTCCGACCTTTCATTCCAGAAAAAGACAGCTTACATTTTGAAAATTTTCTAGAAACTATTGGTGTCAAGGATGGAAGGGGCATTATAACGGACAGTTTTGGCCGATATAGAAGGACTTTGAGTAATGCATCCAATTCAACTACGAATGGCAATGGAGCAACTGCAGGCTCAGATGATCAATCGGTGCCTTCTGAAGGTGATGAATGGGACAGAATGATTTCTGATATTAGTCATGATATTGAGGCCCTTGGCTGCAGTATGGATCATGATTCATCTTGAAACTGAAATATTTGCACATCCTGTCAGCCTTCAGACTTCTTTCTTATGCAGATGTGTTCCTAAATGAAGTTTACTACAATGTGAATATTTAAATAGATTGTTAAAACATTTCTACAAAATGAAGAACATGAAGAAATCAGGCCATATAATTTTTTTTATTGTTGAAAATACTGCAGATTTGTATTCGAACCTTTTGTAACAAGGCAAATAGCTGTTAGGCTTAATTTTTTCCAGTAGTGGGCAAGACCTTCCTTGTCATATCACATGGTTTTGTATTTTAACTGCACAAAGTTACATATTGCAGTATATTGTGATGTCAGGGATGATTTAATTCACTTCTGGGCACACTTCTCATTTTCAGCCTGTAGCTCCAAGAAACTGAAGTTTGTATGTCCCATTTCTGCTCTATGGTGTTGCAGCATGTGAGATGATGTCTGGTGCTAGCAAATAATACTGCACACTTCAAATACCTGTGAATCTTGACGGCTGCATGTTAAAATGTAGCTGCTGAAATTTGCCTGAATGTGACCCAAATAGGCAATGTATTTCCTATTATCCTCATGGAAGGTGCAGAAGAGCTGGTATATCATTGTGAAGATTTGAGCTTACATATAGTTGCAGTACATTATTGCTATTGCAAATAATTTTAAAATCTTGATCAAGACAATTCAAATAATTGACATCTTTCTCTAAGAGAGAATCTTGCTGCAGACCTTATGTTCTGCCATCAACTAAAGGCTTTAAAAATCCCTGCTATTATCCCTGCAATATCTATGGTCTGCTTCCATTTTCAAATAAGGGAAAGCATCATATCAGTTAAATTTGTAGAGTTTTAAACAAAGGTTTAATGTTCTAGTGAAATGAATGATAGGGTGCACCATAATGGTGTGTCTGTAAATTGATACTTTTTAAACTGTCCTTTCTATTTCTGCACACCCAATGCAAATATTTTTAAATTTAAATGCTAATTAAAAATAAGGATTATTTAATCATGCCCCATTCAGTTGCAAATTTTTCATGTAAGATGCTATCATGACTCTCCCATTTAATGAGAACTAAGGTGAAGGAACAAATCTTCAAGAAATTATAGCAATGTAACTTCTAAACTTGGACAGTAGTCCCTTTGGGTGCTGTATATAGACTGCATTTAAACTACCCTTTTTAATTAGTATATGGATTTGTTTATTGATATCACTCAACATTTACCAGTAGATGTAATGTATTCTATGTGTATGTGACAATGTGCAGTGGGTAGAATATGTGAAATTAATATGCAGAGCATGTGAAAGCAAGAAAACCTGACAGAATAGGATCTGCTAGTACTGCCAGTATAATGCCCCTTGGATCCACTTCAGGTTAATGTGCATCATAGCTGCTTCAATATCCTAGCTATTGTTTTGATGTGAAGCAACTTGGTAGCAATAGTTCAAGTGCTTTGATTTTATGCTTAGGTTGTAAACCGAACTGCAATATTATACTATAATAGCAATATGTGTTAAATCTGCAATATTCCTTCCCAAAGTCAATGCTATTTTCTATTTATTGTGTCATAACTTCAAATTTGAAGAAATTGAAAACCATTGACATTATACTGGCAGACGGCATGATGGGTTTGCCAGTGTGGATGCTAGGGACTAAGTGTGTGTACCCAAGAAAGTGGATGAGTGTGTATGATGTCATTGGAGTGATTGCCTTCTTTTAAATATTGAAAAGAAGTTAAGGAAAATACAGCTGTATTGATGAAAGATTTCAAGTACAAGTAGATGTAAATGTTTGGACTATTCAGGTACAAGGGGGGTGAGTGGAAAATGAAGCTGTCCACTCTGGATATGAATATTAGAAGTCTATTGTTTTCTGCATCAATTGCCATTGCGATGATACCTTTTTTGGCTGTTTGTTTTGTTACATCCCATTTGACTGAAGTTATCCTTTTTGTATATTTATTTCTTCCAACCTGCTCGGAAATTTGCCCATTTACTTTATGTACAAGTATGTACAACTTAATTATGCTCATTTACACCCTGAATAGAATACCTGCAAAAACAATTCAATTTCAAGTTTGTTGTGGCACTAAAGGACCAATGTGCATGTTTTGTAAGGCTTTACCTGTTATTTTCAAGCTGTAGACTGTGAATTCTGGAGGATGAGTGGCCATCTTCAAACCTTTCTGCTTCTGACCAACTAATTCTGGTGGTGTTGAAGTGCAATTTGCTGTTTTGTCCCTTTGGTCAAATACTTCACCTATTGTCAAACTACCAACTGGGTTAACTGATACAACCCAGACGTTCACAATGAAGCCGAAATGAAGGCTGAGATTCTAACTCAAGTTTGCATGCATAGCAAAGCGATCTAACCATGCAGACTGGTTTACTCCAATCACTTGTCAGTTGAACTGTTTATCTGTAGTATAGCATAATTTAGGTTTTCATAATCTGGTTTGTTTAAACAGTGAAGCTTTGGTGTGCTCTATAGTTAATCATAGTTGAATGTTGGGGTTGTTTTATTCTAGCAAAGGTGATGAGAATCATTTGCTCTTGTTATTCTGATGCAACTGAGATCACTTGAAAAGTGAGGTGGGCAAGGATAAAATGAAAGTTGATTCCTTAAATGCAAAACCTTTTTAAATCACCTCCATTCTGCATACAGCCATTTTCTCAGTTAGGAATAGAACAATAACTCATTTCAGGATTGCTATCAGAGATGTGTAATGGTGAATGAAAAAATGAGGTCAAGAATTTTTGATGTTTTCTCTCTTTAAACCAAAACTAGCAGTATTATAGTTTAATTGTGATTAAGTTATAGGATAGTACAGTAAGAATATTTTCTAATGCCTGTTAAAAGGCACCACAACAGAACTTATCCTTGCTGCAGGATATTTTTGGGACAGAAGTGCACTTCACACTGGAACATGTGAAATAGTTAATTAGCCAGTGAGGCAATACTAATTTGTCTTAATGCAATAATTTGAATTTTACTCCCTGAAACTTTACCTGCAACGTCCATTATTTGCTTGATACAGAACCTGGCCATGTTTGCTGAAAATATTAATCTGGTAAATATAACTCCCTCACCATGGGGACTATAACTGTCTTCAGCATAAGTAGCAGAGCTGTAATATTTCAGACTAGGTCAAATGCATATTTATTTTGGGGTCTATTTATGTCCAGTCTGTTTAATAAAGGAGACTTTGTATCTTTGCAGTGTTTCTATTTGCATGTTGCATCTAATGCTGTTCAAATTTGTTTTAAACCCACTTTTTTTTTAACATTACTCCAGGCTTCATTTTGTAACTTTGCCTATCTATACTATTAATCTGATATCTTAGATTTGAGATTTTTTTAAATTAATGTTAACAGATGGGACAATCCAGAGAAATTCAGTGCATTGATGATCAAGTTGATGTGCAATGGCACCACTTCTACCAAAGATTAACTTCCACATCCAACTTGACTACTCTTCCTCTCACCTCGCTTCCTGTGGTGGACTCTTTTCCATTCTCCCAGTTTTTCTGTCCCTTGTCACATTTGTTCTGATGATGCCGTGTTTCCCTCCCTCCTAGAAACATGATGGGGTTCCCCTTTTTTCTCACATTCCACCTCACCAGTCTCCTCATTCAGTGGATCATTTTCAGCTAACACTAAATGCGTCTTCCTTTTCCCTCACCTCTTTCCCTTTCAGCATATCAGAGGAACTTCTTCCCCCATGACTTCCTGGTCCATGCTTCTATCACTCCTCTCCCAAAAGTTGCTACCCTTCCATGTACAGACGATGTAACACGTGTCCTTTCATCACTTCCCATCATCCAGGGCCCCAAATATACATTCTAGATGAAATAGCAATTTACTTGCACTTAAATTTAATATACGATGTTCTCTGCCCACGACACGGTCTCTTATACACTGGGGAGACCAAATATAGATTGGCTGCGTGCTTTGTTGATCACCTCCATGCAATCTGAACATGTAGTCCTAAGCTTCTGGTTGCTTGCCATATTAATTTTTTTTCTTAGATGTGAGTGTTGCTGGCTAGTTCAACATTTATTGCCCATTCCTAATTGCCCTTGGTGAGGTGGTAGTGCGCCAACTTCTTGAACTGCTGCAGTCTATGTTGTGTAGGTACAACCACAATGCTGTTGGGGAGGAACTTCCAGGATTTTGACCCAGCAACAGTGAAGGAACAGCATCATAGTTCCAAGTCAGGATGATGTATGGAGAGAACTTGCAAGTGGTGGTGTTCCCATGCAACTGCTCCCCTTGTCCTGTTAGAAATCAATCCCATTTAGCACTGTGGTGTTGCCACATAACAAATTGCTGGATATCCTCAATGTGAAGACTGGACTTGGCCTCCACAAGGACTGTGTGGTGTTCACTCCTGCCAATACTGTCATGGACATGTGCATCGGCAACAGGTAGATTGAGGACAAGGTCAAATAGGCTTTTTCCTCTTTGGTTCCTTCACCACCTGCCACAGACCCAGTCTAACATCTGTGTCCTTTAAGGTTTGGTCAGTAGTGGTGTGACCAAGCCACTCTTGGTGATGGACATTGAAGCCAGTCAACCCAAAGTGCATTGTGCTCTTGCCACCCTCAATGCTTCTTCCAAGTGGTGTTCAACATGAAGTATTGATTCTTCAGCTGATTCCTGGTAGGTGTAATCAGGAGGTTTTCTTGCTCATGTTTGTCCTGATGCCCTGAGACTTCTTGGGATCCCAAGTGAATGTCGCGGGCTCCTAGGGCAACTGCTTCCTGAGCACTGTGCTGCCACCTTTGGGTACAGGCTGTTGCTTGACTATTCTGTAGGACAGCTCTCCCAATTTTGACACAAGCCCCCAGATGTTAAAAAGGAGGACTTTGCAGGATTGACAGGACTGGGTCTGCTGCTGTCGTTCCTGGTGCCCAGGTCGATACAGGGTGATCTGTCCAGTTTCATTACTACTTGACTTTTCTGTAGCAATTTGGTACAACTGAGTGGCTTGCCAGGCCATTTCAGAGGGCAGTTAAGAGTCAACCACATTGTTGTGGGCCTGGAGTCTCATGTAGGCCAGACCAGGTAAGGACAGCAGCTTTCCTGCCCTAAATGACATTAGTGAACCAAATGGGTTTTGATGACAATTGACAATGGTTGGTCACCATTACTGACTAGCTTTTAAGGAACAGCTCCTCTTTAATTAGGTAATTTACAGCTTTCTGGACTCAAATGTTGAACTCAACAATTTCAGATCATCGTTTCCCCCCCCCCCAATTTTTTTCAGGTAGCAGGTGCTGGTGATAAATCTTGTTACTTACAGTTTCTCTGCATTCATCTTTTGTTTCTTGGCTTGCACTATTACCATCCCTTTTGTAATTTAATCATCATCCACCCCATCACAGACCTTCCCTTTTATTCTTTCCTCTCCTCCCTCCCTACCCCTTCTTTGTCCCTGTATTTGCTTAAAATCTGTTGTAATTCTTATATTTTTGAGTTCTGACAGGTGAGGGACATTGAGTATTCCATGTTTCTCCATGAATGCTGCCTGACCTAAGTGTTTCGAGTGTTCTCTGTTTTGTTTCTGCTAGAATATGCATGGTTATAGACCACCGATAAGTTCTGTAAAATCAATAATTTAATTGGGTCAAACTTGTGTTGATGATCACAGGCAATTTACATTGCTATTTCAATTAGCCTGTCTGAGTCTGCCATTTCTACATTTCCTTAATTGCTTTTTTTTTGGAGCCATAGGGCTGAAATTTTCCCATAAGCGTAGATATCCCATGATATTTGGTAATGCTTGCACCTGTAAAAGAAGTTACCTTAGACTAGGAGCATCTCTTGTGAATGGTCTTGAGTAAAAAAGCTGCCTCGGTGTTTGGGAGAGATTGCACTTTGCAGAAGGGATTCCCCATGACACCTAAATGACTGGCAGACAAGGTGAGTGAAGAGTCTAAGAGTGGTAAGTGATGTGTATTGTCAAGCATGCTTTGAATTGGTTACACTCGTGAGGTGAAAAGAAATTCTGTGACGTTTGGTAAGGTACACGTACTGATTGCCTTTTAACACCTCCTCTAGATAGCCTGCTTTTACCCATTGGAGCTGTCTACCTTTGGTCCTTATCACAGGCAGAAACATGTCTTGTGATGCATTGGATAGCTGAAATTTCTAGGATATAATGCTATGCAATTCACTTCCCCTCAACAGAAACTCTGTTTCCAGCCTGCTGACTTGCCTGTATTTTGAGCACAAACTCCAGTGTAGTATTGAGGGGTGGGCTGCACCAATCAGACATGCTGTCTTTCAAATGTGACATTAAAACTCAGGTGGACATAAAATGTTACATCGTGCTATTGCAAAAAAGAGCAGAGAAGTCCCACCTCCCCAACCACCACCCCATAAAATCCTGGACAATTTTTATCCCTCAACCAACATCACTTAAAATAGCATTGCTATTTGTGGGACCTTACTGTCTGAAAATTGGCTGTTGCATTTCCTACATTGCAACAGTGATTACACTTTGTAAGTATTTCATTAGTTGTAAAGCCTTGAAGGAGGCACAGTGTGAATTCACCAGAATGGTCTTGGGGTTAAATTATGAAGACGGGTTACATAGTATTCCCATGGGTATGGAAGATTAAGTGGTGATCTAATTGAGGTGTTTTAAAATGATCAAAGGACTTGCTAGGGTAGGTGGAGAAACTTTCCTGCTGTGGGGAGTCCAGAGCAAGCAACATAATTAGAGCTAGGTTGTGTGAAGTGCCTCGTGACATCACTCATTCTCTAGTGGAAATCTGGAATTTTCTCAATCAAAAAGCAGTTCAGGCTGGATGTCAATTTAATATTTCAAAACTGACATTGATAGATTGTTAGGGAAGGATATTAAGGCATATGGAATCAAGGTGGGTAGATGCAGAATAGCCATGGGGCTGAATGGTCTACTCTAGGTCCTATGTCCCTAAAGTGCTTTGGGATGTCCTGAGATCATGAAAGGAGTTATATATATATATCCAAATATTTGAGATTTTGCAACTAGCTTGACCTTCTAGAATCTCCCAACTCCAACTCAGTTGCATAACAAAGTTACCATTCCAATTCTAAAAGTTAACCAGGATATACAAAATTCTTAACATTGTCATTCAAGTTTAGGAACTGTCAGTCAAATACATATGAAAACATTCAAAAAGCTTTCTATCCTGTTCCTGGAAGACTATAATAAACTTTGCAATCTTCTATTAGAACAGATTAGGAGATGACTTTGAGTTCTAAATGCTCGATAGTGTTTTCAGAATCAGAAAATCTAAGCTGCAACTACTGCCACCCACACCTGTCATTAGACACTTCCAATTGATCCCTTTGCAGCCTGGCTGACCTGCCTCATTCGCACCTCCAATTCCATGTACACAGCTGCCTGCTCAACCAGATACTGACCTATTCCACAGACTTGCTCTGTTTTGTTTAGCTGACATGGTTTAACCTGCTTCCCAACGCCCCCTACTACGTTTTCAGATCAGCATTGTGTTCTGTCCTTGCAAACATCCTTTCCCCATTCCCATCATTCTGTTAGCTCCACTTGCTGTGGGAAGCATTTATAAACATGTTCAAACCTTCCTCCCTAACTGAACATCATCTTTGTCATCTCCAAGTTGATCATCTCTGCTCCCACTAGGTTGTGGTTGTCCCCTCTGCTTTTGGCCACTGCCCCTAGCCCCCTCCACTGGAAAGAGAGTGACCTTAGCCCATTATAACACCCTGCTCCCTCCTGGAAAATTGACACTGGCCCCTTGAGTGTCAAAATGGACCCCAAAATTCAGCTTGCCCCCATCAACCTTACTAATTAACCTTTCAAGCCCCTACTTCTCCCCCTCCACTCTCCTATTGCCTGTCTACCATTCCTATCACACCTCCCCCTCTGTCTCCATTCCCTCCTTGTGCCTCTCCCTTTGGTCATTAATCTTCCCCATAATTTTTCTATTCCCTCATCTATCCTTTACCCAACAGCTCCAGTTACCTTCCCCACCTCGCTTTCCAGCCCTGCATTCCCGAAATAGGACAATGGACCTTCATTCCCTATGTGCAGTATGTGTAAACCTCATGAGAAATGGAAAAAGGAAATTTCTAGTCCTACATTCTTGTTTTAAATACAAATCTATCCTGACCTAACTTTTAATAGAATCTATATCAGAACTATAGAAAAGTTACGATGCAAAAAGAGGCCATTCAGCCCATTGTGTCTACAGCAGCCAAAGAAACTAGCCGCTCATTTTCATCCCACGTTCCAGCACCTGGTCTGTAGCTTTGCAGGTTACAGGGCTTCAGATGCAGATCCAAGCACCTTTTAAGTTGAGTTGAGCGTTTCAGCCTCAACCACCAATTCAGGCAGTGAATTCCAGATGTCCACCACCCTCAGTGGAAAAAGTTTTTTCTCATGTCCCCTCTAATCCTTCTACCAATCACCTTAAATCTATACCCCCGGTAATTCATCTCAGCTAGGGGGAAACAAGTCTTTCCTGTCTAAAACAAAAACAGAATTACCTGGAAAAACTCAGCAGGTCTGGCAGCATCGGTGGAGAAGAAATCAGTTAACATTTCGAGGCCTCATGACCCTTTGGCAGAACTGAGTATAGTTAGGAGAAATGTGAAATATAATAATCCGCTTATATTTCACCTTTCTCCTAACTATACTCAGTTCTGCCAAAGGGTCATGAGGACTCGAAACGTTAACTGATTTCTTCTCCACCGATGCTGCCAGACCTGCTGAGTTTTTCCAGGTAATTCTGTTTTTGTTTTGGATTTCCAGCATCCGCAGTAGCTTTTAGCTTTTTGTTTTTATCTTTCCTGTCTACCCTATCTAGGCCCTTCATAATTTTGTACACCTCAATTAGGTCACCTCTCAGCCTCCTCTGTTCTAAAGAAAACAGCCCTAGCCCATCCACTCTTTCCCCATAGCTGCAATTTTCAAGCCATGGCAACAAACACCCTTGCAGATCTCCTCTGTGGTCTCTCCAGAGCAATTATGTCCTTCCTGTAATGTAACCAGAACTGTATACAAAATTCCAGCTATGGCCTAACCACTGTTTTATACAGCTCCATCGTTACATCCCTGCTTTTGTATTCAATACCTTGCCTAATAAATCATGCACTCCCTTTTAATCTATTTTGAATGCAAGTCTGTTGAATCGGATAGGTTATTAAATATATTCAAAGCCGAGTTAGACTTTTGATCCACAAGGGAGTCAAAGGTTATGTGGGGGCAGGCAGGAAAGTGGAGTTAAAGTGACAATCAGATCAGCCATGATCTTATTGAATGGCGGAGCAGGCTTGAGGGGTCAAACGGCCTCCTCTTGTGTTCAAACGTATATATTTTAGAAATCGCTTTAAGACTGATATAAAGTTGCAGCATGATCTTAACAGAAAGAGGTGCTTTGCTAACCAAGGTCCTTTTTGTGAATGGTTCAGTAATGTAAGGCCCTTTCTCCTCAAACCCTTTTTTGCTTGTTGTTCCAATACTCTGTTTCTCAGCTTTCCCATGATCATCTTTGCATTTTTTTGAAGTTTGCATTGAATGTCACTGAATTGATGAGATTCCTAAACTGTAAGGAAAGGTTTAAACAGAAGCCAACAGTTAAATTACAATTTTCTCACCTTTAAGCAGGTTATATATGGTTCTTATGACCCATCCCAGAATGGTCTTTAGCAATTCATAGTGTTAGTCATATTCAACACAATGATAACCCCGGTATGGCATGTATGAATTGAGTTTAATTGCTGGTCTGCCCTCAATTAACTGATCTTTGCTAGAGAAGCCAATTAATTGGCTAGGTTCCTGCTTACTATGCCATGGCTTACCTTGGAAAGTTCCTGTGAGAATGTTGGGTGAGGATAAGGTTATTTTGCTCTGCTTCCTTCCGTGGCTGAATATCTGCCAACATGAACTTTTGATGTGATGTGATGGATTGATACTTGGGTGAGGCATCACAACATTGCAGTACTGATACACAGACATAACTAGAGTCCACTTCTTCATAAAGGAAAGGGGAAAATTGAATTTTTTCTATCCTGCAAATTATCAGCTGCTTGACTAGTTAAGTTGCACAAGGCCAAGCACCCGCAGTGTTAATGATCCTGAATTTCTCTATCCTAAATTCCTATTGTGAATTTTGGAGATCAGCAAAAGCCCTGGAAAAATGCCTGAAAGTATCCATTCATGTTCATTGTCCTGAGATTCCATTGGTGGAAGATACTGACAATTCCTGTGTAAATTCAGGGCTGATATCTTAAAGAACTTTAGCAATTGTAAGTAATTCTTTGTGCTTTTTGCATTATGCCAAGAACTGGGAGGCTATTTTTCTAAAAATGACTAACTTGGAGTTGGTTAATCACAGAATCTCTCAAGTGCAGAAGAGGCCCTTCGGCCCATCGAGTCTGCACCGACACGTCAGAAACACCTGACCTACCTACCTAATCCCATTTACCAGCACTTGGCCCATAGCCTTGAATGTTATGACGTGCCAAGTGCTCATTGAGGTACTTTTTAAAGGATGTGTGGCAACCCGCCTCCACCACCCTCCCAGGCAGTGCATTCCAGACCGTCACCACCCTCTGGGTAAAAAAGTGTTTCCCCACGTCCCCCCTAAACCCCCTGCCCCTCACCTTGAACTTACACCCCCTCGTGACTGACCCTTCAACTAAGGGAAACAACTACTCCCTATCCACCCTGTCCATGCCCCTCATAATCTTGTACACCTCAATCAGGTCGCCTCTCAGTCTTCTCTGCTCCAACAAAAAACAACCCAGGTCTATCCAACCTCTTCATAACTTAAATGTTTCTTCCCAGGCAACATCCTGATGAATCTCCCCTGCACCCTCTCCAGTGCAATCACATCCTTCCTATAATGTGGCGACCAGAACTGCACACAGTACTCCAGCTGTGGCCTCACCAAGGTTCTATACAACTCCAACATGACCTCCCTACTTTTGTAATCTATGCCTCGATTGATAAAGGCAAGTGTCCCATATGCCTTTTTCACCACCCCACTAACATGTCCCTCTGCCTTCAGAGATCTATGGACACACATGCCAAGGTCCCTTTGTTCTTCAGAACTTCCTAGTGCCATGCCATTCATTGAATACTTCCTTGTCAAATTACTCCTTCCAAAATGTATCACCTCACACTTTTCAGGGTTAAATTCCATCTGCCACTTATCTGCCCATTTGAATCCCGTCTATATCATCCTGTAGCCCAAGACACTCAACCTCACTGTTTAGCACCCGGCCATATGATGGGAATTGTACAGGTTCTTGGGTAAGCAGGCTGCAGAGTAGGTTGCAGTGCAGCAGCTCTTCCAGCTGAGAGCAGCAGAGGAACATCTTCACTTGGGATTGTGGAATCCTCTTAATGTTTTGTATTGTGGTATCAACTGGACATGGAATGTCCTGTGCAAGTTTAAAAATGTTTTCAAATTTGCAGGACAGGAATTAGTGGGGCTTCTGGTGGGTTACCTGCTTCCAGAGTTTGGAGATGCTCAGATTGTCTCACAAACTAAATTTCATCTTTTCAATTAATGCTTTGTGCATCTTTATTTTTTTAAGAACATGGAGAACATTCTGTCATCACACTATATGCTAGTGAATAGTTGAAGTAGCTATGCCATTTAGGGCCAGAATGCATCTGGATTATTTTTGGATCACCGATAAGCCAGCAGTGATCCATTTTTTTAAATGAAAATTCATAGAAGGCTATAAGCATAGAAACAGTACATTCATCTCATGGAGGAAACAAGCCAGAGACTCCATGAGTCACCTAGTCAATCCCTTAACTACTTGGACATTCCTCCTTTTCAAGTAACCACCCAGTTCCCTTTTTAAATGAACTTTGCTGTGCTTCAGCAATTTGTTGCAGTGAATTCCAATTCTAATTTGCTCTCTTGCGCTACCTTTTTATCATTCCTTACCATAACCTTCAGAACTTTGAAGATCTCTAACAGGTCACCCTTTAACTTTCAATTTAAAAAAGCCTTAACTTTAGTTTATTTTTACCACCATAGTCTCCTTATACCTTGTACTGATCTATTGAATTACCACATACACCTTTTCTATTGATTTTATTTCTTTCCTATAAACCTCAGGTGGACATGGATATTAACGTCACATTTGAATGACAGCATGCCTGGTGCAGCCCACCTCTCAATACCTACACCACATGGACTGCAACAGTTCAAGAAGGTGGTTATCACCATCTTTTCGAGGGCAATTAGGAATGGGGAATAAATCCTGGCCTTGTCAGCAATGCTCACATCCTATAAATGAATATTAAAAAATGAATGCCTCTAAGTAAAAGATAATTCATCTTATGTTTTTTTACAAGTTCTGACAACTTTGTTTGTGTATTCCATTTAAAATTTTAAGCATTTAAAGTGCATTGCTTTTCCAAACTGTGTTATTTCACATTTTTTACATTGAGCTTATCAACAGACTCCTCTAGCTTATTTGTTTTTTCCTGCAGTCGTCACAATTTGCCATATTCCCCAATTCATTTTCAAATGATGTTCTTTCAATTCCTATTCCAATTTCAAGTGTTAGAGGGAGATAGTGGCATTGTGGTAATGTCTCTGGACCAGAGCAGCTGGTGGAATTTGCATTCAATTAATAAAATCTCGAATTCAAAGTAAAAGTGACCATGAAACTCATTGATTGTCAAAAAAATCCATCTGGTTCACTAATGCCCTTTAGGGGAGGAAATCTGCCATTCTTACCTGGTCTGCCCTACATGTGACTCCAGACCCACAGCAATCTGGTTGACTCTCAACTTCCCTCTGAAATGGCCTAGCAAGCCACTCAGTTCAAGGGCAATTAGGGATGGGAAACAAATGCTGGACTTGCCAGTGCCACCCACATCCCATGAAAAAATAAAAAAAATTATGTATCTTATAAACAAGTGTCCCAAGAGTATACCATTCATTACGGCTTTTCAATCTGAGTAACTTCCTTTTAACCCTTTGTGTCCTTCAACCAACTCCCTATCAACGTAGCCAAATTTACCTTAACTGCAAATATCTTTGTCATAGGTCTCTGGTATTTTACCAAATGTTTTTTTGAAAAACCGCATAAAAGACATCCACTACATTATCCTTTCTGATTTTCTTCAAATAAAATTTTGACCAATTTTTAATATGTACACAATCTTGCGTATTTTTGTTGCTTCATGTGCATGTCAAAGATACAATCACCTACCCCACTGCCATACAATGGTTCAATAGCTAAATGCAACACCTTGCATGACACTGAACCATACAGACCAATACAGTTCCACATTCAATCTATGGATTGTTTGAATAAACTGATCTCAGATAAGGCAGTTGTAGGCAAAGCTAATTGGCCTCAGCACCCTTGGGCATGAAAAAAAATCAGACTGATGTCCCACTTCAGATTATTAATTGGAAAGTATTAGGCTCAGCTCTGGTACTCCTCTCCATCCTCCCTCTCATGTCATCATCAAGAAGTCTGTCAAAGTTCAATGATGTGGCTTCCTCGAGAAGAAGGGTCACTTGGGTGAGATAGTTGATGTCTGCCAGTGGCAGAAGACGTCAGTGTCATCAGGAAAAGCAGCAGGGAATAGGCAGAAAATTGCTGGGGAAACGTGCTGCAGAAGGGGGGTTTTAGATGCAAGTTCTTGACTAATACCATGTATACAGATATGCTGGAAAGAAGCTCCATGATTCCAATTGAGCTTCCTCATCTCTCTTACGTAAGCAGAACCTCCTACAAACCTGGATTTTTGTTTGTTCAGAACGACTGGCGATTCAACCTAACAGTTAACCAGAATCATAGTAATTTGCTTCTTCAACAAGCATGCCCATTACATCTACTGTCAATTTAGTCAATGAGAATATTAGGCCATTACATCACTTTATACAAGCTAAACCACTGTTTAGATTTACTGAATAAAAATACAGGCAAATGTGCTATAGCACAAAGATGAAATTGTTACATCAAGCTGAGCTGGGAAGGTAAAGAAAATTGATCCTGAAGTTCCGGACAATTTTATTTGTTTGTCAGAGTTGCAAATGGATTGCCTCAAACAAAATCAATATTATCGAATGGAATTGTGTTATGAAGTTGTAATTCTGTCTACTTGTAGTTTCTTCCTGTCCCAATGTGCATGTTAGGAGAAAAGAAAGGGTTAATTCAAAAGTTTCTGCAGCAATAGAAAATGTTGGTCTTTTTTTCTTTTCATTCAAGCATTATGTGAGTTGAATATTTCTCTTAGCATAAAGTGGCAGAAAATATCCATGGGCCATGCTCCATTAAATTTGTTTTATTCATTCACAGCGCTGTAAGGAAGGGAGTTCCAGTATTTTGAGCCTGCAACAGTGAAGGAGCAGCAATATAATTCCAATTCAGGATGCTGTGTGGCTTGGAGGGGAAAGTGCAGGTGGTGGTGTCCCGATGTGCTTGCTGCCATTGTGCATCGGTGGTGGAGGGAGTGAATCTTTAAGGTGGTGGATGGGGTGCCAATCAACTGGCTGTTTTGTCCTGGGTGGTGTGAAGCCTCTGGAGTTTTGTTGGAACTGCACTCTTTGCACTTCATTTATGGGATGTGAGCTTTGCTAGCTGGGCCAGCATTTATAGCCCACCCTATTTGCCTTTCAGAAGGTGAAGATGAGCTGTCTTCTTGGACCGCTGCAGTCCACGTTGTGTAGGTACACCCACAGTGCTGGCAGGGAGGGAGTTGCAGAATTTTGACCCAGCAGGGAAGGAAAGTTGATATATTTCTAAGTCAGGATGGTGAGTGGCTTGGAGGGGGAGCTTCCAAGTGGTGATGTTCCCATGTATCTGTTGCCCTTGTCCTTCTAGATGGTAGTGGTCATGGATTTGGAAATTGTTGTCAAAGCCTGGTGAGTTGCTGTAGTGCCTGTTGTAGATGGTACACACTGCTGCCATTGTGCATCGGTGATGGAGGGATTGAATGCGTGTGGATGTGGTGCCAATCAAGCGGGCTGCTTTGTCCTGGATGGTGTCGAGCTTCTTGAGTGTTATGGGAGCTGCACTCATCCAGGCAAGTGGAGTGTGTTCCATTACACTCCTGACTTGTGCCTTGTAGATTGTGGACAGGCTTTGGGGAGTCAGGAGGTGGGTTACTCTCCATAAATCCCCAGCCTCTGACCTGCTCTTGTAGCTTTTTCCTGCTTATGTGTTTTTTAATTCGTTCATGGGATGTGGGCATCGCTGGCTAGGCCAGCATTTATTGCCTATCCTTAACTGCCTTTGTTCAGAAGGCATTTAAGAGTCAGACACATTGCTATGGGTCTGGAGTCACATGTAGGTCAGACTGGGTAAGGATGGTAGATTTCCTGCCCTAAAGGACACCAGTGAACCAGATGGGTTTTTGCGATAATTGGCAATGGTTTCATGGGCATCATCGGACTTTTAATTCCAGATTTTTATTGAATTGAAACTTCCCACACCATGGCGGGATTCGAACCTGGGTCCCAAGAGCATTACTTGGGTCTCTGGAATACTCGTCCAGTGACAATACCACTATTATACCGCGGGTACAAGACATACCCTTGGTAACTTTCCGCATTGCCGGCTGAATGCCAGTGGTTGGAGCTGTACTGGAACTGCTTAGATGTTAGATGTAACAACTGTTAGATGTACGGCTAATTCTTGAGCACAAGTCTTCAATACTATTGCTGGAATATTGTCAGGGCAATATTGCAGTATCCAGTGCCTTCAGCCATTTCTCGATATCACGTGGAGTGAATCGAATTGGTTGAAAACTGGCATCTGATGCTGGGAGCCTCCGGAGGAGCCAGGATGGATCATTTGCATCTGCTGATATCAAAAGATTTTCATCCACTAACCTTATTGCAGATCTCACTTTTCATGCTGCTCATGTTAACAGCAACAAATCTTCATTGTCTACGCCCAAAATAGGTGCATGATATTTATTTATTCTTTGGTTTGAATATAGTTTGCAGCCTTCACCTACACTGTTTACAACAAACCCTTCAATTTTCTTTAATATCAGTTGCTTTTAGAACCACAATGTTCATATGTTGTTTTTTGGGATGTCATTTGGGGCCTACGCCAACACTTTCAAATCTAGTTAAGCTTGACTCAAGCAGCGACACCATTGTCACGATCCCCATAGAGACTGATAACTTGCAAAGATACACGAATTTCTCAGTATCCATTAGACAGAATCTCAACAAGATTTAATATTTTGAGTCTTTTACTTTAACAAACAAATTTAAAAAACTAAACATTATTTATTAGGCAAACTAATATACCAAACTACAAAAATGGTTCTTCCTCATTAAGAAACATCAAACTACTTTGCAACCCATTTGTATGACATGCCATGCTCTCCATAGATATGTAGCCTTGTAGGTTAAGTCCCAAGCTCCTTCCAGCTTTTCAGCAGGTTCCCTTCTCCCTGGCCCACCATGGTGAGCCTTCCAGCGCCCTTTGAAAGTCCCTTCACTTAGTCTTCTAAGTATCCTCAAACTGACTTCCACCTGCAAGGTGCACTACAGGTCCCCTTGGCCCTTTAATCTCTCCAAGCCCTGTCTCCTAGAATAGAAAAACAGTTCTCCTTGGCATCCTACTTGGCTAACATAGAACAGGCTTTTCCAATGCTGCTTCACGTAGCAGTAGCTGTTTCGGTCTTCCTCTCTGGGTTTCTGAGTCTGAGAGTCTGTTTCCAGAAAAACCAGCCACCTCTCTCTTGTGTCAAGGTATGAAAATTGGCACTAGATTTTCTATAGTTTTGGCCTGTGTCTCTTTCACCGTTACAACCAAATCACATGGACCTGCCTTCGGGCAAAGTTCAAAATGACCTCAACATCCCCCATTTGAGGATATTCTGTTTTACCTTAAATTAAGAGTTTAAAACCTAATTGTCCTATAAAGTCTCGCATTCAGAAAGCCATATAAAAATGCTATTTAAATGTAGGTTGCAAACAGTGTGAGTTTTACATATTTGGTTACACTACTTGATTTCTTATGTAGCATTACTTGTCATTAATATTAGTCTTGAAATGGTTGTGATACAAATACATATACTTAATGTTTACATAGCATTCCTTTCTCCAGCATTTAATGGAGTTGCTATACCTTTTAAAGTAAGTGAATTAACACCTCAATTGAAATACCAGACAAGAAAATGTCAAACACATGAATGAAGCCCTACATTTGATATTGCAAATAGTCAGTTTTGTTTCAGGTACTCACTTAAGCACTGAAAGAGAAATTGATAGAATGTGAATGGACAAGACTGTGGCAAATGAATTTCAATGTAAGCAAATGTGAGGTCATTCACTTTGGACCTAAAAGGAATAGAGCAGGTACTTCCTAAATGATGAAAAGCTATAAACAGAGGTCCAAAAAGACTTTTGGGGGTCCATGTATATAGAGCAATAGAATGTCATGAACAGGTACAGAAAATAAACAAAAGGATATGAAATGTTGGCCATTGTATGTAGAGGAATAAGACCATATGATGTAAGAGCAGAAGTAGACCCATCAAGTCTGCTGTGCCATTCAATGAGATCATGGCTGATCTGATAATCCTCAACTCCAGTTTTCTGCCTTTTCCCCATAACCCTTGATTCCCTTACTGATTAAAAATCTGTCTATCTCAGCCTTGAATATACAACCCTCTGTGAGAAGAAATTCCTCTTCACCTCTGTCTTAAATGGGTGACCTCTTATTTTCAGATTATGCCCTCTGGTTCTAGGCTGTCCCACAAGGGGAAACGACCCCTCAGCATCTACCCTATCAAGTCCCCTAAGAGTCTTTTATATGTTTCAATAAGGTCACCTCTCATTCTTCTTAACTCCAATGAGTACAAGCCCAACCTCCTCAACCTCATAAGAAAATCTCTCCATACCTGGAATCAACCCAGTGAACCTTCTGTGGACTGCCTCCAATGCCAGTATATCTTTCCTTAGATAAGGGGACCAAAGCTGCTCACAGTATTCTAGGTGTGGTCTAACTTGTGTCTTGTATAGTTTTAGCAAGATTCCCCTATTTTTATACTCCATTCCCTTTGAAATAAAGTCCAAAAATAAAATATATAGAAACATAGAACAATTTTTGGCACAGGACGTGACTGGTAGTGTGGTGGTACTGTCACTGGGCTAGTAATCCAGAGATTCCTGGTAATGCTGTGGGGACATGGGTTTGAATCCCACCACAGCAGATGGTGGAGTTTGAATTCCATCAATAAAATTCTGGAATTAAAAGTTTAATATTGACCATTAAAGCATTGTCGATTGTCTAGTGAACCAAATCAGTTTTTATATATCCCTCAGGGAAGGAAATCTGCTGTGTTTACCTGGCCTGGCTTGCATGTGACTCCGGACCCACAGCAATGTGGTTGACTTTTAAATAGCCTTAGAAACGGCCGAGCATGCCACTCAGTTGTATCAAACTGAGCTGGCCAACTCCAAAAGGACATTGCTGCTAAACTGGGTCTGCGACAGGTGGTGAGGGAACCAATGTGGGAAAAACATATTTGACCTCATCCTCAGCACCCTGCCTGCCGCTGTCCATGATGGCACAGTCCTTATGGAGACAAAGTCCTGTCTTCATATTGAGGATACTCCATTGTGTGTCACTACCCCCATGCTAAATGGGATAGATTTCGATCAGATCTAGCAACTCAAGACTGGGCAACCATGAGGCATTGTGGGCCATTGTGGGCAGCAGAATTGTACTCAAACACAATCTGTAACCTCATGGCCCGGCGTATCCCCTACTCTACCATTACCATCAAGCCAGAGGATCAACCCTGGTTCAAGGAAGTGTGCAGGAGGGCATACCTAAAAATGAGGGTGTCAACCTAGTGAAGCTACAACACAGGACTACTTGTGCGCCGAACAGCATAAGTAGCAAGCGATAGAGCTAAGCAATTCTACAGCGAACAGATCAGATCTAAGCTTTGCAGCCCAGTCATGAATGGTGGCAGACATTTCACTGAAGGAGGAGGCTCCACAAATATCCCCATCCTCAATGATGGAGGAGCCCAGCACATCAGTGCAATAGATAAGACTGAAGCATTTGCAACAATCTTGAGCCAGAAGTGCTGAGTGGATGATCCATCTCTGCCTCCTCCGGAGGTCCCCAGCATCACAGGTGCCTGTCTTCATCCAATTCAATTCACACCACGTGATAGCAAGAAACGGCTGAAAGCACTGGATACTGCAAAGGTGGGCCCTGACAATATCCCGGCAATAGTACTGAAAACTTGTGCTCCAGAACTTGCTGCGCCCCTAGTCAAGCTATTCCAGTACAGCTACAACACTGGCATCTACCCAGCTATGTGGAAAATTGCTCAGGTATGTCCTGTACACAAAAAGCAGGACAAATCCAACCCAGCCAATTACCACTCATCAGTCTACTCAATCATCAGTAAAGTAATGGAAGGGGTCATCAACAGTGCTATCAAGCGGCACTTACTTAGCAATAACCTGCTCACTGACGCTCAGTTTGGGCCCTGCCAGAGCCATTCAGCTCCTGAACTCATTGTAGCCTTTGTTCAAACATGGATAAAAGAGATGAACTCAAGAGGTGAGGTGAGAGTGATTGACCTTGACATCAAGGCAGCATTTGACTGAGTGTGGCATCAAGGAACCCTAGCAAAACTGAAATCAATGGGAATCGGGAGTGAAATCTCTCCGCTGGTTGGAGTCATACCTAGCAAAAAGGAAGATGGTTGTTGGAGGTCAGTCATCTCAGCCCCAGGACATCACTGCAGGAGTTCCTCGGGATAGCGTCCTAAGCCTAACCATCTTCAGCTGCTTCATCAATGATCTTACTTCCGTCATAAAGTCAGAAGTGGGGATGTTTGCCGCTGAGTGTGCAATATTCAGCACCATTCGCGACGACTCAGATATGAAAGCAATCCATACCCAAATGCAGGGAGACCTGGACAATACCCAACTTTGGACTGAAATGGCAAGTGACGTTTTTAGGGAGATGGTGGCGTGGTGGTATTGTCACTGGACTGGTAGTCCGGACACCCAGGGTAATGCTCTGGGGAGCAATGTTCAAATCCCACAGCAGATGGTGGAATTCAAATTCAATAAAAATCTAATGACCATGAAACCATTGTCGATTGTTGTAAAAACCCATCTGCTTCACTAATTCCCTTTAGAGAAGGAAATCTGCTGTCCTTGCCTGGTCTGGCCTACATATGACTCCAGACCCACAGCAATGTGGTTGACTCTCAAATGCCCTCTGAACAAGGGCAATTAGGGATGGGCAATACCTATATCCCATCAGCGAATAAAAAAAACTCACGCCATGCATGTCTCAGGCAATGGTCATCAACAAGAGAAAATCTATCCATCTCCCCTTGGCATTCACTAGCAACATCCTGGGGGTTACCATTGACCAGAAACTGAACTGGACTAACTGTATAAATACTGTGGCTACAAGGGCAGGTCAGAGGCTAGGAATCCTGTGACAAGTAACTCACCTCCTGACTCCCCAGAACCTTCCACCATCTACAAGGCACAAGTCAGAAGTATAATGGAGTACTCTCCACTTGCCTGGATGAGTGCAGCTGTAATAGCACTCTGAGCTGGACACCCTCCCTCCAGGGCAAAGCAGTGTGGCACCCCATCCATATTCACTCCCTCCACTGACACACAATGCAGCAGTGCATACCAACTACAAGATGCACTGCAGGAACTCACCAAGGCAGCTTATGCAGCACCTTCCAAACCCACGACCACTGCCATCTAGAAGGACAAGTGCAGCAGATAGATGGGAACACTACCGCCTGCAAATTCCCCTCCAAGTCACCCACCATCCTGACTTGGAAATATATTGCTGTTCCTTCACCGTCGCTGAGTCAAAATCCTGGAATTCCTTCCCTAACAGCACCATGGGTGTACCTACACCACATGGACTAAAACTGTTCAAGAAGGCAGCTCAGCACCACCTTCTCGAGGGGCAATTAGGGATGGGCAATAAATGTTGCCCTAGCCAGCGATGCCCACATCCTATAAATGATTTTTTTTTTTTAAAAGATGACTCGATCTGTGGGGGTAGAAATAGTTCTTTGGCAATAAAAGTCCTAGTCAGACCACACCTAGAGTAGTATGAGCATTTCTGGAAACCAGACCTTAGGAAGGATTTTGGCCTTTGAGGGAGTGCAGTATAAAATTACCAGAATGATACCTGGACTCCAAGGGTTAAATTACAAGGAGAGATTGAAGAAACTAGAGTTGCATTCGTTGAAATTTAAGAGTAGGGGTTAGTTTGTTTGAAGCTTTCAAGATATCAAGCAGAATGGATAGGATACATCGGGAGTAACTATTTCCACTACTTGGGGAGCCTATGGCTAGGAGGCATTATCAAAAGATTAGAGCTACTTTAGGAGTGAAATCATGAAACATTCTTCATGCAGAGTGGTAGAAGTTTGGAACTCTCTTTGCGAACACTAATTGATACTAGACCAACTGCTAATTTTAGTACTGACAATGCTAGATTTTTTTGCCAAAGGCACCAATGGATATGGGGCAAAGGCTGATATATGCAGTTAGGTTGCAGATCAGCCATTATCTCACTGAATGGGCAGAACATACTTGGGCTAAAAGGACAGCAACTTTTTCTATGTTCCAATGCTTAGGTTTAAAACAGTGAAGGATTTCAGCTCAGTGTGTTTCAATGTAATTGGAATGAATACCGGGCTCATTGAAGCTCAAAGTCTTTGTATCCAAAAAATTCTATTGCTAATGACACAGGATTTGCAGAAGCTAACTTTTCAATTGCTACGTTTTTTTTTCAAAACTCACTTGGTATCTGCTTTATAGGGAATGTTTTGTCTTTGAACACTACAAAGCATCTTGTATATGTTATCTGCTGTAAGTACAAACCCAGGGTCAGCATTATCACCTCCCAGGCCATGAAATATTATTCTCATTTATCTGTTCACTTTGTTATTATGTGGCTGCTAGTGTTGAAAGATAAACGAGGGAGATATGATTAGTAAGCATTATTTTTTTTATTGCAATCTTACATTAATCTGTCGACAGTGCTTTCCTTAGTTCTTCCTACCTTCCCAGTGGCCCATTTTGTCAGAATGCTCATTAGAGTAATAAAGTTTGACTGTTGTTTGCAAAATTTTAACATCAAAAATGTTTTATGTTTGGAATGTCATATGAATCCAAGCTGTAGTTCCCAATTGTTTTGGTAAAAACATCTGCATTAAAATAGCTCAAAATAATTTGTTGTTGACATGTTGGGCCTGAAATTCCTCGGAGTGTTGTGTGCCTTGGAAATTTCAAGGTGGAATTGAGAGACGATGGACTTGGCTGGGTTTGGCTGCAGTCCCCATTCATAGAAATATTCAGACATTTTTGACAGGTCAGAGTTTAGCTTGGCTTCCATATCCTGGAAAGATTTTGCCTGAATTGTCAAGGCAATATCGTCAGTAAATACATTTTTGTGGTGGTGTGGTGGGCATATCACTTATGTAGATGTTTAAAGTGTTTGTGCAAGGACACTGCCTGTGGGAGGCCATTGTTGGAGTGCTGACCCGGTCTCGTAGTAGACCTTCATCCTTCTGTTGCTCAGCAATGTCTACAGCAGCCAGAGTAGTGGGCAGCAGTAGGAACAGTTTGAGCATTAGTCCATGTTTCCACACAGTAGGAAAGATCTATGAAAGTAGCTCCATTCTGACCTTGCGGTGAAAACCGCCCTCAATGTTTGTGGTGATACCAAGGACTTGTTCACAACAGATAAAAGCAAAATACTACGGATGCTGGAAATCTGAAACAAAGGCAGAAAATGCTGGGAAAACTCAGAAGGTCTAACAGCATCTGTGGAGAGAGAAAAACAGAGTTAACGTTTCGAGTCCGTGTGACCCTCCTTCAGAGCTGAAGAGAAATGGAGATGTGGTTAAATTTATACTGTTTTAAGGGGGATGGGGCAGGTGGAGTTGGATAGAAGGCCAGCGATAGGCGGGAACAAAGGAGGGATTGACAAAGATGCCGTGAACTAAAGGACAAAGGGTGTGTTAATGCTAAAAAAAGGTGCTGATAGTGATATAAAGGTAAGAGAGCAGAACGTGATAACAGAACAAGGGTAGCATTTTGTGAAAGAACAACATGGAACAAGTAACAGATGGCCCTGTAGGGGAATGGGGTGGGGGGAAAGGGTGATGGTGGGGACAAAAAGGATAGAAAATGGGATAGAATGGGAGAATAAAGAGGGGGATAAAACCACGGATAAATGAATAAAAATAAGTGGATAAAAAATAAAAATGAATATAGAAAAACAGGGATTAAAAAGTGGGGGTGAGGATGGAGGAGAGAGTTTATGGTCTGAAGTTGTTGAACTCAATATTCAGTCTGGAAGGCTGTAAAGTGCCTAGTCGGAAGATGAGGTGCTGTTCCTCCAGTTTGTGTTCAGCTTCACTGGAACATTGCAGCAGGCCAAGGATGGACACGTGGGCATGGGACCAGGGTGGGGTGTTGAAATGGCAAGCGACAGGGAGGTCTGGGTCATGCTTGCGGACACACCGGAGGTGTGGCTATGGGTACCTGCATGGGTCCCAGTTATGCCTGTCTCTTTATAGGGTATGTGGAACATTCCTTGTTCCAGTGCTACTCCGGCCCCCTCCCGCAACTCGCTTTTTCGGTACATCGATGACTGTTTCTGTGCAGCTTCATGCTCTCATCTGGACCTGGAAAAATTTATCAGTTTTGCTTCCAATTTCCACCCCTCTATCACCTTCACATGGTCCATCACTGACACTTCCCTTCCCTTCCTTGGCCCCTCTATCTCCATTTTTGGTGATTGATTATCCATCAATATTCATTGCAAGCGCATCGATTCCCACAGTTACCTCAACTACAGCTCCTCACATTTATTTATCTGTGGTTTTACCCCCCCTTTTTATCCCCCCTTCTATCCCATTTTCTATCCTTTTTATTTTGTCGTCTCCAGTGCCCCCTCCCCCCCCACCCCATCCTTACAGGGTCATCTTTCACAAAATGCTATCTTGTTCTGCTATTATCACATTCTACTCTCTTATCTTTATGCCACTATCAGCACATTTTTTAGCACTAGCCACTACCATTAACACTCCCTCTGTCCTTTAGTTCATGACATCTTTGTCAATCCCTCCTTTGTCCCCACCTATCACTGGCCTTCTATCCAGCTCCACCTGCCCCACCCCCCTTAAACAGTATAAATTTCATCACATTTTCACTTCTCTTCAGCCCTGACGAAGGGTCATACGGACTCGAAACGTTAACTCTGTCTCTCTCCACAGATGCTGCTGGACCTGCTGAGTTTTTCCAGCATTTTATGCTTTTATTCACAACTAATGCATTGAGGCCTAACGCCAGTCTGCTCTTGGAGGAGGGATGAGCGGTAATTGGGCTAATTATTAAAAGAACGAGTCGCTCCAGCCTTGTAGGTTGTACACAGCAATGAGATGGGTCTGTAGCTCCCTGGATCACCTGCTGGATTTCCTGCTTTTAGCAGTGCTACTACTATCACCTCGCCACAAATTTGGGGAATGTGGCCATTCTCCATCAGAGTTGAGAAGAGTTCCAGTAGCCATTGGTTGGCCAAGATGCTGCAGGAATTCTGGTGGGATACCATCTTTCCCAGCAGCTTTGCCCTTTTTTGTGGTTGCCGGGCCAGTTTCCAGTTTCACGAGGCTAAAGTCATCTGAGACAGTGAGGAAGACTCTGGACAACTTGTCATTGCTGCTGAGTTTTTTCTTGACCTCCTGTTGTGTTATTTATTGAAGGATCCCTTTGAGTTGGTCAATTGTTTAGCAGCAACAGCATTTATGCTAACTTGTGGGCTATTAGCTTCCTGCTGGGTTCAATGCTCCAAGTTTCCTGAGGAGGTTCCAGGCCCCACGTGGTCCAGGCCCCACGTGGTCCAGGCCCCACGTGGTCCAGGCCCCACGTGGTCCAGGCCCCACGTGGTCCAGGCCCCACGTGGTCCAGGCCCCACGTGGTCCAGCCAACTTTGTTGTCTATGGTTGTCCAAAGATTGAAGTAATGCTGAGGCTGCTGCTGAATCTCCAGTTTGTTGGCATTGTTGAAAGAGGGCTTCACAATCGGGGCTCCAGCAGGGGATATACTGCACTCTGAAACCTCAAGGGATGTTCTTCTTTGCTGTAGTAAGAAGCAGGGCTGCAAATTGATTATATTTTTTTTTTGTTGGGGGGGTGGTGGTGCTGGGGATGGTTTTGTCCAACTTGGCAGTAAACCCAGGCCAGTTTGCCTTATGGGAGTTTCTATCTTGGCACTTGACAGGAACTCCAATCCCTACATGGCTGATAATCAGCCTATGTTGACTGAGTTGGAAGCCTGGGAGGATAGTTCGGGACAGATGTACAAGGACACCTTCACAACCTGATGCGACAATGATGAGGTCAGGGTTTTACTCCCTTCCCCACCTTTGCTAAGCGGAAGGTTGCACCATGTTTAGCATTATGTGCAAGATGAACATGCTGTGCTGACATTCAATCTGTCAGAGCTTTCCCATTGTTCTCATGTGAATTGTAGCCCCATTCCCTATGGTAACTATTGAAGTCTCCCATGTATATATTGGGTGTTGAGGAGGTGGGAGAGCTGAATTAACCCTTTCTTCATTGGGTGTTGATAGACATTGATAACTTTCAGCACGGCAGATAACAAGTTTCTTGAGCAGCCACCTCTATGTTCTGTGCTTGGGATTGTAATATAGTTAGCAATTTCATCTTTCATATAAAAACAAAAATAAAAATACCTGGAAAAGCTCAGCAGGTCTGACAGCATCTGCGGAGAGGAACACAGTTAACGTTTCGAGTCCGTATGACTCTTCAACAGTTCTATTGACGGACTCGAAACGTTAACCGTGTTCCTCTCCGCAGATGCTGTCAGACCTGCTGAGTTTTTCCAGGTATTTTTATTTTTGTTTTTGTTTTGGATTTCCAGCATCTGCAGTTTTTTGCTTTCATCTTTCGTATAAATTGCCAGGCCATATTTTGCATGGTGTAAAGTTGTGACAGGCTTATAACCATAGACCTTGTAACAACACGCTTGCTCATTGTTAACAACATGTATTTCCTGTATTGCGAGGACATCAATGTTATTTGTTCTCCTAATCTTTTTCAGGTGGTTACATTTGGCCCACAAGAGGCTGTCAACATTCAGTCCAATCTTTGACCCTTGAGAGGGGTTTTTGCAGTTGCTTCTATTTTTGGTTCTGGCCTGTTGACCGGGAGGCCCTTAAGGGTCATTTGGATCACCGTTTAGATGACATTAGTTATAGATTCAAGAGTTCAAGAACTGCTTGACAGGCTGGGCCACGAGAAGGCTGTCATCATCCACCCACCCTATTCCTCGTTCAGTAAAAGACCAGAACAGCACCTCTTCCCTTACTGTGTCAAATTCCCTCGCTTATCAGGAGAGGAATGGGATAGTTTAGTCTACAGGTAACAAATTGGAATATCTTTGCTAATCCCAATTTTAAAATAGGGAATGGAGACCTGGATATGAATTAGATATGGAACCAGATCAGGTTGGTTGGCCGATGAATTAATCGAGCTCTAGAGCTTTAGCCTGTCCTTTCCTCTGTTAAAATACCGGCACCCTGCAATATAATAAACTCTGACTGCAGAAAACAAGCTGGAGTTAGGCTCCAAACAGAAACATATCCTGACAGACCTTGAATGTTCAAATATCCCTTTATCAAAATCCTGCTAGTTAGATAAAAATGAAAAGATCGTGGTAAACAGATGACGTGAAGGCTTATTTGTCAATCATTCTACACAATGGTATACTTCACTTTATCCTTGATCGGGTTGGCTCAGAACACCCATGTTTGGGTAGGGCTTTGATCTGAAACACATGCAAGAGACTTCTAGAGACCATCTTCCTCCTCTTCCTCGTCTATATACCATCCCCTTGTGATATGATCTGTAGTCAGGGGCTCAGCTTTCACAGTGTACTCTGATGACACCTATCACCCCTTCCAACCTCTCCACTATCTATGTCAGGTCACAATGCTGGTCCAATATCCATTCTTGAATGAGCTGCAGTCTCCTTTAGCTAAACCTTGAGCAGATTTAAGCCATTTGGCCCCACCACAAATTCCTCCAGCCTCTAAATTTCAGCTCTCCTGGCCACACCCTGCCCAGCACCAAGTCCAACTCCCCATCTTCGCTTATCTATATTAGCAACAGGACACTTTAACAAATGCAATTTAAAATTATCATTCACTTCTTAAAATATATGCAAGGCAGCAAAGGAGATAAAACCGGTATGTTTATTATAATTGGCAGCTGTCTCAGGAGGACAGCAGAAACACCTTTTAGGGGTGTTCTCAAAGCATCCCTGAAGAAGTCAAACATCCCTGCCAACTCATGGGAGTTTCTGGCTTGTGGCCCACCAACATGGAGATGGCTCATCTGGGAAGTCACCGAGCACATTGAGATACTTTGGGAACATGCAGAGTCAAGGCAATGGATGGGACACACAAACCTCCAAACAACACATCTACCCAGCCCTTCAAGCACAACCAGGCCCTTCATGTGGCAGAGTCTGCAGATCCTGCATTGGACTTACCAGCCACCTCAGAACTCATTGAACTAGAATGGAAGCAAGGCATCCTCAATCCCAAGGGACTGCCTAAGAAGAAGAAGAGCTGCTTTACAGCATTAGTTTTACCCCTCAGGCACCATGTTAAAAATCTACTCCTGGTTATCCTTCAGTGGACTGCACTCTTATAGTCTATAAGTGCCCTTAGAGGCTGCTTAGACAGCATTCAACTAGTGAACTATTGAACAAACTCAAACTCTGTAGTGATTGTGGGTAAAACCTTTCCTACTGTTTTACGGGTCACGTGATTATAATGAGAATGAGCGTTAAACACAGGTAATCTTGGGGGCGGAGCTTTCTAGTCATGGACCTGGTTCGAGCACACAGCTTCTTCAAGAGCTCTGTGTGTCCTTGGCTCAACTATCTTCAGCTGCTTCATCAATGACCTTCCTTCCATCATAAGGTCAGAAGTGGGGATGTTTGTGGAGGTTGCACAATATTTAGCACCATTCACTGCGACTCAGATACTGAAGCAGTCCATGTCCAAATGCAACGAGACCTGGACAATATCCAGGCTTGGGCTGACAAGTGGCAAGTAACATTCATACCACACAATTGTCAGACAATGACAAAGAACAAAGAAAAGTACAGCACAGGAACAGGCCCTTTGGCCCTCCAAGCCTGCGCCGATCATATTGACTGTCTCCAATAAGAGAGAATTCAACCATCGCCCCTTGATGTTCAATGGCATCACCATCATTGAGTCCCCCATTATCAACATCCTGGGGGTTACCATTGACCAGAAACTGAACTGGACTAGCCATATAAATACTGTGGCTACAAGAGCAGGTCAGAGGCTAGGAATCGTGTGACAAGTAACTCACCTCCTGACTCCCCAAAGCCTGTTCACCATCTACAAGGCACAAGTCAGGAGTGTGATGGAATATTCCTCACTTGCCTGGATGAGTGCAGCTCCTACAACACTCAAGAAGCTCAATACCATTCAGGACAAAGCAGCCCACTTGATTGACACCCCATCCACAAACATTCACTCCCTCCACCACCGACGCACAGTAGCAGCAGTGTGTATCAACTACAAGATGCACTGCAGGAACTCACCAAGGCTCCTTAGGCAGCACCTTCCAAACCCACGACCACTACCACTTAGAATGACAAAGGCAGCAGATAGATGGGAACACCACCACCTGGAAGTTCCCCTCCAAGTCACTCACCATCCTGATTTGGAAATATATCGCCATTTCTTCACTGTCGCTGGGTCAAAATCCTGGAACTCCCTCCCTAACAGCACTGTGGGTGTACCTACACCACAGGGACTGCAGCAGTTCAAGAAGGCAGCTCACCACCACCTTCTGAAGGGCAACTAGGGATGGGCAATAAATGCTGGCCCAGCCAGTGAAGCCCACAACCCGTGAATGAATAAAAAAAATAAAGTTATCTGTTTCAAGTAAGAATTCTGTCCGGCACATCAAGTTTATTACAATTAGCGATGAGGATACGTGGGTCTAACGCTGTACCTCGCCTTGTGAATGTGATTACATCAGTTCTTAAGGAAAGAAAGAAAAGTATACTCACCAGTCATTCCACTTTTCAGCAGAATCGACTCTTTTGACTTGTCCGTTGAAGACTGGAGCCAGTACAGAGAGCGCCTAGGGTTTTATTTTGTGGCGAATGAAATCACAGCAGAGGAGAAGCAGAAAGCAATTCCTTTAAGTGTCTGTAGTAGCAAGACATGCAACCTCATCTGCAGCCCAATTCTAAATCCTTTACTGAGCTGATAGACCTTGTGAAGGCACACTTTCAGCTGAAGCCATCAGTAATTCTGCAGAGATTTCAATTGGACTCCAGAGTAAGGGCCCCGGATGAGTCAAATGCAACTTGTATCGCAAAGTTAAAACAGTTGACAGCACTGCGTCTTCGGAGATACAGTCCATGATAGCTGTGAGATGGTTTGTTTGGCTTGTGGCATACACAACAACACCATTCAGCACCGTTTACTTGCAGAAGTTAATATCGATCTGAAGCGCGCCATGGAGATTGCGCTAGCAATGGAGAGTGCTGAGAGGGACTTGCAGGCTTTGCATAGAGTGCAACATGGTGTCATTCTGCAGCTGGGGCAGGAACCTACCACCGGCATGGGGCGATAACCAGAGAGAGAGCGGCAAAGTGGGAGACACTCTCTACTGCTCCAAATGAAAAGGGCTAGTCGAAGCATCTCAGCATTGATTCAGAAATTAATCTGTTACAGATATGGGGGTAACAGAAACCTGCAGATTTCGAGTTCGAATGCCACGACTGCCACAAAAAAGGGCAGATAATAAAACAACACAGGGTGAAATTGCGACAGCCAATCAGAACGCAGACCAAGATGATTGAAGTGCACAGTATGACAGAACCGGAAGTTGCAGATACTGATATCTATTCCCTTTACAATGTCAAAGCAGTAAAAGCTGAACCAATCACCATCACCCTTCAAATGAATGGGAAGTCTCTAGTCATGGAGGTAGACACAGTGGTGGGAAAACACATTTAAATCCCTAAGTGAAGGTACCAGCCAGTGAATCTGGAGCAAACCACAGCTCCACTGAAGACTTACATCGGAGAGTCAATACAGCTAAAAGGCATCACCACGGTACCTGTGTCCTATAGGCAACAGACAGCCCAGCTCCCCATGATCATTGTAACAGGTGAAGGACCTTGTCTTCTGGGCTGCGATTGGTTACAAAAAATTAAGCTTAACTGGTCAGAAATTTTTCAAGTTAGAACAAGAGGAATTCCTGAGCTGTTAAGGAAGTACGACAGCGTATTTTGTGACAAATTAGCAAAGATAAAAGGCCTACAAGCAAAAATATATATAAACTCAAAGGCAACACCCCAGTTCTTTAAGGCCAGACCTGTCCCTAAAGGAGAAGGTGGATGCAGAATTGTGCTGCTTAGAGAAGCCAGACATAATCCAGCCAGCCCAATTTTCAGAATGGACAGCGCTTCTAGTCCCTGAGATGAAACCAGATCAAACTATTCACATTTGCAGAGACTACAAATTAACTGAACAAGGCTGCTAAATTAGATAAATATCCTATCCCAAGGATTGAAGATTTGTATGCTAAGCTAGCTGGAGGAAATTCCTACACCAAACTAGACATGAGCCATGCATACCAACAGCTCGAGCTGGACAGCATGTCTAGAGGGTATGTAACAATCAACACGCACAAGGGCCTGTACCAATATACATGCCTACCCTTTGGTATATCGTCTGCTTCTGCAATCTTCCAAAGGACCATGGAAAACCTATGCAAGGAATTCCCTGAATAGTAGTGTACCTGGGTGACATTCTGATCACAGGATCAATGGAACATTTGGCCAACCTAGAAGAGGTTTTAAGAAGATTTTTGGAAGCTGGTGCACGATTTGAAGAAAGAGAAATGTACTTTCCAAGCGACAGAAGTCACTTACTTGGATCAGCAAGTGGATGCCCAAGGGTTGCATCCAGTAGAGGAGAAAGTCAAGGCAATCAAAGAAGTGCCCTCCTTCCAATGTCACTGAACTCGAGTCTTTTTTTGGCATGATAAATTATTATGGTCGTTTCTTGCCAACCTTGTCAACAGTGTTAGCCCTTTACACTTGCTATTGAAAAAGAACAATTGTTGGTCATGGAAGATACAACAGCAAGAAGCCTTCGTAACAGTCAAGAAGCTGTTACACTCATCATGTTTACATTATAACCCATCCAAAGAATTAATATTAACCTATGATGCATCTCCTTACAGTGTGGGAGCTGTGTTATCACACAAGATAGAGGATGGTTCCAAAAGGCCAATAGATCATAAGCCTCTAATGGGTTTATTTAGTCCACATAAAGCAATTCTGCTGATAGCCCCTACCAGATTCAACAATGGCTTTGATTTTGTCGGCATATAAGTTTCCTTTATGCACCGTCCGGGTGTGCCTATAGCAAATGCTGATGCCCTCGGTCATCTTCCAATACTAGATAGCATCGTACATGCTCCAGTGCCACAAGAAGTTGTACTTGTGTTGAATTTCCTGGACTCCTCACCGGTCTGGGTGAAGCAAATAAAGAATTGGACAAATCAGCATCCAATTTTATCAAAAGTCCAGGAACAGGCATTGCAAGGATG